>NC_079194.1:175973975-176277903 GCF_029499605.1 Hyla sarda | reverse complement strand
TAGCACTGCATGACTATGAAGATGACTAATAAGAGCTATATTACACAGTCTGACTCCGGTCCAATATGAGCGCTGATCTCCTCTTGGATTGGAGCTTGGTGATTACATTGCTCAGTTATTAGGCAGTCAGGGATGCACGAACAGTTGCTGGATAGTTCATGGGGGCTCTTTACTTCTATCATTCATCGTCCACACTTCTCCTATTACACAGAGTGATTTGCGGCTGATAAACAAAATATTTTTTTTTGTAAACCATGTGATCAGTCAACAAACTAGTGAACTTTGCTTGTTCGAAAGCTGATTACTTCACCTATTATAGATAGTGATTATTGCCTTGTGTGACTGAGCCCTAACACTGGTTGGAGGGGTGCTACTAAGTCTCTGGACTCTCGATTTGGCAGCAACACCTCAACAGCTGTTGTTTTAACCTTCATGGTGCACTTATATAAAGCATATGTGAAATATCTGTATACCCCATAGTGTATTCCTGTAATGCTTTAACTGCAACTTTTATAGATCCTGTTTTTGTTTTTCCAAATTGGAAGTATTTTTGGTGATAATTTAATTTATTATTAATCATGACTGACTGTAAGGAAATATTTTGTACCATTTTTATATCCATTCAATAAAAAAATCTTCAAAAAATGTGTTGTCTTTTGTGAAGGATTTTGACTGTTAGAAAGTTATTTACTTTTTTTAAAGTTATAGCAACTGTATATGTGAATACATCTTGGACACTGTGAAAAGATGTTTGGTGTAAGGCAGGGGTGTCAAACTCAAATTCATCGGGGGCCGCATCAGCAGTTTGGTCACCCTCAAAGGGCCGGTTGTATCTGTAGGACTCCTCCCCCCCCCCCCACATACCGTATATGCCGGCGTATAAGACGACTGGGTGTATAAGACTACCCCCAACTTTTACAGTTAAAATGTAGAGTTTGGGATATACTCGCCATATAAGACTACCCCTCCTACCGCAATGTACAGTACCTTGTAGTTCCCCCCACATTAGGTAGGCAGCATGTTCCCCCCACATTAGGTTGGCAGTATAGTTCCCCCACATTAGGTTGGCAGTATAGTTCCTCCCACATTAGGTAGGCAGCATGTTCCCCCACATTAGGTTGGCAGTATAGTTCCCCCCCACATTAGGTAGGCAGTATAGTTCCCCCCACATTAGGTAGGCAGTGTAGTTCCCTCCCCCACATTAGGTAGGCAGCATGTTCCCCCACATTAGGTTGGCAGTATAGTTCCCCCCCACATTAGGTAGGCAGCATGTTACCCCACATTAGTTGGCAGCATGTTCCCCCACATTAGGTTGGCAGTATAGTCCCCCCCCCCCCCCACATTAGGTAGGCAGTATAGTTCCCCCACATTAGGTAGGCAGTATAGTTTCCCCACATTAGGTAGGCAGTATAGTTCCCCCCACATTAGTTGGCAGCATGTTCCCCCACATTAGGTTGGCAGTATAGTTCCCCCACATTAGGTTGGCAGTATAGTTCCCCCCCACATTAGGTAGGCAGCATGTTCCCCCACATTCGTTGGCAGCATGTTCCCCCACATTGGTTGGCAGCATATTCCCCCACATTAGGTTGGCAGTATAGTTCCCCCCACATTAGGTAGGCAGCATGTTCCCCCACATTAGTTGGCAGTGTAGTTCCCCCCACATTAGGTTTGCAGTATAGTTCCCCCCACATTAGGTAGGCAGTATAGTTCCTCCCACATTAGGTGTGCAGTATAGTTCCCCCCACATTAGGTAGGCAGCATGTTCCCCCACATTAGGTTGGCAGTATAGTTCCCCCCCCACATTAGGTAGGCAGTATAATTCCCCCCCCCCCCCACATTAGGTAGGCAGTATAGTTCCCCCCCCCCCCACATTAGGTAGGCAGTATAGTTCCCCCCACATTAGTTGGCAGTATAGTTCCCCCCCACATTAGGTAGGCAGTATAGTTCCCCCCCACATTAGGTAGGCAGTATAGTTCCCCCCACATTAGGTAGGCAGCATGTTCCCCCACATTAGTTGGCAGCATGTTCCCCCACATTAGGTTGGCAGTATAGTTCCCCCCCACATTAGGTAGGCAGCATGTTACCCCACATTAGTTGACAGCATGTTCCCCCACATTAGGTTGGCAGTATAGTTCCCCCCCACATTAGGTAGGCAGTATAGTTCCCCCACATTAGGTTGGCAGTATAGTTCCCCCCCACATTAGGTAGGCAGTATAGTTCCCCCACATTAGGTAGGCAGTGTAGTTCCCCCCCCCCCACATTAGGTAGGCAGCATGTTCCCCCACATTAGGTTGGCAGTATAGTTCCCCCCCACATTAGTTGGCAGCATGTTCCCCCACATTAGGTTGGCAGTATAGTTCCCCCCCCCACATTAGGTAGGCAGTATAGTTACCCCACATTAGGTAGGCAGTATAGTTCCCCCACATTAGGTAGGCAGTATAGTTCCCCCCACATTAGTTGGCAGCATGTTCCCCCACATTAGGTTGGCAGTATAGTTTCCCCCACATTAGGTAGGCAGCATGTTCCCCCACATTAGTTGGCAGTATAGTTCCCCCCACATTAGGTTGGCAGTATAGTTCCCCCCACATTAGGTAGGCAGTATAGTTCCCCCCACATTAGGTAGGCAGTATAGTTCCCCCCACATTAGGTAGGCAGCATGTTCCCCCACATTAGGTAGGCAGCATGTTCCCCCACATTAGGTTGGCAGTATTGTTCCCCCCCACATTAGGTAGGCAGTATAGTTCCCCCCCCCACATTAGGTAGGCAGTATAGTCCCCCCCCACATTAGGTAGGCAGTATAGTTCCCCCCACATTAGGTAGGCAGTGTAGTTCCCCCACATTAGGTAGGCAGCATGTTCCCCCACATTAGTTGGCAGCATGTTCCCCCACATTAGGTTGGCAGTATAGTTCCCCCCCACATTAGGTAGGCAGCATGTTACCCCACATTAGTTGGCAGCATGTTCCCCCACATTAGGTTGGCAGTATAGTTCCCCCCCCCCCACATTAGGTAGGCAGTATAGTTCCCCCACATTAGGTAGGCAGTATAGTTCCCCCCACATTAGGTAGGCAGTATAGTTCCCCCCCACATTAGGTAGGCAGCATGTTCCCCCACATTCGTTGGCAGCATGTTCCCCCACATTGGTTGGCAGCATATTCCCCCACATTAGGTTGGCAGTATAGTTTCCCCCACATTAGGCAGGCAGCATGTTCCCTCACACTAGTTGGCAGCATGTTCCCCCACATTAGGTTGGCAGTATAGTTTCCCCCACATTAGGTAGGCAGCATGTTCCCTCACACTAGTTGGCAGCATGTTCCCCCACATTAGTTGGCAGTGTAGTTCCCCCCACATTAGGTTGGCAGTATAGTTCCCCCCACATTAGGTAGGCAGTATAGTTCCTCCCACATTAGGTGTGCAGTATAGTTCCCCCCACATTAGGTAGGCAGCATGTTCCCCCACATTAGGTTGGCAGTATAGTTCCCCCCCACATTAGGTTGGCAGTATAGTTCCCCCCCACATTAGGTAGGCAGTATAGTTCCCCTCACATTAGGTAGGCAGCATGTTCCCCCACATTAGTTGGCAGTATAGTTCCCCCCACATTAGGTTGGCAGTATAGTTTCCCCCACATTAGGCAGGCAGCATGTTCCCTCACACTAGTTGGCAGCATGTTCCCCCACATTAGGTTGGCAGTATAGTTTCCCCCACATTAGGTAGGCAGCATGTTCCCTCACACTAGTTGGCAGCATGTTCCCCCACATTAGGTTGGCAGTATAGTTCCCCCCACATTAGGTAGGCAGTATAGTTCCTCCCACATTAGGTGTGCAGTATAGTTCCCCCCACATTAGGTAGGCAGCATGTTCCCTCACATTAGGTTGGCAGTATAGTTCCCCCCCACATTAGGTTGGCAGTATAGTTCCCCCCCACATTAGGTAGGCAGTATAGTTCCCCTCACATTAGGTAGGCAGCATGTTCCCCCACATTAGTTGGCAGTATAGTTCCCCCCACATTAGGTAGGCAGTGTAGTTCCCCCCACATTAGGTTGGCAGTGTAGTTCCCCCCCCCCACATTAGGTAGGCAGCATGTTCCCCCACATTAGTTGGCAGCATGTTCCCCCACAGGTTGGCAGTATAGTTCCCCCCACATTAGGTAGGCAGCATGTTCCCCCCACATTAGGTAGGCAGCATGTTCCCCCACATTAGTAGGCAGCATGTTCCCCCACATTAGGTTGGCAGTATAGTTCCCCCCACATTAGGTAGGCAGTATAGTTCCCCCACATTAGATAGGCAGTATAGTTCCCCCCCACATTAGGTAGGCAGCATGTTCCCCCACACTAGTTGGCAGTATAGTTCCCCCCACATTAGTTGGCAGTATAGTTCCCCCCCCCACATTAGGTAGGCAGTATAGTTCCCCCCACATTAGTTGGCAGCATGTTCCCCCACATTAGGTTGGCAGTATAGTTCCCCCCCCCCACATTAGTTGGCAGCATGTTCCCCCACATTAGTTGGCAGCATGTTCCCCCACATTAGGTTGGCAGTATAGTTCCCCCCACATTCGGTAGGCAGCATGTTCCCCCACATTAGTTGCCAGCATGTTCCCCCACATTAGGTTGGCAGTATAGTTCCCCCCCCCCCCCCCCACATTAGGTAGGCAGTATAGTTCCCCCCACATTAGGTAGGCAGTATAGTTTCCCCCCACATTAGGTAGGCAGCATGTTCCCCCACATTACTTGGCAGTATAGTTCCCCCCAACATTAGGTAGGCAGTATAGTTCCCCACACATTAGGTAGGCAGCATGTTCCCCCACATTAGTAGGCAGCATGTTCCCCCACATTAGGTTGGCAGTATAGTTCCCCCGACATTAGGTAGGCAGCATGTTCCCCCCCATTAGTTGACAGCATGTTTCCCCAAATTAGTTGGCAGTATATTTCCCCCCTGACTGTAAGGAAATAGTTTGTACCATTTTTATATCCATTTAATAAAAAAATCTTCAAAAAATGTGTTCTCTTTTGTGAAGGATTTTGACTGTTAGAAAGTTATTTACTTTTTTATTTTTATAAGTTATAGCAACTGTATATGTGAATACGTCTTGGACACTGTGAAAAAGATGTTTGGTGTAAGGCAGGGGTGTCAAACTCAAATTCATCGGGGGCCGCATCAGCAGTTTGGTCACCCTCAAAGGGCCGGTTGTATCTGTAGGACCCCTCCCCCCCCCCCCCACATACCGTATATGCCGGCGTATAAGACGACTGGGTGTATAAGACTACCCCCAACTTTTACAGTTAAAATGTAGAGTTTGGGATATACTCGCCATATAAGACTACCCCTCCTACAGCAATGTACAGTACCTTGTAGTTCCCCCCACATTATGTAGGCAGCATGTTCCCCCACATTAGTTGGCAGCATGTTCCCCCACATTAGATTGGCAGTATAGTTCCCCCCACATTAGGTTGGCGGTATAGTTCCCCCCACATTAGGTAGGCAGCATATTCCCCCACATTAGGTTGGCAGTATAGTTTCCCCCACATTAGGTAGGCAGCATGTTCCCCCACACTAGTTGGCAGCATGTTCTCCCCACATTAGTTGGCAGTGTAGTTCCCCCCACATTAGGTTGGCAGTATAGTTCCCCCCACATTAGGTAGGCAGTATAGTTCCTCCCACATTGGGTAGGCAGTATAGTTCCCCCCCCACATTAGGTGGGCAGTATAGTTCCCCTCACATTAGGTAGGCAGCATGTTCCCCCACATTAGTTGGCAGTATAGTTCCCCCCACATTAGGTTGGCAGTATAGTTCCCCCCCCCCACATTAGGTAGGCAGTATAGTTCCCCCCACATTAGGTTGGCAGTATAGTTCCCCCCACATTAGGTAGGCAGCATGTTCCCCCACATTACTTGGCAGTATAGTTCCCCCCAACATATAGTTCCCCCCAACATTAGGTTGGCAGTATAGTTCCCCCCACATTAGGTAGGCAGCATGCTCCCCCACATTAGTTGCCACCATGTTCCCCCACATTAGGTTGGCAGTATAGTTCCCCCCCCCACACACACATTAGGTAGGCAGTATAGTTCCCCCCACATTAGGTAGGCAGTATAGTTCCCCCCACATTAGGTTGGCAGTATAGTTCCCCCCACATTAGGTAGGCAGCATGTTCCCCCACATTACTTGGCAGTATAGTTCCCCCCAACATATAGTTCCCCCCAACATTAGGTAGGCAGTATAGTTCCCCACACATTAGGTAGGCAGCATGTTCCCCCACATTAGTAGGCAGCATGTTCCCCCACATTAGGTTGGCAGTATAGTTCCCCTGACATTAGGTAGGCAGCATGTTCCCCCCCATTAGTTTACAGCATGTTCCCCCACATTAGTTGGCAGTATAGTTCCCCCCCCCCCACATTAGGTAGGCAGCATATTCCCCCAAATTAGTTGGCAGCATGTTCCCCCACATTAGGTTGGCAGTATAGTTCCCCCACATTAGGTAGGCAGCATGCTCCCCCACATTAGTTGGCAGCATGTTCCCCCACATTAGTTGGCAGTATAGTTCCCCCCACATTAGGTTGGCAGTATAGTTTCCCCCACATTAGGTAGGCAGTATAGTTCCCCCCACATTAGGTAGGCAGTATAGTTCCCCCCACATTAGGTAGGCAGCATGTTCCCCCACATTAGGTTGGCAGTATAGTCACCCCCACATTAGGTAGGCAGCATATTCCCCCACATTAGTTGCCAGCATGTTCCCCACATTAGTTGGCAGTATAGTTCTCCCCACATTAGGTTGGCAGCACCCCCCCCCCTCCCTCCCTCCCCACAGACATACAGCCTCCAGCCATATACAGTGTATGGCTGGAGGCTGTATGTCTGTGTGCTGCCCCCACTGTGATCCGGTCACCGCTCCTCCGGCCCGGGGTCACATCTACTGCTATGGCCTATGGACCATAGTAGTAGGTGCCAGGACCGGTCGAGCGGTGACCGGAACGCTGAAGAAGATAACGCGCCGCCAGTCACTTACCAGGGCCTGCGCGCGTCCTCCTGCGATGATCCTGCCCTCCTCCTGTTCCTCCCGCGTCTCTATGGTTGTACGCACGGGACGTCACTGACGTCCCGTGCGTAGAACCATAGAGGCGGAGGACCGAAGGAGGATCGCCGCGCATGCGCTGAAGAGGCGGCTTTCTTTTTTTTTTTTTTTTTTACCGAGATTAAAGGTGTCGGCCCGCGGTCCGGGTGTTTGACACCCCTGTGTAAGGGTTCACTCACAAAAAAAATTGAGAAAATATTTCCAGCTCCCCAGAAAAAAATAGGATAAAATGCAGAATGTATTTATAACATGATTAAAATGGTAATAATTCAAAAGGGGAATTAAAAGCTAGGCAGAAATGCTGACACGTTTCAAACCGACCCGATCCCTAGTCATGGCATAACACTACCACATACTAAATGTCTGTTACGTTATGCCTCCGGCCGTACACGCTGGCCGTGAGCACGAGGTCACGTTACCTGCTGTTGCCGGCGGGGCTGGGACTCTCATTGCGGGACGTGCCTGCATGCGAGCCCCAGTCCGTCGCTCACCTGGTGCTTCTCCTGCCTCTGCCTCTCTGCTCCAGCACGTGTGCCCCCATCCCCTAGGGTGCATGCGCCGGAGCTTTAAGAATTAAAGGGCCAGTGCGCTCAATAGTGCAATTCATCTGTGGCTCATTGATAAATTCCTCCACCCTCCTCACTTCCCTGCCGGATCTTTGTTGCCTTGTCCCTGAGAGAAAGCATTCCTGAGAGTTGCCTTGCCGTGTATCTGATCCTTTGCTCTGTGACTTTACCTTGCTCCTCTGCTGTCTGCCTATTGACCTCCTGCTGCGTTCTGACTACGCTACTGTGCCGCCTGCCTGAACCTTCTGCTATCCTAACTACGAGCTACCTTATCACTCCTGTGCCTCGCATCTCCTCAGCCGCCTGTGTGGTCGAGTCTTGCCAGGGGTAGCAACCTGGGTGCCGCCTGCCGCAGTAAGTCCATTCCACTTTGCGGTGGGCTCTGGTGAAAACCAGCGGCACCTTAGACTCCGCTCCCTAGTACAGTCTGAGTCATCTGCCACACAGGTCCAGCGGATCCTGTCTACTGAAACGTGAGTGTTACAATGTTGTTATTTATCAAATGGCCATATTAGGATATGCCTACACCTGACGTGCTTCCTGGGAAGGGTTAACTTCTTGTTAGCTATGCTCAACCTGCAGGTATTTTGTGGCCTAATTCATAAATTCGAGGACTTTTCAATGGCATGATGCAAACAGATATATTGTGACAGTGCCAGCATTAGTTTTATTGAAATCCTAGTTGCTAGTGTTTTGAGAGATTTTTTTAGAAAGCGGAGGGAACTCTTGTGACATGTTAGACATGGGAGGGGCGGCAGAAGATTAGATATTTGACCCACTCAGTAAATACCTAAACTGCTAGCCCTGGTGTGTTCACTGTATAAACACACTGAACTTATAATAACTTACTGTTAGTTGTAGGTTTCTATAAAAGTCATTGGTTTCCGTCTGGTGTGGAATTTACTGTGCCGCTTCCTTTTTTTTTTAGATGTCAGACTACATCTTTAAAGAGGCACTGTCATTATAAAGAACCTTTTATATTTTATAGACCTAATGATAAAATAACTTTTTTAAATATATTGTTATGAAAAAAAGTAAATTTTAGCAAAAATTTTTATAAAAAAATTGCCGTCACTAGGGTCGTTTATCTTTCTCCAGACAGGCGGGTTTGTATTTTACAACATACTGAATACCGACCGGAAAGCACACCAGTATCCAGTATAGAAGATCACAACTGCACTGGCTGCTGTGTATGCGCGGGCAAAACCTGGCTGCGAGCGGGCGCAGGGAGTGCGCTCACACATGGTCAGTGCAGTGATATCCTGTCAGTGAAGACAGCGTTGCAGACTGTCAGAACGCCGGGTTAAAAGCCTTCCCACCCACGGCCCCCTACAGCAAATATCAGGCTGCCGTTCCCCTGTCTCCCTTTTCTGCTGCTCAGGCAGGGTCACACGGAACAGATCTGCAGCGTATTTTATGTCTGCGAGTACACTGCGCATGCACGCGGCCACTTGCAGATCGCTGTGTGCCTGCTAGTAGTGGCGGATTGCTGCTAGAAGCAGGCACAGCTGAAGGCAACATTGTAGGGTCCATCATCGGGGGATCCATAGCATAAAATACGCTGCGGATCTGTTCCGTGTGACCCTACCCTTAAAGGGGTTATCCAGGATAAGAAAAACAGCTGGTTTCTTAAAAAGAAAAAAAAATTCACCACACCTGTGAGGTGTGTGTGTGTGTGTGTGTGGTATTGCAGCTCAGTTCCAGGTGACAGGTGTGGTGCTGCTTTTGGAAGAAATTAGCATTGTTTTTCTGTTGTCCCACCTCATCAATTGGATTTTTCCATCCATCTTCGACCTCCTTGCAGATGCCGGAGGTAGTTAAGAAAGCTGAAAGCAGCCATAGCAAGGAAGTTACACAATTTGTGTAACTCCCATGGACTTAAATGCTGGCTACTCAATTTACGTAATTTCGCGAGTTACATAAACAGCGTGGCTCGCGGGGCCACACTAATTTTGCAACTCCTATTAAAGTCAATGGGAATTCAGCAAATTGCGTAACTTCTCCACTTAGGCTGCTTTAGGCTTTTAGCTGAAAAAGAGGAAAGAGAGTTTGCAGGAATCTATGACCTGTAAACTACATTTCCTCTTGGGGAAGTCCAGCCATAAGCAATATCTGATGGGTACAGGTGATGTCTTCTCAGTGTTGTCTGACTGCATTACTGTGCGTCAGGTGATGTCCTGATTGTGGGCGGGGCTTCCTCTCAGGGCCTCAGAATTTTCCAGATGCAATATCTTATGCTTCTAGATTGTATACAAAACAAAAAATTTAATAATTCCTAAAGGACATAGTCCATTTTGGCCTTGAGGACACAGGAAACTTTAATTTTTGCATTTTAGTTTTTTTCTCCTTGCCGCCTAAGAGACATAACTCTTTTGTTGTTCTATCCACAGAGCCATATGAGGGCTTGTTTTTTGCACAACCAACTGTGTTTTGTAATGACAGCTTTTATTTTACCATGCAAGGTGCGGTGTAGCCCAAAAAAATATTACTTAAGGTGAGAAATTGAAATTTTTTTTTTTTTTAATTAGCAATTTTTGTTTTGTTTTACGCAGTATACTTTACAGTAAAACTACCATGTTATCTTTAATCTGTGCATCAATACGATTAAAATGATACCCCTCTTTACACACTTTTCTATTACTGTACAAATTTTTTAAGCAAAATAAGAATGTTTAAAATTGCTGTATTCTGACCACCTATAACTTTCTTATTTTTCCATATACAGGGGTGTATGTGGGCTCATGTTTTGCGCCATGATCTGTAGTTTTTATCAATATCACTTTTGAATATATGTGACTTTTTGATACTTTGTATTCCTTTTATTCTGGCATGTGAGGTGACTGAAAATCAGCAATTATGGACTTTTATTTATTTATTTACTTTTTTAGTTTCATGTTCACCTTACAGGACTATTAACATTATATTTTAATAGAAAGGACATTTGCACACTATGATAACAGATATCTTATTTTATCTTTTTACATTTTTGGGGAGCTAAAATGGCTAAAATTCACATTTATTAAAACTTTATTTAACTCCTGCGCCAGTTACCAGGAGGCCAGGACGTACACTAGAAACAAGTTTACAATATGATTATTGTGATTAGCATTCTGTTACACATATGATGCCATATAGCAGCCATATCTATTGCAGCAGACATTTGCAGGTCCTTCCATAAATATACTTCTGTTCACTGGGGAACATTTATCAATATCAACAATCGTAGTGTATTCTTATTCTTGGAACACAGTACTCTCTGCTGACATCTCTGTCTATTTTAGGAACTGACCAGAGCAGCATATGTTTGCTATGGGGATTTTCTCCTACTCTGGACAGTTCTTAAAATGGACAGAGATGTCAGCTGAGAGCACTGTGGTCAAGATGTCAGCAGAGAGCTCTGTGTTCCAAAAAGAAAATTATTTCTTCTGTAGTATTGAGCAGCTAATAAGTACTGGAAGGATTAAGGTTTTTTTTAATAAAAGTAATTTACAAATCTGTTTAACTTTCTGGTACCAGTTGATTTAAAAAAAAAAAAAAAGTTTTCCACTAGAGTACCCCTTTAACCCCTTAACAACAATGGACGTAAATGTACGTCATGGTGATGTGGTACTTAACGCACCATGACGTACATTTACGCACCGCCATGCCCGGCAGGTCCCAGCCAGGGACCCGCCGGTAATGGCGGACATCCGCAATCGCGCAGATGTCCGCCATTAACTCCTCAGATGCCGTGATCAATACAGATCACGGCATCTGCGGCAGCGATCCGATCATCCAGCATGGCGGCCGGAAGTCCCCTCACCTGGCTCAGGCCATCTCCCGGGGTCTTCTGCTCTGGTCTGAGATCGAGCAGACCAGAGCAGAAGATGACCGATAATACTGAGCAGTGCTGTGTCCTACACATAGCACTGAACAGTATTAGCAATCAACTTTTAATGGGGACATAAAAAGTGTAAAAGAAAAAAAAAAAAGGAAAATAATGTAAAATAAATACCGTATTTATCGGCGTATAACACGCACTTTTTAGGCTAAAATTTTTAGCCTAAAGTCTACCTGCGTGGGACGCACACCGGAGGCCTGAAGAAGCGCAGACCCGACCCCGGCAACAGGTAATTATGCAACCGGGGATGGGGGGAGGCAACGGGGCAGCGGCGCCGGCAATGGGTGCCGCTGCCCCTTCTCTCCCCCTGGCTATCGGCGCCGCTGCCCCATTGGCAATGGGGCAGCGGCGCCGCTTCTCTCCCCCTGGCTATCGGCGCCGGCAATGGGGCGGCGGCACCGATAGTCAGGGGGAGAGAACGGGCAGCGGCGCCGATAGCCAGCGGGAGAGAAGCGGCAGCAGCAGGGCTCTAGACCCCAGGAAAGGCAGGGGGAGAGAAGCGGGCAGCGACGGCCTCTCTCCCGCTGCCTTTCCTGGGGGTGTATCGGGGTATACGCATGCACACACACGCACTCTCATTTTACCATGGATATTTGGGTAAAAAACTTTTTTTACCCAAATATCCTTGGTAAAATGAGGGTGCGTGTTATAGGCCGGTGCGTGGTATAACCCGATAAATACGGTAAGTAAAAAAAATGTGAAAAATCCCCTCCCCCAATAAAAAAAGTAAAACGTCCATATTTCCCATTTTACCCCCAAAAAAGCGTAAAAAACATAATTAATACACATATTTGGTATCACCACATGCGTAAAAGTTTGATCTATTAAAATATATTGTTAATTATCCCCTACAGTGAACGGCGTAAACGTAAAAAAATTTACAAAAGTCAAAAATTGCTGCTTTTTTGTCACATTTTATTAAAAAAAAAAATTAATAAAAAGTAAAACCTAACCAAAAGTGGTACTGATAAAAACTACTGATCATGGCGCAAAAAATGAGCCCTCATACCGCCCCATTTACGGAAAAATTAGAAAGTTATACCTGGTCAAAATAGGGCAATTTCAAACATACTAATTTTGTTAAAATGGTTTGAGATTTTTTTTAAGCGGTAAAATTATAGAAAAGCATATAACATTGGAATCATTTTAATCGTATTGACCTACAGAATAAAGAAAACATGTCATTTTAACCGGAAAGTGTACAGCGTGAAAACAAAACCTTCCAAAATTTGCGGTTTTCTTTTCAATTTTCCAACATAAATAATATTTGTTTGGTTGCGCCTTACATTTTATGGTAAAATAAGTGATGTCATTACAAAGTACAATTGGTGACGCAAAACACAAGCCCTCATATGGGTCTGTGGATGGAAATATGATTTTTAGAAGGCGAGGATGAAAAAACGAAAATGCAAAAATAAAATTGGTCTGGTCCTTAAGGCAAAAATGGGCCTGGTCCTTAAGGGGTTAATGGTGGGCATTAGCGTGACTGATAATGTCCGCCATTACCTGCAAGTCCCCAACTGCTAGTAGCAAGCCGAGACCTGCCGCGCATGAAGTGATTGCAGCTCCTGCGGTCGCTTCATGTACAGGAAGTAAATGTACATTCTGCTGCCTTAAGTACCAGGGCACCAGGACATACATTTTATGTCCATTCTCCTTCAAGGGGTTCTCCGGAGGGAAAAAAATAACATTTTCAAATCAACTAGTGCTAGAAAGTTATTTAGATTTGTAAATTACTTCTATGTAAAAATCTTAATCCTTCCAGTACTTATCAGTTGCTGTATGCTAGAAGAGGAAGTTGTGTAGTTCTTTCCAGTCTTACCACAGTGCTCTCTGCTGCCACCTCTGTCCATGTTAGGGCAGGAGAGGTATCCTGTGGGGGATTTGCTCCTGCTTTGGGCAGTTCCTGGCAGGGACAGAATGTTCCTAAATAATATTACCAAAGAAAATGCCCACACTGGGAAAGCATTATGAAAACTGTCTATAGGAAGAACTGCCTTTGTTGTCCATAGTGGCCACTCACTGCAGAGTTTCCAGTTTTCAAGAACATAATAAGAAGAAAAAGCCACACTGTCACAGATTGCTATGGCTAACAAAGACAGTTTGCATATATCTACCTCATACTTTTGATAATTACTGTCAGATGTGAGTCAGTAGGGAAATAGGAAATGCTGTACCACATACACGTCTTTATTTATTTTTTTGGTGTTTATTTTTTTTTTATTTTTTTTACCCTTTAGAAGCATTTCTAGGCTCAGTGGCAGTTTTTCTAAAAAAAAAACAGTGTGATCTGGGTATGACATTTTCTTCAAGAGTTTCTCCTCCCATAGACTTCTATAGTTGGACATGGTCAGACACAATACTCAGGTAGGCTGTGTCATTTAACAATGCTCAACTAGGTGCCGAGTAAATACCCCCCCCCCCCTCCCCCCAATTACACTACCACCACCACCACACCATCAGCCTGAACCGTTGATACAAGGCAGGATGAATCCATGCTTTCATGTTGTCCATGGCAAATTCTAAGTCTGAATGTTGCTGCTGAAATCGGGACTCGTTAAAACATGTAGCCCATATATCTGTTAAAATAAATGTTTGTTATTTCATAATCCTACATAGTTACCTAATTTATAGGCAAAAAAAAAAAAAACATGAGACTGATGTCAACTGCCCCATAATTCTTTCTTGATGACAATCAGAGAAAGTCCCTGGGTCAACGCTCTAGCCCCATAAATCTAGTATACATATCTTGTAATGTTATATTTTTCAAGAAAAACATCCAGGCCTCCCTTGAACTTCATATGCGCATTCTCCGAACCCCTCTTAATTGGAAAAATAAAATATGATTTTTTCAAATTCAAAACATAGGATGTATATATTTAAGTATATGTTCATACATAGGTGCACAAAATGAACAAAACGATGAAGAACAAAGAACAAAACCATGAAAACACGATTTTCACACAAAAACATAATGAATATTTATTGCAAATCAGTGTGACTTCTGCTGTTGTCTTTCAGAGACCAGTTCAGAAAGGAGCAGCTTTACCTTGGCAAGTGCCACTCTCATGTCATTTTCGCAACAATGGCAGTGTTCCCCCACAATAGGCAGGCAGTGTTCCCCCACATTAGGCAGTCAATGTTTCCCCACATTAGGCAGACAGTGTTCCCCACATTAGGCAGACAGAGTTCCCCCTCATTAGGCAGGCAGTGTTCCCCCACATTATGTAGGCCAGTGGTCTTCAACCTGCGGACCTCCAGATGTTGAAAAACTACAACTCCAAGCATGCCTGGACAGCCGTTGGCTGTCCGGGCATGCTGGGAGTTGTAGTTTTACAACATCTTGGGGGTCCACAGGTTTAAGACCACTGATGTAGGCAGTGTTCCCCCACAGACATACAGCCTCCAGCCATATACAGTGTATGGCTGGAGGCTGCATGCCTGTGTACTGCCCACTTCAGCGCTTCGACCACTGCTCCGACTATAGCAGTAGGTCTCGGGACCGGTGGTCGGAGCACCGAACATGACGTGCTGCTGTGGTCACTTACCAAGCTGACCAGTGCACGTCTTCCTCCTTCTCTATCCTCCGGTCATCGGCGCCTTCGTTTCCATGGACGCATGCACGGGACGTCAGTGCTGTCCCGGCGACCCTGCGTTTTTAAACTTAACGCGGGGCCGCAGGGAGTTAATAGTGAAGGGGGGGAATTGCCCCATCGCTACAGGACGGCAAACACTGGCTCTGCTCGGGGCCCCGGGCCCGCTAGGGGCCCCAAGCAATTGCTTGGTTTGCCTGTCCTGTTGCGACCTCCCCTGCCAAACCCCCGGGACTGACTCACCGAACCCCTGGGGTTTGAACCCAGGTTAAGAACCACTGCTCTAGACGAAAAGGATGCCTCTTAGTTTTTCATATGCAATATTTCGTTTTTCTTTCTTCAAGTAAGACAAACAGTCAAGTAGTACAAAAGATACAAAAATGAATTCACTCGTAGTGCAAAGCTAGTAGAGCTCACAGTCTATTCCCTCTATTCAGGTTTACATTCACTCACATTGGAGCATCCCGTAGTTGAGGTTTCTTCCTCTCACGAAGGAGACAGCAACTGAGCAATACCAATCCCTGAACACAGATGACGTTTCTGAGGTGCTTCCATCACCACATTACATAGAACATCTAGTCTCAGAAGACCTCATTTCTGAAACAAGAGATGGCATATTAAAACCAATATACAAATATTGAATACATTCTTTAAAAACTGCAAAGTCCTATATAATGTAATCTACCACAAAATAACAAGATGGTAACCTATTTCTCACAAGAATACACTAAAGTTACACACCTCATTGAGTCCTTCTGGACTCAATGAGTTCAATATTTCTATCCAATAGACTTCCCTCTGCAGAAGTCTTCTCTTAACCCTTTCTTCTGTTACTCCCCAAACCTCCTCAATCAACGTCCAACGTAATTCTCTCACCTGGTGGCCATATTCAGCAAAATGTTTGGCTACTCCTATTTCCTAGTATTTATCCAAAGTTACCACTTTTTCTATTTTTGAAACAGATTTAGCAAGCAAATCCCAGATTGGCGCAATGGTGTTCAACTTTCACATCGTCTGTCCTACATGGATCCTTCCACAGAGAAATTTAAGTAAATAAATGACTTGTTTGGTGTTACAACTAAACCATCATAAACTGGGAATTTAGTTCCCCGCAATGGATGAGAAATAAAATCACTTTATATGATACTATGGAACAGTACCTTTTCTTTTAGATTTCAAAAAACTCTGTTTGGACACTTTTTTTCTTCTGTGTATCAGCTCTTACTAGATGATTAGCTAAAGACGTTCCTTTCCAGTTGCTCATTCAAACAACTTTCCATACTTACGATCTGTACAGCAATGGAGTATCCAGCTCACCAATCTGTCTCGTGTGCACGGATGCGTGGGGACCACACGCACAAGAAAACTGAACAAGGAATATCCAGCACCACGGTATCGGATGTAGCTCTTTATTGTAGAATCATCGACAGGAACATTTAAACACAGAAGGCACGGACCAAGGAGTGACTCGTTTCAGCAGACGTAGCCGCCTTAGTCGTACTACACAATCCCATGAATCCATCCCCCCTATATAGGGGGAGGGCTCCACTCACCGCCAGGTGCAACACCTGTGCCGGTAAGGGTGGAACACTCCCACAACACAGATGGGGATTACACTATACAATATATTATATATTGTATAGTATAGTGTACAATGTGGCATTGCAGGTTTTTATTAATGTGAATCCTCATGGACATTAACACATCTATGCCACAAGGACTCTATATCCAATTGCACTAATGTTGAATAAAATGTTTTCATTTATTTCAATCCATTAAAAATTTCATATAGAGGGCAGAATAGAAACACATCCAGACAGAAATTTGCAGGTACAGCATAGGAGTTTCCCCCAACACACCGACACGTTTCTGGTATAAAAACCTTTCGTCATGGCATATCTAAAGGTTTTATACCTGAAATGCGTTGGTGTGTTGGGGGAAACTCCTATGCTGTACCTGCAAATTTCTGTCTGATGTTTCTGTTCTGCCTCCTGTATGGAATTTTAAATGGATTGAAATAAACAAAGATATTTTATACAGTGCTGGTGAAACTATTTCTTCTTCCCTGCTTTGCTCTGAGGATTGCCGTGTACTTTGTACTCAGGTAAGCTAAAACCATTCACCGATTCTCCCTATTGCACTAATGTTTTATTGCACTTATGTCGTTTGCAGTACTGACAACTGCATTATTATTGTTATTGTTGTTTACTGTATATTTCTTAGGTGAAATGTTCAATCCTGCCTTTGAGGAAGCTAAATTTGTTATATTACATTAATATTATTTTTATAGAACCTGTTTATAACAATTCAATATCCGGTTCCTGAGCAAAATTCCTAATTTATCACTAGTGCTTAAGCACAAACCATATATTTAAATATATCAAGTTTTTGCAATGAAGAAATCTTCTATATCCATCCTGTTCATGCTAATCTTTTGTCTTTCAGCCACTTCCACCCTCCAGTGCAACGCTGAGGACGGCTTTCCTCAAGAGGGAGAATTTGAGGTATTCCAGGTCACCTGTTGCTACCCTGAACACTTTTTGGGTGACTGTGGTCACAAAGGTTACTGCTCTATCTAAAGTCTGTCTCTTAAAGGCTAAAGCCTATTCCCCTGAAGTGTCTTAGTTTATAAATGTATTATTCTGTGTCACAATTACAACATATTGCATGAGACATAAATAGAGTGTAAGGAGTTAACAATTCCTACTCAAAAATCCTGTCCCCACCCCAATCCCAGGGATCCTAAAAGCACATGTTTAGTCTAGTTCTGGCCTAACCAGATAGGTGACGGGACTTGCATGCAGCTTCACTCACCTTTATAGGCTTCTCTCACTTATGTAGTATAGAGGTACTACAAGAGGTAGCATTCAGGAGCAGGGCCAGACTGACCTACCGGGATTATGGGAAAAAACACTAGCATACCAGGTCCTGACACGATTATCAGGAAAATGTATGAAAGGCTGCAGAGTGGCGTAGCTAAAATAAGCTATAAGCTACCAGCCCGGGAACATACAAGCTAGATTAAAATACACACTATACATTCTGTTCACTGTTTATCACAAAAGTGGAATTTTTTTTTTTTTTGCCACATTTCACCTTCACAGTGAGAATCCTTGTTCAGTTAGCTTAAGTAATTAGGACATAAAGCTAGTGCAACAGAGAGCCACCTATATCTGTCTACATCTGCATCAGACAGTCTTAAGTTCAAGTGCGGAAGCACAAAATCAAACTGCTGTCAATAAGCATAGCCTACTACTTAAAGGGGCAGTAATTACAATCTCCTCCTCCTGAAATTAAAGTTGCACTCTATGTACCAATTCAAGCAACATTCCATGTATGACAGCCCAGTCACCACTGTTGTTACCCCTCTGTCCCTCTCATGATTAAATTCTCGTGCAGGTTTAGAAGCTGTGCTATCCCTATTACTATAAGGTGCATTTTCAAGCTTCATTTTCTGCAAGGAGGACATCAGGACCTGGTGAAAAAAATCTTATTTTACCCTATAAAATGTGTTGTCAGCAGTTATCAGCTCCAGAAAAAGTGCAGTTTGCTTTTATACCCTAAAAACTATCCAACGGTGTCTGCAGCTGTTAGTAGCAAATATAGGTGACATTCCTTTTAAGATGTTATCATATGGCATTACAATTTCATCATTTATAAGGTAGAAACTATTGATTTTCAGTTTTGTTATAGTGTCCATAGGCATTAAAATAGATTTCGATCACTGATCCTAAATATTTCCATCTTTACCACTATAGGATATGCCTCGTTTCCCTTTCTTCTGCTGTCAGGGGGATAAAGGATTTGACTGTTTGCATTATTGCTTGTCAACTGTTTTTCACTTTCCTTACTGAAGTATTATATGCATTTTGCATGGTGTGTGTGTGTGTGGGGGGGGGGGGGGGGTCATTTTTGGCTAAATGACAGCAATGTGCTGTGTATTGCAGGCTTCAGTAGCCTAGAGCTTCTTCAGGTTTCTAGGAAAATCCTGCCACTCAGCTTCTTAAGCCTCCTCCACTTAATGTTAAGTTGCTAACAACAGGTTGGGAATTCCAAGGTTAACTAAAGGTTCTTTAATAAGAACAAATATCTTTTATTTTAATCTTTTAGTTTTAATCTTTTAATCTTTTTATTGAAAATACATTAAGAACATAGTACAAAAGGGAGACACTCAGGTCCCACTGATATAAAAAATTGAATAACAAAACCCTAAAACAGGCCAGAAATAAATTTTAATCTAATTAATAAATCTTAATTAGGAGCATTGATCTGAAGAAGGGGGTGCTGTCCCCCGAAATGCGTTATCTTGTTTATACTTGATCACCTGCCTAATAAATTGATCCAGTGTTGTTTTACACTATATTCTCCCGCTTGATCATTTCACTTTTACTCTGGACGTCTCCTTCACTGGCCCTCAGCAGCTTCTACCTTGAAAGTTTTTTTTCCCATGTTTCCTTGCTACATTCTCATCCGGACGGGCTACGCCTCTCCTGCAACCTGGGCCAAGCAGCTGTTTCCAGTCACTAACCCCGCTGTGGGTTGACATGCAAGTACTGTACTCGCTTCTGGTGAGTACCCACTACCTACGGGCTCCACAGGCCCACATACGCCTTGTTTGTTTCTAGTCCATCTACTCTTATGGTATCACACAAGGCGCCTCTTGCCGGTCTTCCGTTTTTTCTCCTTCCTAGCTTTTAGGTACTTAAACCTTCATAGTGCAGATATGTTTAAGGGAAAGTACTATCTCAGTCACTGTGGGGATATCAGGAGATTTCTAACATCTTACCAATGCTAAGCACGTGAAAAACAATAATAAGGTAAATTCATTGTGCGACAAAATTGAAGAAAAAATTTCATTTTGTAACTTTTGGGGGCTTCCGTTTCTACGCAGTGCATTTTTCGGAAACAAAATCATAACTGCATGCAAGAAAATATATACGTTAAAAAATTCTCATCTTCTAACCCTTATAACTTTTTTATTTTTCCACGTACGGGCCGGTATGAGGACTAATTTTTTGCGCCGTGTTCTGAAGGTTTTATCGGTACCATATTTGTATTGATCGGACTATTTGATCGCCTTTTATTCATTTTTTTATGATATAAAAAGTGACCAAAAATAAGCTATTTTGGACTTTGGAATTTTTTTGCGCGTACGCCATTGACCGTGCGACTTAATTAACGATATATTTTTATAATTCGGACATTTCCGCACGCAGCGATACCACATATGTTTATTTTTATTTTTGTGGGAAAAGGGGGGTGATTCAAACTTTTATTAGGGAAGGGGTTCAATGACCTTAGTTAACTTTTTTTTTCACTTTTTTTTTGCAGTGCTATAGCTCCCATAGATCCACACACTGATCTCTTATGCTGATCCCTGCAAAGCCATAGCTTTGCGTGGATCAGCGAGATAGGGGCTCGATTGCTCAAGCCTGTAGCAAAGGCTTGGAGCAATCAAACCCAGAGCGGACGTGGCGGAGACAGGTAAATGGGACCTCCGCTCGCGTCCTAGCTGATCGGGACATCGCGATTTTATCGCGATGTCCCGATCAGCCCGATTGAGCTCCCGGGAATCGTTTACATTCACACGCGGCGGTCAACTTTGATCGCCGCGTCTGAAGGGTTAATAGGGCGAGGCACAACAATCGGTGCCGCGCGCTGTTAGCCCAGGGTGCCGGCTATGAATAGCAGCCGGGAACGTCCCGATGTGATGCGGGGTCACGGTGTGACCCCGTTTTAAACACCGGGACCGGGTGTACAGGTACTTAAGAGGTTAAGTGGATATACAGTGGGGCAAAAAAGTATTTAGTCAGCCACCAATTGTGCAAGTTCTCCCACTTAAAAAGATGAGAGAGGCCTGTAATTTGCATCATAGGTATACCTCAACTATGAAAGACATGAGAAAAAAAAATCCATAAAATCACATTGCTTGATTTTTTAAAGAATTAATTTGCAAATTATGGTGGAAAATAAGTATTTGGTCAATAACAAAAGTCAAGCTCAATACTTTGTTATATACCCTTTGTTGGGAATGAGAGAGGTCAAATGTTTTCTGTAAGTCTTCACAAGGTTTTTACACACTGTTGCTGATATTTTTGGTCCATTCCTCCATGCAGATCTCCTCTAGAGCAGTGATGTTTTGGGGCTGTCACTGGGCAACACGAACTTCCCTCCAAAGGTTTTCTATGGAGTTGAGATCTGGATACAAATATGGAAGAAAGCAAGGAGTCAGCACACCATGTGTTGTAATCAAGTCCGTCTTGGAGTCTGTTTTCCAGAAAGCATGGAGATAAGAATGGGCCAGGTCCCAAGCAATGGATCTAAGCAGAAAAAAATTGTGAAATCCAGCTTCCTAAAACTTTAATGTTTTATTTAATCCATTAAAATTTAACAAAAATTGCAAGTTAAAAGCCAAATGAAACGCAGATGCGTTTCGGTTTAAAGAAAAACCTTATTCATAGCGATGTTCAACATGAACATCAATATAAATAAGAAAGTACACGCAACTCACCACGTTGTTGTAACTTCGTGTTTATTGCTGGGACAGGCAGGCAAAGCGGCTCCACGCCACACCGGGATGCCGAACACCGGCATCCCGGTGTGGCGTGGAGCCGCTTTGCCTGCATGTCCCAGCAATAAACACGAAGTTACAACAACGTGGTGAGTTGCCTGTACTTTCTTCTCTAACATATGGATTCGTACATATCTTGACACTACTATAGTACATGAGCACCACCACATGAAGATACACTGCTAGCTAGATTGCAGACATAGACCATCCAAGGGAGAGCTAACAGAGGGAGAGCAGTGCCAGCACTTCACTTTCTGTTTTGAAGCCTTGTGATCAATATAAATAAGGTTTTTCTTTAAACCGAAATGCGTCGGCGTTTCATTTGGCTTTTAACTTGCACTTTTTTTGTTCAATTTTAATGGATTAAATAAAACTTTGAAGTTTTAGGAAGCTGGATTTCAAAATTTTTTTCTGTTGAGATCTGGAGACTGGCTAGGCCACCCCAGGACCTTGAAATGCTTTTTACAAAGCCACTCCTTTGTTGCCCAGGCAGTGTGTTTGGGATCATTGTCATACTGAAAGACCCAGCCACATTTCATCTTCAATGCCCTGCTGATGGAAGGAGGTTTTCACTCAAAATTTCACGATACATGGCCCCATTCATTCTTTCCTTTACACAAATCAGTCGTCCTGGTCCCTTTGCAGAAAAACAGCCCCAAAGCACGATGTTTCCACCCCCATGCTTCACAGTAGGTATGGTGTTCTTTGGATGCAACTCAGCATTCTTTCTCCTCCAAACACAATGAGTTGAGTTTTTACTAAAAAGTTCTACTTTGGTTTCATCTGACATTCTCCAAATCCTCTTTTGGATCATCCAAATGCTCTCTAGCAAACTTCAGACGGGCCCAGACATGAACTGGCTTAAGCAGGGGGACACGTCTGGCACTGAATGATTTGAGCCCCTGGTGGCATAGTGTGCTACTAATGGTAGCATTTGTTACTTTGGTCTTAGCTCTCTACAGGTCATTCACTAGGTCCCCCCAGTGTGGTTCTGGGATTTTTGCTCACCGTTCTTGGGATCATTTTGACACCACAGGGTGAGATCTTGCGTGGAGCCCCAGATCGAGGGAGATTATCAGTGGTCTTGAATGTGGTCTTGATTTCTTCATACTAAGCTGCTTGCCTATTGCAGATTCAGTCTTTCCAGCCTGGTGCAGGTCTACAATTTTGTTTCTGGTGTCCTTCGACATCTCTTTGGTCTTGGCCATAGTGGAGTTTGGAGTGTGACCGTTTGGGGCTGTGGACAGGTGTCTTTTATACTGATAACAAGGTGCCATTAATACAGGTAATGAGTGGAGGACAGAGGAGACTCTTAAAGAAGAAGTTACAGTTACATCTCATCATTTGTGTTGTGTTGAATAGGAGAGATTGCAGATTGCAGATGCCTAAAGACCGACACTGGAAACCTGATGGGTAAATTGCAGAATACATACAGTATGGGAGTAGGTACATTTTGGAAACAACAATATGCCCCAGCAAGGAGATACAGAGTTATGAGAATGCTGTGATATCATCACATAATTGGTGGATAATAGCGTCCAAGTTCGAAGTGAGAAGATGAGAAAGTGAAGAGGTCAGCTGAATACCTGTAATGCCGCTGGTTGGTAACCACCAGTGTACTAGGTGTCCTGGTCCTTCCTAGCGTCTGGTGACATCCTCTGTGCCATGTTTCTTCTGTGCACCCTGGACTCCCTCCTCTGGACTCTCTCCTGCTGCTACAGCCATTACTGCAGTTTCTACTCTGCCCTCTAGTGGCTGTGCCCGAACACTGGCTGAGACTTATATGGCCAGTGTGCACTCTCTATTGAATCCCCCTCCAATCCATGCCAGGCACCACCCTTTTTGTGGTGCCTGTGCAATATTGTAGTTTTCCACAGCTAAGGTCCCAGTCTGTTGTGTACCAGTGTTCTGTTATCCTGTCTATGTCAGTCTATGCCTAATTCCTCTGCTCCTGCCTGCTGTCCTAGCTTCTACTGTGGTAACTGAGGGTGGTGTGTATGATGTACTGATGAGGTGTTGTGACTGAGATTAGAGTTTGTGGTGCCAGGAATGTTAACCACCACACTACCAAGGATAAGCGGTTGCCTGTGCCAGACGCCCATCAATAAACACATCAAATGCCAGGATAGGGAAACCCCTTTTACTTCACTTCAGGAACTTGCAGTATAAACAGGAACAGTTTACTTTTGTGCAATATTGACTGAAGGATGCTTTTGGGAAACACAGTTGCTTCTAGGCACTATGGGTATTGCTGCTTAACTTACATAGTGTAGATTGGTCTAAGCTTTAATTGGACAGACTGACTGAATGGCTGGGACTGAACTTTAGTAACTTGAATGAAACTCTGGAGCTAACAATCACTGAATCTGCACTTCATTTGTGTAATCCTGTGTTAGGGGTTACCTCCATGGTGTACATGTATGGACCAGAGTTGCCTGAGGCTTTTACTCTCATTATCATCTTCTTTTGCTAATGGGGCCTGTCGGCTCCCTGGCTTTTCTCCCCACAACAGACTGGATGGACGACCTGGTCAGTGGGATCCTGTGAACGGTGATGTCGCTCAGGAACAGATTGTGGCAGCAACTGGGTCTCTTAGGTCTGTTCTCATGTGATGAGGCACAGGCCAGGTCCACAGCAGAGGTCTGGAGTTGAACTCTCCTTAACTCATTCTCTGAACTGACTCTATTCTGACTGACTAGCTCCTCCCTGTCTAGACCCTGTCTATGAGCCCTGATTGGCTGAAGCAGTCATTTGATGCCTTAAGCACCCTATTGCACAGACAGTTGTAACTCTTGAAGAGACAATAAGGCATACAAGAGAATTTAACAACGGATATCACAGTGCAATAAATTATAAATCACAATACATATAAACCTGAGCAGATGTGTTCTGCACCGGGGCACCGCACTACCATCTAGCTGCGCCTGAGCTATACAGCTCATTCTGGCTCTGCTGATATCATCATAATTCCAGCATCAGCACCAGGGCGTTCTGGCTAGGCAGGCCAGCAGCCACTTACCAGGACCACTCTAGTGGCCCAGTGGGTTCACATCCATTGTGGTGTTCCAATACCTAAATATGGGATACAATTGTCTACCCATATAAACGGGTAAGCCGCTGATATCGTTGATTTAACAGAAGCATCAAGGAAATTGGCCAAAACCATAGATTTGGCGCTGTTAAGCTTATAATAATTAGCTTCACTGAATGAATGTTAGCTGGGAGCGATATATGAGATAGGTAGGTGGGGGTGATCTACCTTTCTACGGATGTATTTACCTATCTGCCTTTATACCTGTCCTTGGGGGGACTTCTTAAAGGGGTACATCTTAAGATGTCTGAACGTGGGATCGGCAGCAGCGGCGTCTGGAACACAGAAGCTTGGAGCTTCCTCATTTCTGACATCATGCCACACCCCCTCCATTCATGTCTATGGGAGGAGACATCAATAGAGGGGGTGTGGCGGCTGTAGTCGCCAGTCATCTGGCATGGAGCGTAGTTCGCTCCATGCACAGATGACTGGGCTGCCATGCCAGAGATTGCGGGGGTCCCCAGTGGCTGGACCCCAGCGATCAAACATCTTATCTCCTATCTTTTGGATAGGGAATAAGATGTTTTTTGCCGGAGTACCCCTTTGATAAGGGAACTAACTGCTGGGTGACATACTACCTGCAGGGACCTACTGTTCTACCCACTTTTACTTTGTAGGGGTAAGGGTGCACTTAAAAGGGGCACGAGGTACGCCTCTGATTGTACCACATAGAAAGAGCTTGAGTATGTGAGAAACAACATCAAACAAAAAACGGGGAAAAAGCAAAGACAAAAGGTCTGTGCAGAACACATACGAAAGGAAAGAGCAAGAAAAAAAAGTCAGTCACATGGAGTGTGCCCAGAGGGGGATATATTTGAAGATAAGCAACATACATATGTGGTGTCCCACTACAGGTACATAATCCTCTATTACCTGTAGGCCCTGTCAAGTTGAGTCCCTCAGTGACCTGGGGGCTCCCCTGCAGGGACTCATTGTGTTATCTTGCTAGTTTATTAAATGTGGTGTATGTTAGCTTAAGACCATAGATAGGATTCTAATGTATAGATAGTATATAGGACCTTTAGAGGACTCTAAGGACCTGTTTGAGTAAGCCTTATCCCATGTTATGTTATGTTATAGTGTTATATGATTTGTTGCAATATGTAATCCCAGAGAGCACCAGGTTTAACCTATGACCCACAGCTTGACCAATGGACTATAGTCCAGCCCCCTCACTATATAAGGGGCAGCCATCTTTAATTCAGTCTTTTAGCTTTACCACCTGCTGCTTAGAACATGTCTTTGCTGAAGCAGCTACCAGAGGCCTTAGAGACCAGTGTTCAGCATCTGGAGTTCCACAAAGCTACAACTCTCCAGTAAATCAAGTCTATGTCTGCTGTCACTGAAGTTAGTCAAGTCCTGCACAAAGTCAAGTCCATTCTAATAACAGTCAAGTCTAAAGTACAAGTTAAAGTCAAGTTAATTACAAGTATTGGTCCAGCAAGCTACGATGTCCTCTGGGTACTGGTCACATCTCTGGGACAATCTGGCTTTAGCTGTGAAGAGAATTACACCTGTCTTCAATTAAGTAAAGCCTCCGTTTACCTGCAACTGGTTGTGGACTCTTTATTCACTACTAGCCCGTGGGATAGCGGAGAATCCGGGCGTGTGGTGTTCCGGAACCCGAAAACCACACTGGCGTCACAAACACATAGGGGTTAATACCATCCGACCCCGGGGTTAATAACATCTGAATCCACCACTCACTGCAATACCCGTGGCCCTGCCACTACATATATCATATACTATACTGGCATTAGGGGTAGGCAACATATGAAAACATCATAGAAACTTCGTAAAGTCACTGTTTTTAGCTGCAACCAAACAGCAGACCATAATGACTCCACAGGGGATACCCATAGACGATTACAATAAACCTATGATCAGTTCAGACTTGCACTTCTTGTAGATAATACAGTGATCCCTCAACTTACAATGGCCTCAACACACAATGGTTTCAACATACAATGGTGTTTTCTGGACTATTGTAACTTGAAACCAAACTCAACATACAATGTTACAGACAGTCCAGATCTGAGAAACATGTCAATGGCTGGAAGAACTGACCAATCAGAATGGACATGTCACTGGTAAAACACCTGTATTACTGAAGCGTATGCACTGACTGGCTGTCTAGTTGCACCTCCCTACAGTACAAGGAGGTATTACATGTTCTGTAAATAATAATCTTGTAAATAATCTTCCAGTGGGAAAATTTGTAAGGCATGCATCCTCTAACAATTAAGGTTTCCTAAACACCTGTACAGACATAGAACATAGACTCGCGAAGAGAGGTTACTCTAGAAATATTCTTAACAGAGCTGAAAGCATGGTAATCTCTAGATCAAGAGACAGTTATCTACAACATCATGAAAAAAACACAAATTAAAACACTGCATAAGAAAACTACTTTTTTCTACAGCTTACATTACAGAGTTCACAAAAATAAAAAAGATAATTCTAAAACATCTACCAATACTCTATGAAAATGAAACAATGACCAAAATATTACAAGGAGTAAAATGTGTAGCAAAGAGAGGGAGAACTCTATCCAATAGATTAGGTCCAAGCGATTATCTAACACTATGTAAGAATAACAATCGTACATGGCTTCATATGCAAGGTCATTTTAAATGCTCTCAAAATAGATGCAATCTGTGTCCATACATGCGCAAATCAAATATGTTCAAATCGGCCACTATACAAAGCAGATACCGCATTAACTTATTCCTCAATTGTAATTCTTGTAATATATTCAGTTATATGCACAGCCTGTAACATGCAATATATTGGATGCACAACAAGAAAATTAAAAAGCTGTATTTATGAACACCTGCATACTTCTATTAATGCAAGAGGAAAGTCAGGCCTATCGAGACATATCATAGAAGTGCATCAAGGTGATACTTCAGGTTTATCTATTATGGGAATTGAAGGGAGGGGGAGATTGGCATCACAAAGTTGTGATGAGAGAGGCATTTTTGATTCTAAGATTACAGTCACGTTCTCCACTTGGTTTAAATTTTCGTCAAGATTTGTTTTTTTTATTTATTTATTTACATAGCGCCTACAGATTCCGCAGCGCTTACAATTATGGGGTACAAACAAAGACAAGTATCAGACATAAAATTACACAATAACTATTCAAACAAGGTGTGGGGATATATTGAGGATATGTTGGGGATATATTGAGGATATGTTGGGGATATATTGAGGATATGTTGGGGATATATTGAGGATATGTTGGGGATATATTGAGGATATGTTGGGGATATGTTGAGGATATGTTGGGGATATATTGAGGATATGTTGGGGATATGTTGGGGATATGTTGAGGATATGTTGGGGATATGTTGGGGATATGTTGAGGATATGTTGGGGATATGTTGAGAATATGTTGAGGATATGTTGAGGATATGTTGAGGATATGTTGAGGATATGTTGGGGATATGTTGGGGATATGTTGGGGATATGTTGGGGGTATGTTGGGGATATGTTGAGGATATGTTGGGGATATGTTGGGGATATGTTGGGGATATGTTGGGGATATGTTGAGGATATGTTGGGGATATGTTGGGGATATTTTGGGGATATGTTGGGGATATGTTGGGGATATGTTGAGGATATGTTGAGGCCAATTAAAGAATGTTATAGGCCTGTCTGAAGAGATGTGTTTTCAGGCCACGTTTGAAACTATGGATGTTGTTGTTGAGTCTGAGGGACTGAGGGATAGCATTCCAGAGAACCGGTGCAGCACGAGTGAAGTCTCGGAGACGGGAGTGAGAAGTTCGGATTATAGAAGATGTTAGTGTGAGATCATTAGCAGATCAGAGAGAACGTGTAGGATGGTAGACGGAGATGAGAGAGGAGATGTAGGGAGGTGCAGCATTGTGGAGAGCTTTGTGTGTGAGACTGAGGATTTTGTACTGTATTCTGGACTGAATTGGTAACCAGTGTAGTGACTGGCACAGGGAGGAGGCGTCGGTGTAGCGGCTGGAGAGGAAGATGAGTCTGGCTGCGGCATTAAGGATGGACTGGAGAGGAGAGAGTTTGGAGAAAGGAAGGCCTATTAGTAAAGAGTTACAGTAGTCGAGGCGGGAGTGAATCAAAGCAATAATGAGAGTTTTAGCAGTTTCAGTAGTGATGTTTTATTATGTTTACTAATACACCTATTTGTTATACATATATTTTGTTTCCATCCGATCTATATAACAAGTCATTTAATAAGAACAAACTCATTGTATTATCACACATCATGTGAATTAGTGTTTGTTTTCGGTTTCATCATGCATACTGTGTTATCATCATTTTTTGCATTGAAGAGTTTTCACATTTGTATTTTTTGCATCTTTTACATGTTTTGTATCGCAATGTTATGCAATACAAATGTCCAATAACAACCATTTTCATGGCCACTATGTAGATACGGAGGTTCCGAGTCATGTGACGGACATTCATCAAGATATGCGAATAATACAATTTTCCTTAAGATTAAGGTTATGAATCATCAGCTGGACATATATATATATATATATATATATATATATATATATATAAATATATATATGACAGATAAGAACAACACATCCAAAGAAGATAAAATTAGTTGGTGCACACCATCATCTGGGTCTTGGTTAGGGATCCCAATGTAGCAAATATCCACAGGAAAAGACGGCAGCACACAAAAAAATATATTTCAAATCCACGAAATAAACCACACGTGGATTTGACATTTTTTTGTGTGCTGGCGTCTTTTCCTGTGGATATATATATATATATATATATATATATATATAATCGGTAACTAATATCTATATTTACATAACACGTTCACCTGAATAATTATGTCAGTGGAACACCTTCGGAACCTCCGTCATCAGTGGGCGTTTCCATATCCAGGCATGTTCATTCCATGCTGGTTCAGAATATAAATAGGATGTACTTGACATACAAGGGTGTGCCATGACTAAGAACCATATGGTTCGAAACACATCAGCATTTCTGCTATGCTTTTAATCACCTATTTTGGATTTCATTTCATTTTTAATTATGATTAATTCATTTTTGGACTTTTAATCAAATTTTTTTGGGAGCTGGATTTTGCACTTTTCTATTTGAGGACACGTTCTGTACTCCTCTTTACCTGTGACAGAGTTAGCTGCTCCTTTGGACACCAGGTGAGGGCGGCTCCATTTAACTTTTTTAGGACATTGCGTGTACTGTACAGGACATAGACAGTGATTTACAGCTCCCAGCAGATCTTTCTTACTTTTATATGTAAGGATTTGCTTTATCTGTATTAGTTATCTACTTATTTTTCTTTAATCCTCACTTTTTCCTATTTTTTGGATGACATTTTGGGGCTTCAGAACCAATTACCAGGTTTCCATAGAGTTATGGTCTCAACATACAAGGGTTTTAACATACAATGGTCTCCCTGGAACCAATTAATAATGTAACTTGAGGGACCACTGTAGTGGTCTCTCCATGGCTAGCTTGCAAGGACGCTGCTGAGCTGAAGGAGCCTCACACTATTGTTCAGTAGCCAGCTGCCAGTCTCGACACAGGTGAAGAAGTTGCATTGTGGGTGACAATCACTTTCACCCCATTTTTTCTTATTTGTACTTTCCTCTTCTTCTGAACCCCCTTAGTTTGCCCCTCTGTCCCCTTTCCAGTACATCCTCTCACAGTGTCTCTCAGCCTATTTCTTCATATTTCTGTCCTTTTTCTATATATTTTCTCTGCTTTCCTCATTTTTCCTTTGAGTCCCCTGCTCCTATACTCCCTGGGGGACATGTATCAAAGATTTTACCCCTGTTTTGTGTGTATTTTTTTGCGCAAAATTTTGCGCAAGCCCTTTTTTTGCGCAATTTTTTTGCGCACGTTTTGGCAGAGCATGTCCTCCAGATGTGGCTGAATCAGGGTACCTTGGAGTGACATCTATAGTACGCATGGATTTATTAACTGCGTCCTTTTTTTTTACACCCAAAATTTTGCCGCAAGAGCAGTTTTTTGCGCAAATATAAGCCATCTTGGACATAACGTAGCAAGATGCTCTAAATCATCGATTCTATTTTCCAAAGAGTGGATTGAGGAGATTACTATAGTTACCCGCAATTTATGAAGCTCATTGCACTTGATTGATAAATTTAGTGCTTCTGCGCATAATTTAGAATTCGGGAAAAGGGGTAAACTGCTTCTACAATAGACAAATAATGATACATGTCCCCCCCTGTACCTATCACAATTTTCTCCTTGCTTTATACCACTGTTTCCCAACCAGGGTGCCTCCAGCTGTTGCAAAACTACAACTCCCGGCATGCCCGGACAGCCAACGGCTGTCCGGGCTTGCTGGGAGTTGTAGTTTTGCAACAGCTGGAGGCACCCTGGTTGGGAAACACTGCTTTATAAATATATCTTCACTATATTAACCCTTTGCCCTTGAGCAGTAGCTGTCATTAGCTGCAGAACATTCCACAGCTCCAGGTGACAGAGATAGCTAAGACCTGTCATTCATGCCCTCCCTTTCTCCTGCCCAGGACCACTGTTAGGGGGCGGACACTGGCACTCCCCCACCCAGCACAGAATACCCACAGCCACGTCTGAATGAGGCTCATTGTCCTGTGAGGAGAAGAGGAGGAGAGGTGAGTGTATGTGGGGGTAGGGTTGCAAGCTTGGTAAGAGGGGGCACTATCACGACACCGTGATGCAACACTTCTCAGCATGTCAGTGCAATCCTGACATATAGATCTACATGCTCCAGCTACAGGTACTGCCTGTCTTTGAATGCAGACATGCTTATGTGTTTATAATATTACTATTGGAAATAGTTTCTTTTAATATTACATAAAAAAAATATATATATATATTTGCACCATCCAAGGCTTGTGAGTAGTTGCAGGAAGAAAACCCGTGTAGGTAGTGCAGTGCATTGCTGATGTTTTTTGATTTATATTTGTTGTTTATTGTATTAATATCTTTTGCCTATTTGTTATTTTCATCAAAGGCTGTTAGAGCATGCTGGGTGTTGTAGTTCCGCAACAGCTAGAGTACCGAGTGGCAGTGATCCAGTAATAGAGTCCCTAATACTGCAATGAGCATTGCCCGGTTTTGTAAGTTCGAATTTGTGGAGTCGTTTTCCTAAGGGCTTCTGTGTGTAACTCTCCCCTCTCCCTTTGTGTACAGTTGTTGGGCTCACACCTGTGTGTAAAGTCTTAATGTGACTGTTTCTACGCAGGAGTTGAGTGGAGTAGGGATGATACCTTTATTGGCTAACTGAGAAGATGTAGATTGCAAACTATCGAGACCACTTAGGGCTCTTCATCAGGCGTGTAGCATGAACGTTGCAATACTAGACACTAATTATTGACTAGAGTGGCGCTGTTACTAGACAAAAAAAAACTAAACCTTGTTGTAATCTTGGACAACTAGATATTCAGCACCAGTGAGTCAGGCCCTAAGGACCTGTGGAGTGACAACCACATTCCTTAGGGTGGGTTCACACTGTGTTTTGGTCTCTGTTTCACTATGCCTGTACGATTAAAATTTGTCTACTACACTATTGTATACAATGAAAGAACAAATATATATCATATGTATTTTAAATAAGGTATCAATTTATCATTTTACAATCTATGTCAATGGAAACGGTTTCTGCTGTATTATCATTAGTGTATATAAAACGTATGTTATACAGAAACAAAAACAGTGTGAACCCGGCTTTATCCAGAAATGTGCAGTTATTACTCCCTTTAATACACATTCCATATAAAGTAGACCTGTCAGGAGAGAGTGTCAGTGATCACAAAATACACAATGTTGACCTTTCAATGTTCATTCTGACTGGGATTGCTCTTTAACTGAAGTATCTGTCACATGGTGATATTTTACATATAAATGGGTTGTATTGATAAACAGCGTTTTTATGAAAAAGGTAATAAAGCTCATTCCATGTTGGCCAGACGCCTATGTGACAGAGTGGTCGTCCAGTCTCCCTCAGCTCTGAAAGGCTCTTCTGGGGTTCTTCATTATCATCTGGCTGATGTTTCTCGTCTTTTATTTGACTATTACTCTGGTCTATATTCTCTTCCTTCTCAGCTTCCGTCTGACCCGGTGCAGCTGATCTAGATGCTTATCTCTCACGATGTGGTTTACCGACTTTGTAAAGATCGTGAGGTTGTTAATACTCCCATTACTAGTGAGGAGCTCCTGGAGGTCGCTCGCCCGGTCCGGATGGATTTACCTGTTTGTATTATAAAACCTATTCTTCTATCCTCGTGCCTAAACTTGTTCCTCTTTTTAATTATTTTATGGACAGTGAAGAGATCCAGCAGTCCTTTTTACACTCTTTGATTACCTTTCTGCCTAAACCTTGTAAAGATCCTCACAATTGCTCTGGTTATAGACCAATTGCTCTTCTTAATTCCGACCTGAAGCTATTTTGTAAGGTCTTAGCTGTCCGTCTTTGCTCCTTCCTTCCCTCCCTTATCCCTAAGGATCAGGTTCAGTTTGTACCTTGCCGTCAGGGAGGTCATAACACTAGAAGAGTAGTGGGTCTTGTTGATTCGATCAATCGGTGGTCTGAGCAAGCGTTGATTCTTAGTTTGGATCCAGAAAAGGCCTTTGATAGGCTGGGATGGCCATTTCTTTTTGCCACTCTCCAAAAGTTTGGTATCACTGGTAATTTTCTTTCTGCATTGCGGGGTCTTTACTCCTCTCCTACTACCTCTCTTAAACTTCCTCATGCCCCCTCTCCTACCTTTCCTTTATTTAATGGTGCCCAGGGTTGTCTGTTTTCCCCTGATTTTCGCATTGTGTATTGAGCCTCTTACTGCCATGATCCAGGGAGATCTGGTTATTACGGGCATCTCCTATTTGCCTATTTGCTGATGATGTTTTGCTTACCCTCTCACGTCCTTTGCTTTCACTTCCTAGTCTTTATAGGGTTCTTCACGCTTATGGTGTAGTTTTTGGCTGGAAGGTTAATCTTTCCAAAACTGAGGCACTTCCCTTGAACCTTCCTCTGTCCTTAGCTACTCTTGTGTGTGCTAATTACTCTTTTAAGTGGTCCTCCTCTGCAGTTAAGTATCTGGGAGTTCACATCACTTCGCGCTATTCTTTGCTCTATATTACTAATTTCCATCCCCTTTTCCGTTAACAAGGGGGCTCTTATGGAGAAGTGGCAGTCTCAGTATATATCATTTTTCAGACATATTGCGGCGGTTAAAATGATGATTCTTCCTAAGCTGCTGTATTTTTTTGAGACGCTGATGATTTGTGTGCCCGTCTGCCTTTAGTTCTTTTCAGTCAGCCATTTTTCGGTTTATCTGGGATGGTAAGAGGCATTGTCTTCCGTTATTGGCTATGATGGCTAGTAGATCATGGGGGGTTTAGCGGTTCCTGATGTGACGAAATACTACTGGGCAGCTCACTTGCGTCATCTCGCTGGATGGAGCTGGAGAAGCTGTGGTTAGCCCCGATACACCCCAATGCCCTTCTCTGGTGTGTCCCATTGCCTACTCTCTCTCTGTCTCCCTTGTTGGGTCCCATGTCTTTCTTCTATGTGTGGGGTTATTGCTCTGGGAAGTTTAAACTGTTTTCTTCCCCTTCTCCTATGAGGTCCTTTCTCTATCATCCTGATTTTCCTCCTGGCTTGTCCTCTGTTATGGTGCGGGAATGGGGTTCCCGGGGCCTCTTCTGTTGGGCAGATGTAGTTAACCCTCTATCACGCTCACTTCTGTCCTTTGATCAGCTGGTCTCTTGCTGGGAATTCCCCCCCCCCTCTGAAAGGTTTCACTATTTGCAATTATTACATTTTATGTCCTCCACACTTGGTTCCATGGTGGTTTTTCAACCTACTAGCTTTGATCGATTATGCCGTGGTGGACCTCAGTGAGGGGACTTCTCTCTGATATCTACTCTCTTCTTCTTCATCCTCCAGATAGTGACCCTCCCTCGCACTGCTATATGGGTCGTTGGGAAGCTGTCTTAAACACTCCTATTTCCCTTCCTCAATGGCGTGTCATCTAGGAGCGGGCATTCAAGGCCTCTATTTGTACTGCATACAAGGAAACCCAATACAAAATGCTTATGGGGTGGAATCATACCCCGAAGTTGCTAAATAAACTGAACCTTGATATTCCCCCCTCAGTGCTGGGGCAGTGGGGTTGGACTGGGATCAGTTTTCCACATTTTCTGGTCCTGCCCGCTTAGGATACGTTCACACTGGTGGATTACCTGCGGAATTTCCGCAGCGATTTTGCAATTATTGACTTCAATTGGTCAGCAAAAAATCCACAATAGAGGCAGATTTGCAGATTTTCCTTTGGACCCATTGAAGTCACTGATAGCAAAATCCGCTGCAGATTTTCCACAGTAAATACGCTGCGGAAATTCTGTAGGTAATCCGCCCGTGTGAACATACCCTTATAGTGGACTACTGGAAAATGGTTCAAGGTTTACTGATTGATGTCTTGGGTGTTTCTGTTCCCTTGGACCCCCTTATTTATCTTTTACACTTATCCTATCGTGCCCTGTCCAAGAAACCCTTTAAACTCTTCATGCATATTGCTCTGGCTGCTAAGACCCTTATTACCAAATGTTGGAAGAGGCCTCTCCCTCCTTCTGAGACTGATTTATTGGCACGTATACGTGAGATCCGTTCTCTGGAATCTCTCACGGCCTCTTCAAACAATTCTGTCCCCTTGTTTCACTCTGTCTGGGAACCATAGGACCATTTCTCTGACCGGCAGCTTCCTTGATCACCTCTGCTTCTCTTTTCTTTTCCTTCTTCCCTTTTTTTTCCCCTTCCACTCTCGGTTTTGTGGGATGTCTTTTTGTTGGTTGTTTTTTTGTTCCTCCCCCCCCCTTTCCTTTTGTTTGTGGCCCCTCGGGCTAGTGTTTCTATGTTCAATATCTGGTTGCAGAACTCCTGCTAATGCTTTTGAGAAATCTGGCATTAAGGCCTTATAGCGACCACTTGTGAGGGGACATTGTACTGCTATGTTATTCATGCTGGCCTGGTATGGCTTCTTTTGTGCTCATTTATATGCCGCTTTACCTCTTGTATTTGTGTCCTTGTATTTTATATGCCTTTATTTTGTGCTTATTTTGTAAAATGTAAAACCTTTAATAAAAACTACAGTTGAAAAAATAAAGGGTTGTATAGTTAAAATTCAAACGAACAAACAAACATACAGTGGCGGTCCTTTGTTCAGGATCCTCATCTCTTAGCCAGTATGGGAAGTTTTTACGAAGAGTTTCTCGCTCTGAAGGACCTGTCTTGTCTTGGAAAACCCATTGTTGTGAATAGGGACAGTGGGGGAGAGTTATCAAAACCTGTGCAAAGGTTGACCAGTTGCCCATAGTAACCAATCAGATTGCTTTATTTTTTTTCTTTTTCAGAGGGCTTTTAAAAAAATGAAAGAAGCAAGCTGATTGGTTGCTATGGGTAACTGGTCAACTTTTCCTCTGCACAGGTTTTAATAAATCTCCCCCAGTGTGTAATTCTTCAGTTTGCTTTTACTGCAAGAAAACTGAACACTTAGTTGGGGATTTTTGTTAGTTGGGCATGACAATTTGCGCAATATTTATTTTCATTTGTGTTGTTTTTCTGGTGGGGTTTCTGTTTCTAACTTAAGAAATTGCGCACACAACATAATAAATTGTGTGGATTCTTAAAAGATGCAATGGGGATAAATACACAAATACATCAATGCCACCTAGGGAGTGGAGTATACTTGTTCAAAAATAATTTTTACACATATGCTAAATGCAATCTACTAGTCAGTGCAAAAATACAAAACTGTTGAAGTGAGTGCTACCTGCAGAAAATAGCTGGAAAATCACTCAAAACATGCCCCAAAAATGAGCAAAATCAATGATAACTGCCCTATGTCAAGTTTCCCTACAGATTCCAGATGATCCCTGGTTCTTCCAGCAGGGTAACCCTTAGTGAGCAGCTTATTATCAAGGTACTTTTTTTTTTTTAACAAGCAGGTTTATAAAATATAAAACCCCTTAAACAACATTGAAGACATAATGTATGCCCTGTGAACTGTAACTCCCTGGGCATGTACAAGTGATGTCATAGAGGTGTAAGGCACTTAAAGTGTACCTGTCATCAACAAAAACGTTTTATATAATGTAGATAATACCATTATATGTATATTTGTAATATACATAGGTTAAAAATTGTGTATATTTTTGGGTGAAAAAAATGCTGTCCCTGCAGCTATTGTCTGGGTGTCTCTATGAGGAGTCCAAAACCAGGAAGTAAGTGGGGGGCAGGACAAACAGGGCTCTGTGCAGACTCCTGGCTTATCAATCATCCTGACGTATGAGCCAGGAGCATGTTACAGAGCCTCAGTGCACACTGTCCTGCTTTTTCTTGGTGCACAGAGCCCTGCTTATCCACCCTCACTTCCTGTATTTGGACTCCTCATAGAGACACACAGGCAATAGCTGTAGGGACAAAAATATACACATTTTTTAACCAATGTATATTACAAATATACTTACAATGGTATTATCTACATTATATAAAAAGTTTTTGTTGATGACAGGTACACTTTAATAGGTGTCTGAAGTTTACATTGTATATATAGAGTTCAGGAATGTAAACTGTCAATCCAGGGACATTCTCCTGCTGTCAGCAGCCAGGGACCCGCCGGTAATGGCGGACATCAGAGCGATCCACCATTAACCCCTCAGATGCTGTGATCAATACAGATCACGGCATCTGCGGCAGTGCGGCACTTAAAATGGATGATCGGATCGCCCACAGCCACAGGGATCTGATCATCCAGCATGGTGGCCGAAGGTCTCCTCACCTGCCTCTGACCATCTCCAGGGGTCTTCTGCTCTGGTCTGAGATCGAGCAGACCAGAGCAGAAGATCACCGATAACACTGATCAGTGCTATGCCCTATGCATAGCACTAAACAGTATTAGCAATCAACTGATTGCTATAAATAGTCCCCTATGGGGACATAAAAAAAGAAAAAAAAAATGTGAAAAATCCCCTCCCCCAATAAAAATGTAAATCGTCCCTTTTTTGCCCCAAAAAGCGTAAAAAAAATGTATAAACATATATGGTATTGACACGTGCGTAAATGTCCGAACTATCAAAATATAATGTTAATTATACCGTATGGTGAATGACGTAAACATAAAGAAAAAAAATTGCTGCTTTTTATCACATTTTATTCCCCCAAAAATTTATAAAAAGTGATTGAAAAGTAAAATGTAAGCAAAAGTGGTAGCAATAAAAACTACAGATCACAGTGCATAAAATGAGCCCTCAAACCGCCCTGTATATGGAAAAATTAGAAAGTTAAAGGTGGTCAAAAAAGGGCAATTTTAAACATACTAATTTTGTAAAATAGTTTGAGGTTATTTTTAAAGCGGTACAATTATAGAAAAGCATGTAACATGGATATCATTTTAATCGTATTTACCCACAAAATAAAGAAAACATGTAAATTATACCATAAAGTGTACAGCGTGAAAACAAAACCTTCCAAAATTTCATAAATTGCGGTTTTCTTTTAAATTTCCCCACATAAATATTGTTCTTTTTTGTTGCGCCGTACATTTTATGGTAAAATTAGTGATGTCATTACAATGTAAGATTGATGACACAAAAAACAAGCCCTCATATGGGTCTGTGAATGGAATTTAAAAAGAGTTATGATTTTTAGAAGGTAAGGAAGAAAAAACAGAAATGCAAAAATAAAATTGGCCTGGTTCTTCAGGTCAAAATAGGCCTGGTCCTTGAAGGGTTAAAGCGTAAGTCCAAATGTTTTTTTTCTTTACTATTGTGTAGCCCTGTGCATGATAATAATTTGTGTAAGTGAAATGTCTTACAAATTGTTGTAAATACCTTATCAGAGTGGCCATTTACCTCGCCCCCAGCAAATGTTAAAATGCGACTTGAGCCGGAGCCTCTCGCTCAGGCGATTAGGTAACCATACAAGCGCAGGACCCAGAGCCATATAAATAAGGTATTTACAATGCAAGTGCTTAAAACATGTTATTTAGAATACTATCATGCTCAGGGCTGTATTATAGTAAAATAAAACAACTTCTGTCTTCTGCTTTAAGCTGGCCATACACATTAGATCAGTGCTCTCCAAACTGGGTGCCACAACACATTAGTGTGTCGGCGGCAAGCCCTACGTGTTTCGCAGCAGGGCTGCCATCAGAAATTTTGGTGCCCCTTACACAGCTCAAGGCCTGCCAGACTCCCCACCTATGCCTCTCCCAGGGCCTGCCCGCTATCTCCCAATCATCAATAAAAAAATAATTTTAACCACAGGACAAGAAAAACATGAGCCCTTTAGTTCAATACATATTACCATCATACTGTTACTAACCAAATCCTGTATACTGAAACCAATATTACCAATAATACTAGTATACAAGGAGGAATATTATCACTATACATATTACCATCATACTGTTACTGGCCATATCCTGTATACGGAGACCAATATTACCTGCAAGGAGGGATTACATACAGACGTCTTCTCTGATCGTAGTCGTTCACTTTCCTTTTTCTTCTCCTTCCGGCCCAGACCGTCATGAGGATTTCTTCCTTTCACAACTCGTCTCCACAGAACCTGCCAGACAAACATTTTAGGCTCCGCACTTTTCCTGCACCTATAACGCTCCATACAGTAATAATAGAGTGGCTAGGTTACTCCAGAAAGTAGACAGGTCTCTTCACATACTTTCCCTCATTACACAGGTGCTCAGAGTAGATAGGTAACACCTGTAGGTAGGTCCCTGTGTAGATAGCGGCCCCCTGTAGATAGTTTCTCCCTGTATGCAGTAGCATCCCCCTATAAGTAGGGGTTACTCCTCCCCATATACAGTAGTAGCCCCCCCCCCTTTAGATAGGTGTTAGCAGCAGCACCCTTTAGGTAATAGTAGTGGCAGCCCCTTTTAGGTAGTAATAGAAGCAGTCCCCTTAGGTAGTAACAACCAGCTGCACCCCCTTAGGTAGTAATAGCAGTAGCCCCCTTAGGTGGTAATCAGCAGTCCCCTCAGGTAGTAATCACTAGCCCCCTTAGCTAGTAATAGCCAGCAGCACCCCCTTAGGTAGTAATAGCAGTAGCCCCCTTAGGTATTAATAGTAGTAGCCCCCTTAGGTAGTAATCAGTAGCCCCCTTAGGTATTATTAGTAGTAGGCCCCTTAGGTTGTTATCAGTAGCCACCTTAGGTAGAAATCAGTAGCCCCCTTAGGTTGTTATCAGTTGCCCCCTTAGGTAGTTAACAGTAGCCCCCTTAGGTAGAAATCAGTAGCCCCCTTAGGTTGTTATCAGTAGCCCCCTTAGGTTATCAGTAGCCCCCTTAGGTAGTTATCAGTCCCTTAGGCAGAAATCAGTAGCCCCCTTAGGTTGTTATCAGTAGCCCCCTTAGGTTATCAGTAGCCCCCTTAGGTAGTTATCAGTCCCTTAGGCAGAAATCAGTAGCCCCCTTAGGTTGTTATCAGTAGCCCCCTTAGGTTATCAGTAGCCCCCTTAGGTAGTTATCAGTAGCCCCCTTAGGTAGAAATCAGTATCCCCCTTAGCTAACAATAGAAAAAAATATATTTACCTGCCTCCCGCACGGTCCATGGCCTCTTCTCTTCTTTCTTCTTCTCTGGTCTGTGCTCCGGTGCATGATGATGACGTCATTCATGCGCCTGACCGCAGAGGCGCTGTGGTAACTGCGGACCCCTTATGGGAGTACCGAGTACCGGCTGTACCCCCTAATGGGTGACCCTGTTTCGCAGGACAATCCCATTACGCAGCAGTAATTACTAATAGATTGCCGGAGGCAATCCAATAAAGGCCCTGGGGGTCCCAACCAAAAATACTATATACAGGACTTTAATGTGAGGGTCAAAAATTATAATGGTGAAAAAAGAGAAGGAAAAATCACACATTTAAAAACACTATGTGCTCCTAACTGATGTAATTAGGCTTATTGGGCTCAACCAGCTCCATCATTGTTTGTAGTTAGTAGGAGATAAAATTGTGTTTTAGCATCTCAGAACTACTGATTGTCAGGGCACATAGCAGTTAAAACCATAACACTGCCCCCCTCAACGTTTCGCCACCAATGTGGCTTTGTCAAAGCCACATTGACAAAGCCACATTGGTGGTGAAACTTTGAGGGGGGGCAGTGTTATAGTTTTAACTGCTATGTGCCCTGACAATCAGTAGTTCTGAGATGCTAAAACACAATTGTATCTCCTACAAACTACAAACAATGATGGAGCTGGTTGAGCCCAATAAGCCTAATTACATCAGTTAGGAGCACATAGTGTTTTTAAATGTGTGATTTTTCCTTCTCTTTTTTTCACCATTATAATTTTTGACCCTCACATTAAAGTCCTGTATATAGTATTTTTGGTTGGGACCCCCAGGGCCTTTATTGGATTGCCTCCGGCAATCTATTAGTAATTATTGTGCATTTTTCCCTCCAACCAACAGTCTCGTTTATTTTTGGATTATCATTACGCAGCAGTAGCACCACCACGATCACTGTTCTTAAGTGGCTATGGCCCACGCTGCCTGGTTATGAACTGGCAGCCATCGCCGTGGTGACTTATAATCAATGAGCAATGGTGGCAGTTCCTGAACTTGGTGGCTGATGAGTGACCCCCCGACGTTGCACCAAGAAGCGGAGCATCAGGACGCCACTCATCAGAAGTAACACAACGCAGTAGAAGAATAGAAGAGACTTCAGAAGAGAAGGAATTAGGGAAAGTAATTTCAAAGAGCCTCCAAGTGAGTCAACAGTGCAGCCAGGCCGTAGGGAAAGCAAAATGCTGTCTGGGTCCCTGAAGAGGTATCCGCTCTCCCTGCATTCACTTGTATCGGTGTCTTAAAAACTAAATAACCTAGGAGGGAAAATAATTGATTCACAAAACCTTGTTGTTTTTTTTTACATGGTACAAAAACTTCTTCAAGGGGTACTCCGGTGAAAAGCTAATTTTTTTTTAATCAACTGGTGCCAAAAATTTTAACAGATTTGTAAATTACTTTTATTTAAAAATCTTAATGTTTCCAGTACTTGTAAGCTGCTGTATATTCCAGAGGAAGTTGTGTAGTTCTTTTCTGCCTGACCACAGTGCTCTCTGCTGACGCCACTATCCATGTCAGGAACTGTCCAGAGAAGGAGCAAATCCCCATAACAAACCTATCCTGCTCTACACAGTTCCTGACATGGACAGAGGTGTCAGCAGAGAGCACTGTGGTCAGACTGAAAATAACTACTCAACTTCCTCTGAAGTATCCATCAGCTGATACGTACTGGAAGGGTTAAGATTTTTAAATAGAAATTATTTAGAAATCTGCTTAACTTTCTGCCACCAGTTGATTAAATAAAAATGTTTTCCACTGGAGTACCCCTTTAAACCACTTTAACCAATTTCTCATTACTGAAACTGATGAATATCCACTAATTCAGATGAAGCATAGGTGTCATCTATATAGGCTGGGTATATTTTTTATTATATAGATAATGTGCCGGGATTATTTAAGTTAGTCTGACAGTGATGTCCTGACTCCTATTTCTCCCCTAAGCTTTATACTGCATCACTGCTGTTGTATATAAGCACCAGATCAAACTCAAGCATAGCTGTGGGTTGAAAACAGATTTTCCATAAATTCCATAAGATTATCTGGTACTTGCACATATACACATGGGCTTCACATTAGAAGAGGGTTATCTTCTTCGCAGAGCATGTCCACCTAATAAAATGTAAGCAATTTTATAAATAGGGCCTTATAATAAATCCTCTATTGATTTGTTAATGTATTAATGCCAGAATGGAGATTTGAGATGAGATGTGAGAAGGAGAGTCACAGTAAAGTAAGTGTCCAAAACAAAGCGATATGTCTAAATGATCATAAGCTCTTTTGTATGTAGTTGGCGATGGCGATCATGGTACAAGGGGCTTCATCTGATTTTTAGCTATAATAAAGTTCCCTCTATTGGAAAGTCAGGAGAAACCTCCAGTGCTGTCATTTTATTTGCCAATATTAGTAATGTTCACAAAGGCATACTTCAGTAAAATCTCCCTTAGCGGACACCTCCCAACATTAGACAGTTTTTAATTCCCCTGCAGAGTCCCATAAGATGTATTTGCACTCTCCAAATAGGGGACATTCCCAATAGCGTACTGTCGGACACACCTTATAGGGGACAAAACACTCCCAATAGGGGAGAATAGAAGACAAAACACTCCCAATAGGGGAAAATACACTCAATAGGGGATAACCAAGCTTATGTGCAGGCCCTACATTGCACAGGGCTGCCATCAGGGGGTACAGCTGGCACCCACTGCACCCCCTGCAGCAGCCTCAGCTCAGAAGCAGAAGACCACTGTTCAAACATTGGTCTCGTGCCTCTTCATGTCCGCCGGTCATATCATTCGAGCACCACCCTCCCCCCCTGATCTCCCCCCCCCCGTGCCATTTTATTCCCCTTGTGCCAAATCACCCCCCCCCCCCTTTATTACCTTCTGTGCCATATACTTTCTCCTTGATCCCCCTGTGCTATTTCATTGCCCCTTTATTACCCCCTCCCCCCCCGGCACAGATAAGATCAAGGGAAAATTATGTGGCACAGGGGGTAAGTGGGGATGATTTGGCACATGACACAGGGTATAAAGGGGGATAAAATGCACAAGGGGTTGAGAAGGGATGATTCTATACTGTAATATTGCTTTTTATGTGTGTGTGTTTTTTTTTTTGTTTTGTTTTTTTTTAAGGTAATTTTAGTATTCAGTCATTTAGAAAGATTTTTAAGCCTTTTCCCCCAATAGGGGACATCTTTCAATAGGGGACACTTTTTTATTCCTCATGAGTGTTCCCTATTGTGAGATTCTACTTTATGAAATGCTAACTGCAGATCCCTGGCTTGGTTAGTAGGCAGGTGCTGTCATCATGTGGTAGTTCTGGAGAATTACAGCTACATTATTCAAAAGCATGTCAAGAATTTAGGAAATAAGTGTCAAATAGCTATGTGGAGACAGTAGGTAGCAGTGATCCATGAAGACTCTGGGATCACACGTACAGACATCTGTTTGTTCATTCTGTAGCTTAACATGTCCTCATGTATTGGCACATGTGCTATAAATACCTGATGCTCGATATGCAGAAAAAATTGGAAACACAAAAGGGAAGCGCAACAATGTGCCGTAAAAGTTTTCAGATATAACAAAGACAAAGAGGTGAAAAAAACTTGCTCACCTTCTGGTGTTGTGCAGTGGGCACAACACCATATCGCGCTTGTATCCCGTTGCAAAGGGAATAGTGAAATCAGGGGGTGCAGCTCACACCGTGGCGTCCTGGGATTCCTGGACGTCTGGAGAATGCAAGAGGTGAAGATCCCCGGGGCTCCGGTTCACGTAAAAAAAGGTGTGTTCGAGCGCTCACTCCTGTAGAATAGCTTGGCTGGGATCGTGGCAGTAAGAAGTAGCCGGACACGGTTAAAGATATAATAACCGGATTTTATTTGTATAGATCACAGATAACGCGTTTCGAGGGGTGGGACCCCCTCTTCATCAGATCAATGATGTGGCAGATGTGGGAGGCCACTAATTTATGCAAAAAAAGCCCGCGAAATTTAACAGCAATTACCGGGTACATATTAAAATACAAATATGCATCTGTGCAATACAATTTCCACAGTGTTGAAGATGTCTCAAATCCAAAGCAAAACATAAATTTAAATTAAAATTTAACACATATTACAATTAACATGAATGGTGCTTGGATGGCAGATCAAATAAGGTATTACTGCTATTAGCCTGGCCTTCCGTTCGGGGAGCTGAGCAAGTAGAAAAATCAAAGCGCCGCTCTCCATGTTGCGGCGTCATCTCAAAGATAGAGGCACAACTGGACCCTGGTCTTCCCCTGTATGGGAGACCCCTCATCCAGGTGCTCGGGAGGAAATGTCCCAAATTACAAAAAAGTTTATAGTAGAAGCGCATATCCTGCGCTGGACCGATTTAACAAACACAGGCATCGGCATTGCAATAGAGCATATTCTATGCCGTAGTGTATATTGATGACATTGATACATACATTTATGTATATATATATATATACATATACACATGCGCAGTTGTACACACATCCTCCCATGTATTCTTCTTTGGTTGATTGCTGGGCTGGTGGGGGTCATCTTTATTGGTAAGAGGGCAGGATGACACATTCAGTGAATGAGCTCTGTAGCCTCATTCAGCCCATGGGGTTGGAGCGATTCCAGTCTGTAAATCCAATACATCTCTTTCTTTCCCAGAGCTTCCAGGCGATTGGTAACATGTGCTGGGATGTAGTCAATGGGCAGGATGGATGAAATTCCTGTGGCCCCATTGTGTTTGGTCGTGACGTGTCGTGACAAACCTTGAAACATAAATCCCTTTTTTATATTGCATCTGTGCTGGTTGAGTCTTTGGTGTAATTTCTGAGTGGTTCGACCCACGTACTGTTTCCCACAGCAACAGTTGATAAGGTAGATGACGAACTGGGATTGGCATGTCAGATGGAATGGTAGCTCAAAGGTTTCCCCTGTATGATGGCTTCTAAAATCAGTGTTCCGGTCCGCTATGATGTTGCAGCAGAGACATCTCTTCTTGCCGCATTTGAACACACCTTTTTTGAGAGTGGTCTCAGCGGTGATGCGTTTAGCTGGCCTCTGTCTTTTCAAACGGCTTGGAGCCAGCATATTCCTGAGGGAAGGAGCTCTTCTAAATGTTAGTAGGGGTTGGGTAGGTAAAATTTCTTTTAGGTAGGGATCATTCTTGAGGAGACTCCAATGTTTTTGTAGGATTTTCCTTATGTTGTAATGGCCCGTGGAGTACGTTGTCACAAAACTGCTGTTCTTTTTACCCCAGTTGTGTTGTTGTTTCGTGTGTCTTTTGAATTTTTCTTTTTGGTTTGTCTCCTCTTGATCACACGAGGCCTCTTGGACTGAGGGTGATGACCCTGAAGCTATAGTGGCTGATGGCAGCGGTAAGGAGGGTAGACATGATTCCTGGGTGAGTGCAAGCGCTTTTAAAAAAGCATTCTCTACCAGAGTTTTAGGGTATCCTTTCACAGAAAATCTGTTCTTCAGAATTTTGGATTGATCAATGTAGGTACTGGTGTTGGTACAATTTTTCCGAACTCGGCGGAATTCAAAAGAAAAATTCAAAAGACACACGAAACAACAACACAACTGGGGTAAAAAGAACAGCAGTTTTGTGACAACGTACTCCACGGGCCATTACAACATAAGGAAAATCCTACAAAAACATTGGAGTCTCCTCAAGAATGATCCCTACCTAAAAGAAATTTTACCTACCCAACCCCTACTAACATTTAGAAGAGCTCCTTCCCTCAGGAATATGCTGGCTCCAAGCCGTTTGAAAAGACAGAGGCCAGCTAAACGCATCACCGCTGAGACCACTCTCAAAAAAGGTGTGTTCAAATGCGGCAAGAAGAGATGTCTCTGCTGCAACATCATAGCGGACCGGAACACTGATTTTAGAAGCCATCATACAGGGGAAACCTTTGAGCTACCATTCCATCTGACATGCCAATCCCAGTTCGTCATCTACCTTATCAACTGTTGCTGTGGGAAACAGTACGTGGGTCGAACCACTCAGAAATTACACCAAAGACTCAACCAGCACAGATGCAATATAAAAAAGGGATTTATGTTTCAAGGTTTGTCACGACACGTCACGACCAAACACAATGGGGCCACAGGAATTTCATCCATCCTGCCCATTGACTACATCCCAGCACATGTTACCAATCGCCTGGAAGCTCTGGGAAAGAAAGAGATGTATTGGATTTACAGACTGGAATCGCTCCAACCCCATGGGCTGAATGAGGCTACAGAGCTCATTCACTGAATGTGTCATCCTGCCCTCTTACCAATAAAGATGACCCCCACCAGCCCAGCAATCAACCAAAGAAGAATACATGGGAGGATGTGTGTACAACTGCGCATGTGTATATGTATATATATATATATACATAAATGTATGTATCAATGTCATCAATATACACTACGGCATAGAATATGCTCTATTGCAATGCCGATGCCTGTGTTTGTTAAATCGGTCCAGCGCAGGATATGCGCTTCTACTATAAACTTTTTTGTAATTTGGGACATTTCCTCCCGAGCACCTGGATGAGGGGTCTCCCATACAGGGGAAGACCAGGGTCCAGTTGTGCCTCTATCTTTGAGATGACGCCGCAACATGGAGAGCGGCGCTTTGATTTTTCTACTTGCTCAGCTCCCCGAACGGAAGGCCAGGCTAATAGCAGTAATACCTTATTTGATCTGCCATCCAAGCACCATTCATGTTAATTGTAATATGTGTTAAATTTTAATTTAAATTTATGTTTTGCTTTGGATTTGAGACATCTTCAACACTGTGGAAATTGTATTGCACAGATGCATATTTGTATTTTAATATGTACCCGGTAATTGCTGTTAAATTTCGCGGGCTTTTTTTGCATAAATTAGTGGCCTCCCACATCTGCCACATCATTGATCTGATGAAGAGGGGGTCCCACCCCTCGAAACGCGTTATCTGTGATCTATACAAATAAAATCCGGTTATTATATCTTTAACCGTGTCCGGCTACTTCTTACTGCCACGATCCCAGCCAAGCTATTCTACAGGAGTGAGCGCTCGAACACACCTTTTTTTACGTGAACCGGAGCCCCGGGGATCTTCACCTCTTGCATAAATACCTGACCTAGATAGAAATATTTTACACCAATTCAGGACTGGTTTAATAGATTGTCTGAGGATGACAGATTAACATGTCTGATATTAGCACTTGTTCCCTAATTAGAGGCTTTATATGCATAAAAAATTTAAAATATTTTCAGTTGCATTTAATATTTTTCACTGTTATTTAGTCCTCAACTATATAAGTGCATCTTGCACTTTAAAAGGAAAATATCATCATAACGACCTATTGTTTAAATCAAATTTTATGTTTTTTAAAGAATTTTTGGTGTTTTTCTTTTTTTTTTTTCCACATTTTTATTTCAATAACTCGGAAATCTTGCAGTTTTAATTTTTACCACTAGGCCTAAAACTAAGCTGCGGCTTTCTGCCCTGTGATCATAAGATGGAAAGTGATCTGTACAGGATTAAAATAAAAGGTGACACCAGTAGATAGAGAAGACCCCATTCACTATAGCTGAACTTCAAAGCATAGGGTCCCCCTCCTTGTGGATTAATCTTTGCAAAGATCACAGAGAATGTTCAGTAATGTTTCTAATTCATGTAAAAGTGAGAGATACTGCCTGTTGTTGTCTTGCTGTAAAGCATATCACTAAATGCTGTTAAAAACAACTCACTCAAGATGGCAGCCCCCATAATAATGTACATAATAATATAATTTAAAAAAATTACAACGTACAAAAAAAATTTGAAACAGAGAAGAAAAGAACTTGTTTCAGTATCTGGTATAAATTAGGGAAAAAACTAATGTAGGTGACACATTCCCTTTAAACATGTCTAACAAGATGCCAAGCTTTGGATATAGATAATACAAAGTAAAATATATTGATTTGCTGCTTATATTGACCTTGTGATGAACGGATTGCCATAAGTCCTGTTACTGCCAGCTGGGCCTGACCATACATTTATTGTGGAAATGTGACATATCCACCGTACAAATGAATAGGTAGCCATGCAACACTTGCATGAGCTGGGTCCACTTGAGTGAATGCTGCTATTTTTGAGTAATGAGGTCTCTTTAGAGGTTACTATGACAGATTACCTTACAGAGGTAACCAGAGGTATTGGCTGGTAGTGCGGGGGACGCTGATCAATATGCTGCCTACCATGCCCGGATCCGCCCCGCCGTTCGCCCATTATCTTCATTATTCTTGATATGCAAATGAACTTCTAACTGGCACGGGCAGGGTTACAAGGCTCCATCTTGCACTGTGATGTCAGCGCCACTCTTCCGCAGCACCGCCCGGCTTATGAATAGTCGTGCCCTCCCTCTCCTCCCCACTCTGTACAGGACTCCACTGCGCTGAGACCGCTTCCGGGTGTACACAGTAAGCAGAACATACGCAGTGGAGTCCTGTACAGAGCGGAGAGGAAGGGCATGACTATTCATAAGCCTGCGGCGCTGCGAACGAGCGGCGCTGACGTCACAGTGCCAGATGGAGCCTTGTAACCCTGCCCGTGCCAGTTAGAAGATCATTTGCATATCAAGAATAATGAAGATAACGGGCGAACAGCTGGACGGATCCGGGCATGGTAGGCAGCATATTGATCAGCGTCCCCCGCACTACCAGCCAGTACCTCTGGTCAGTGCGGGGGCAGTTTATTGACCGTATTCCTTTAAATATACATATTATAATGATATGTAATATCTAAAGAAAATTTGGGCTCTAAAGCTAGGTTCAGACTACAGAATCTACGGGCAGAAAATTTCCGCCCGGAGATTCTGAGTGCGGCCAGCGCTGACTGAATCAGTCGGTGCTAGGACCGCGCGGACTTTGCAGTCTCCAATAGACTGCAATGTGTTCCGCGTGGATTTCTACCTGAAGAAAGAGCAACCCCTTTCTTCAGGCGAAAATTTCCAAGCGGATTTTCCGTTCACAAATTCACACTGAACCTAGCCTGAATCTCAGAAACTATGGCTGCAGGAAGAGAATATGATTTCAGTTTTTTTTCCTATTCAAAGCATATTGTGTGTATGTATGTATCTTGCCCTTAGAACAATCTTTATGAACTAGATATATAACAAACACCCCTCCTCCAGCCATGGTACATAAGCTAGTTAGTGTTCCAGGCAAACATAAAATAATCTCTCGATATTTGCTATTGGCACCAAACTTTTTGGGTTATTTTCTGTTGATGTTTAAGAAAGCACTCAAGAAAGTCACCTTGTTCCTGCATTGTTACTAGTGTTGAGCGGCATAGGCCATATTCGAATTCGCGAATATTCGCGAATATATGGACGAATATTCGTCATATATTCGCGAATATTCGCTTATTCGTTATATTCTCGTTTTATTTTCGCATATGCGAATATTCGCGTATGCGAAAATTAACATATGTGAATATTGGCATATACAAAATTAACACGCGCGTAAATTCGCATATGCGAAAATTAGCATATGCTACTTTTCGCATATGCGAAGTTTCGTATATGCGAATTTTCGCACGTCAGTCTCACACAGTAGTATTACAGCCTTCTTTACACCACACAAGCTGGAAGCAGAGAGGGATGATCACTGTGATGTGTACTGTGAAGAAAAAAAAAAAAAACGAATATTCGTAATTACGAATATATAGCGCTATATTCGCGAAATTCGCGAATTCGCGAATATGCGATATTCGCGAATAATATTCGAATTGCGAATATTCGCGAGCAACACTAATTGTTACACTGTGTTATCCTTTTCAACACCAATGCATATCACTTATTAAATATAAAGCTTACTTGGTCAAATAATGTTACAAATTCAGTCCTATTCATTCAGTCCTGATAGTGGATGCCCAATGGTGAGTACATAAAGGGTCCTCTTAAGGTTACAGATGTTCCTTTTCTTTGGGCCAAGGTTGCCAAGGTGGAGCAGCCACCAAGACTGGCACCCTGCAGACTAGTTATGTAAAATATTTCACTATTAATGGTAAATAATACATATTTTTTTTCTCTTTTTACAGTGTTTCCTAACCAGGACACTATGGTCAAGATAAGGATTAATGGCTCAGTGGTGATAGGACTTCTTGTGGTTCAAACTATATTTCTGCTTGTATTGTACTCAAGACAGAGCATTCACTTCTCAGATACAGATGGCAAGGAGAAAGTTCACCTTCTTATTCTTTCTTCCTGGAGGTCAGGGTCTTCTTTTGTTGGCCAAATCTTCAGTCAGCACCCAGATGTCTTCTACATGATGGAGCCTGCATGGCATGTGTGGGTGACCATGTTTCGGAACAGTGCCAAGGTTCTCCACATGGCAGTAAGGGATCTTGTAAGATCAGCATTCTTGTGCGACATGTCTGTTTTCGATGCCTATATGCCTAAAGAGAGGAACGTTTCTTCCCTGTTCCAGTGGCCTGTCAGTAGAGCCTTATGTACAGTCCCAGCCTGCAAGTTCTTTCCCCGTGATGAAATAACTAATGAGATGTCCTGTAAAACTCTATGTGGTAAATATCCGTTTCACAACATTGAACAGGCCTGCACCACCTACAGTCATGTGGTTATTAAAGAGGTTCGCTTCTTTGACTTGAAAGTGTTGTATCCCCTTCTTAATGACCCTTCCCTAAACCTAAAGATACTTCATTTGGTTCGGGATCCTAGAGCAGTGGCAAAATCCCGGGAGCAGTCAAGAAAAGCATTAACAAGAGACAATGGAATTGTCCTTAACACTAATGGGACAAAAGTAGATGACGGCAAGTTTCAGGTGATCCAGGAGGTCTGTCGAAGCCACATGCAGATATATGAAACGGCAGCACATAAAGCTCCCAACTTCCTTAAGAACCGATACATGCTAGTGAGGTATGAGGATGTGGTTCAAGACCCCTTGCGAGAGATCTCTGAGATGTATAAATTTGCTGAACTTAAACTTACAAACAAACTTGAAAAGTGGATCTACAATATCACACATGGCCAAAGTCCTGGAAATCAGAAAGAAGCCTTTTCGATCACATCTCGCAATGCAGCCAACGTTTCTCAGGCTTGGAGGAATGTTCTCCCCTTCGAGAAAGTGAAAAAAATACAAGATGTATGTAAAGGAGCTATGAACATGTTAGGGTACCAACTTGTAAACTCTAACGAGGAGCAGAAAGACTTAAACATGGAAGTTGTGTTGCCAAGGAGACAGTATCAGTTCAGTTGGTCATAGTTTCAAGGCATCAAGTGACTTTTGCACTTTTATTATTTAGGTTTTTTTTCTTTAATATTTATTAGTTTTGACTTTATGAACTGTGAAACATTTTTTTAATGATTTCTTATTTGGAGTGGATAAAATAAATAAATAAATATAGAATTAAAGAATATTTACAGTGAAGTCAGAGATGGAATTAGTTTTATATTTTTGTAATGCGCAGGGTAAATGTATATACAATACAGTATGTCTTAAAATAAAACAAATCTCTGGGTAGTTAACAGATTTTTATGTTCTCTTGCCAGTATATTAGGTACACCTTCCTAGTGCCAGGTTGGAACACCTTTTGCCTTCATTATTTGCTGATACTTTCTACAAGGTGCTGGTAACATTGTTGAGATTTTGGATTTGATGACCTCTCGCAGTTGCTGCACATTTGTCGGCTGCACATCCATGATGTGACTCTCCTGTTCCACCACATCCCAAAGGTGATCTAATGAATTGAGATCAGGTTACAGTGGAGGCCATTGGAGTACAGTGAACTTATTGTCATGTTCAGGAAACCAGTTTGAGATGATTTGGGATTTTGGACATGGTGCAATATCCTGCTGGAAGTAGCCATCAGAAGATAGGTACTCTGTGGTCATAAAGGGATGGACATGGTCAGCAACAATACTCAGCTAGGCTGTCACATTTAAATGACTTTGAATACAGAAAACACAACTAGAGTTAATAATTCCAAAATATTACCAATTTTATTCCAATATAAACCTACAATTATAGTAAAATATTATAGGCAGAAATATCCATAAAATTGCGGAGACATATGGCACAGCTCATATATATGCAATATACTTGTTATGCAAAAAAATGCACAATGCTACTTAGTATACAATTATTGCCACCACTCCATATGCAGTTTATCACCAGGGACCAATATGGGTTCACCTGTACTATTGAACTGCCTATGAGAGGATTAACACCAAATTATAAAAATATCATATTTCTACAAAACAATAGTTTAGATCATCATTATTGTCTTACCCATGTGGGACTGTGTCTGTTTGCCTCCGCTACCCCAACAGCTGTTTCGGCTCCTTCCTCAGGGGGCACACTATTTGTTTGTCCTCACCCTCCTTATATATACTGTTTAGCTTGCACGTTACTTCCATTATTCGGGCGCACATCACGCGAGACATCACGCCGGAGTCTGCTAGCATCATCATGCCTCTGCGCATGCTCCAGCAGTATCTCTGCCAGACAGTTGTAGTGCACTACTAGTCGCCGCGGGATCCAGCGCTCCCACTGTACATTGCCGTTGTGCGCACAATTGTGATCAGCAAACACACTGATATAGGGACCCATCTCAGGTATACTCAAACTTGGCCATGTATCATCATATCCCTAAAATAACTATGAACTAATTAAAGTGACAGTGCTATAAAGTGCATAGTGTGGATTATGTGCTATAATGATTACATAACTGTGGCATCTGAAAAAAACGCATCATTATTTCATACTAAATTATCTTATTTTATGATTATTATTACCTAATTATAATATCAGTTTATTGCATTTGTGGCTCCCACCACTACAATTATCATTATCATTCTTTCCATTTATAACTAAATGATGTGTCCCTCAGATTTCGCATTACATTAATATACACATAACATAATTAACTTAACACCATTATTCACATACCATCATAATCATTGTGCTAAAAAAATATATTTATTATACATATTATTAAAATATATTTATTATACATATTATCAATTGTGATATTTCAAAATCTCTGTATCATATAAAATAAAGTGCCAGTGTGCCAAACTAGTGTAAACATACAATTCGTGTATAACACGCAATTCTCATAACATTTCCCTTATTATACATCACAATACCCCCCTAAATGCTATAGTTTATCCAAATATATTAATAATCCCCCATATTAGGTTATCAATTTCACATTATATATTCATCTTCCAGAGCTTGTTCTGATTGTCCATTCCATCGACTGCGCAGGCAACAGCATACAGTGAAGATATATATATTCCTACTATAATAAATAAATAAAAAGACAAGCAATATTAAAATCAAGGCAGACTAAGAACCCAAAGTATCTCTTTACAAAAATTAGACAAAACTAAGTTGCTCATTAAGGCCAATTGGGGCCATTGTACCTAATGTAACTATCCATTGTGCTTCTTTACGAGCCAGAATCTTCTTCATATCTCCTCCCCTGATACCACAGTGAACTACTTCAATCCCTCTAACACCAAATGACCTAGGATCTGATTTATGCATCAATTTAAAATGTCTTGGTATTGTTTTTAGTGACTCAATGTCTGGTACTTCTTTGGCAGCTAGAATGTCCCTAACATCTTCCCTCACACGAATTTTCAATTCTCTCCAAGTTAATCCTACATAGATTTTGTTGCATTCACACGTTGCATAGTATATTACATTTACACTATTACATGAAACATACTGTCGAATTTTAAATATGTTGAGGGATCCGTGCAATGTAAATTATAGGACAGTGGTCTACAACCTGCGGACCTCCAGTTGTTGCAAAACTACAACACCCAGCATGCCCGGACAGCCAACGGCTGTCCGGGCATGCTGGGAGTTGTAGTTTTGCAACATCTGGAGGTCCTCAGGTTTAAGACCACTGGTATTGGAGGTTATACTCGCGTGTCCCCGCTGCTCCGGACCGTCACCGCTGCCCTGGATGTCGCCCTCCATCGCTGTGGCCGCGTCCCCGGGGTGTCCCCGATGCTCCAGCAAGGCCTCGGCTTCCCCGGCATCCTCGCTCTCACGTCGCCGCCATCACGTCGCTACGCACGCCGCACCTATTGGATGACGGGACGGCGTGCGCAGCGACGTGATGACGACGATGGAGAGTGCCAACGATGCAGGGGATCCCGAAGAGAACGTGCCGGAGCCCCGAGGACAGGTAAGTGATCGTCAGCGGACCACACGGGCCACCGTAAACTGCTATCCGGTGGCAGCTGAAGAAGTCTGCGCTGCCGGATAGCCGTTTTGCGATGGCCCCGACATACAAAAGCATCGTATGTTGATGCTGCCTTCAACATGCGATGGCCTCTGAGAGGCCATTGTATGTTGGAATGATCGTATGTCTGGGCCATCGTAGGTCGGGGGGGGGGGGTCACTGTTGTCTTTTTGCATCCGCTGAGCTAAATATGTCTGTACATATTATATTCTGACAGGCTATACAATCACCACATGGGTAACACCCCACTCTTGGTTTACTATTGCAAAAGTAATTTTTTGTTTTAGCTACGTAATGACTATGTACAAATTATTTTGCTCTTCTTGCAGTCATGGGCACATTGTCTGAAATCAAAGAGTTCAACACTGGATCAGTTTTCAACACTCCCCAATGTTTATTAATTACTGCTCTCATAGTTTCCCATTGGCAATTAAATGTTGAAATAAATCTAGTCACCAAACGACATCAACTAAGTGAGAAAAAACTATACAGTTGTCCTTTCATCCAAAAACGCCAAACACTATAGACCAGAGTATGAATAGTAATAAGCAGCAAATCTAAAATACACATATTGAGAGGTAAGACGGGAGTACAGGAAGGTAGCGAGGTAGGAGACTATGTAGAGGATACACTTACAAGCACATATTGCACATAATACAGGATGCTACTCTGACATGCATACAAGGTTAGGTATGAGAGTGATAGTATCACAATATAAAACTAAGCATGGCAAAGAAAATAGCATGTAAACAAACAGACAAGGATAGATATTACCCAGCATATGATAATGCACCCTGCCTGAGCACCTCACCTCAGCCCCAAACGCGTTTTCGCACCTGCTTCTTCACCAGGATGAGCTGAACTGGCATATAGTAGGGAATTCGTGGACATAGATTTACTGTACACATCAGTCACCAGGGAACCATCTAATGATCTCTCGATCTGAACATCAAGAAATCAATAATATCAGGACCAAACTTATGATATTCATATCATTGTTGTTTAACTGGGACATTAACGATTCTAGCTGAGACACCAACTCCTGCCACAAAAACAAAACATCATCAATATAGTGCATCCAGCACTGCATATGTTCGACCCCGTGTGCCCCACTGCATTGAATTTCCCCACTCTCCCAGTACCCTAGGAAGAGGCTGACATACGATGGGGCACAGGTGGCCCCCATGGCAGTGCCTCACTTCTGTAGTGCCTCGCCCTGACACCCTGGTACTTAAGGACCAAGGGCGTACCTGTATGCCCCTGGGAATTTCGGTCCAGGTGGGGACTGGACCGGGGTGACTACTGATATCGATCAGCAGGCACCCCGCACAAATGCCCAGGGGGGTCATCAGACCCCCCATGTGGGTGATCACCGCAAATCGCAGGTGAATTCACACCAGCGATCTGTGGCGATTCCGGGTCATACGGGTCTCCGGTGACCTGGTGACCTGGAAAATAAGGGGGATCGAGGTTGTTCAAGACACTCAAGATCCCCCTGAAGGTATAGGAGTGAGGTGGCAGGGGTACCACCATTCCTATCCCTGCTATTGGTCGTTAAGAAGCGACGACCAATAGCAGATCGGGGGCGGGGGGGTTAACTTTCGGTTCCCCTGTTGTGCCCACCCACAGTAGGCTGGGCAGAATGGGGAAACCGATGGGGACCGGCACCGAAGTCCACTTACCCATCGGCAGCGGCAGAGGCGACGATCGGTGACGGTGATCGGCGGCAGCAGAGGACAGCGATGCGGCTCCCTGGATCCTACGGAAGCCGGTGAGTTGCCTAGCAACATCTGTAGGGCTACAGTTTGGAGATCACTGTGCAGTGGTCTTTAAACTGTGGCCCTCTAGATCTTGCAAAACTACAACTCCTAGCATGCCCACATAGCAGTTTGTTGCCTGGGCATGCTGGGATTTGTAGTTTTGCAACATCTGGAGGGCCACAGTTAAGAGGACACTGCACAGTGTTCTCCAAACTGTAGCCCTCCAGATGTTGCAAAACTGCAAATCCCAGCATGCCCAAACACCAAACAGCTGTCTCAACATGCTGGGAGTTGTAGTTGCGTACCTCCAGCTGTTGCATAGCTACATCTCCCAGCATGCCCTTCGGCGATCAGTGCATGCTGGGAGTTGTAGTTTGCAACAGCTGGAGGCACACTGGTTGGAAAATACTGAGTTAGGTAACAGAACCTAACTGAAGGTTTTCCAACTAGTGTGCCTCCAGCTGTTGCAAAAGTACAACTACCAGCATGCACGTCTGTCAGTACATGCTGGGAGTTTTGAAACAGCTGGAGGTTTGCCCCCTCACGTGAATGTACAGGGTACAGTCACACAGGCGGGTTTACAGTAAGTTTCCTGCTTGAAGTTTGAGCTGCGACAAATTTTTCGCTGCAGCGCAAACTCCTAGCAGGAAACTCACCGTAAACCCCCACCAGTGCGAATGTACCCTAAAAACACTGCATTACAATAACACATAATAAAGGGTAAAACACTAAATATACACTCCTTTATACTGTCCCCCCCAATAAAAATAAAAAACGTATCGTACGGCAGTGTTTCCAAAACGGAGCCTCCAGCTGTTGCAAAACAACAACTCCCAGCATTTCTGGACAGCCACTGACTGGCCGGACATGCTGGGAGATTAGCAACAGCTGCAGGCACCCTGTTTGGGAATCACTGGCGTAGAATACCCCTATGTCCACCCCTATGCAATCCCTAATTTAGTCCTCAAATGCGCATGGCGCTCTCTCATTTCAGAGCCCTGTCGTATTTCAAAGAAACAGTTTAGGGTCACATATGGTGTATTTCCATACTCGGGAGAAATTGCACTACAAATTTTGGGGGTATTTTTCTCCTTTTATATTTTTTTACACTAACATGCTGGTGTTGCTCTATACGTTTTATTTTCACAAGACGTAAAAGGAAAAAAAGACCCCAAAAATTTGTAACGCAATTTCTCCTGAGTACGGAAATACCCCATATGTGGACGTAAAATGCTCTGCGGTGCACAACAAGGTTCAGGAGAGCACAATCTGTACATTTGAGGCCTAAATTGGTGATTTGCACAGGGGTGGCTGATTTTACAGCGGTTCTGACATAAACGCAAAAACATACCCACAAGTGACCCCATTTTGAAAACTACACCCTCACGGAACGTAACAAGGGGTATAGTGAGCCTAAACACCCCACAGGTGTTTGATGAATTTTCATTAAAGTTGGATGGGAAAATGAAGAAAAAATGTTTTCACTAAAATGCTGGTGCTACCCAAAATTTTTCATTTTCACAAGGGAAAATAGGAAAAAAAAAGCCCCCCAAAATTTGTAACCCCATTTCTTCTGAGTAAGAACATACCCCATATGTGGATGTAAAGTGCTCTGCTGGCGAACTACAATGCTCAGATGAGAAGGAGCGCCATTGGGCTTTTGAAGAGTAAATTTGTCCGGAATTGAAGGCCACGTGTGTTTATAAAGCCCCCATAGTGCCAGAACAATTAACCCCTCCCCCATGTAACCTCATTTTGGAAACTACATCCCTCATGGAATGTAATAAGGGGTGCAGTGAGCATTTATGCCCCACAGGTGTCTGACAGATTTTTGTAACAGTGGCCCGTGAAAATGAAAAATTTAATTTTTCATTTGCACAGCCCACTGTTCCAAAGATCTGTCAAACGCCAGTGGGGTGTAAATGCTCACTGCACCCCTTATTAAATTCTTTGAGGGGTGTAGTTTCCAAAATGGGGTCACATGTGGGGGGTCCACTGTTCTGGCACCACAGGGGGCTTTGAAAACGCACATGGCCCCTGACTTCCATTCCAAACAAATTCTCTTTCCAAAAGCTCAATGGCGCTACTCCTCTTCTGAGCATTGTTGTGCGCCCGCAGAGCACTTAACGTCCACAGATGGGGTATTTCCATACTCAGAAGAGATGGGGTTACTAATTTTGGGGGGCATTTTCTCTTATTACCCCTTGTAAAAATGTAAAATTTGGGGGAAAACTAGCATTTTAGTGAAAAAAAATATACATCATTTACACATCCAAATTTAACGAAAAGTCGTCAAACACCTGTGGGGTGTTAAAGCTCACTGTACCGCTTGTTACCTACCTTGAGGGGTGTAGTTTCCAAAATAGTATGCCATGTGTTTTTGCTGTTCTGGCACCATAGGGGCTTCTTAAATGTGACATGCCCCCCAAAAACCATTTCAGAAAAACTCACTCTCCAAAATCCCAGTGTCGCTCCTTCCCTTCTTAGCCCCTCTAGTGTACCCACAGAGCACTTGACATACACATATGATGTATTTCTTTACTCGAGAGAAATTGTGTTACACATTTTAGGAAGATTTATCTCCTTTTAGGCTAGGTTTCCACTTTTTTTTTTACAAACACGCCAATAAAAACGCCCATTCTGCCGCATGGCGTTTTTTTTGTGAAAAAACGCTGCGGTCAGATGTTAGCTGCAAGTCAATAGTAAACTGAAAAATGCCAAATTCACTTGGCGTTTTTCAGTTTGGCGTTTTTTAAATCCTTTTGGCGTTTTTGGGCTCCTTGGCAGTTTTTAAAAAACGACCTCTTGTCGAGACTTTGGCATTTTTTGGGGAAAATCTTGGCGTTTTTCTCCCATAGAAGTCTTTTTTGTAGCCGACAATAATAAAAATGTAGTTTGTGCGTGTTTTTAACTTTTTTTTTTATACATTTCTTAGGTAGTACTACTACTACTCACAGCATGGAACACACTGTTCCATGATGGGAGTAGTATTACCTGTGCAAGTTAACAGATCGCCCCTTTGCGATCCTCCTGTATAATGTATAGATGTGGCCGCTCTTCTATGGTCCCCTGCACTGGCGTATATATACACCTATTTAATATTTCCCGCAGAAAGCTGTGATTGGCCATATGGTTCCAGGCAATCACAACTCTGTGGGATATATGAATATGTGTATATATACGTCAGTGCAGGGGACCATAGAGGAGCGGCCGCCCGCATCTATACATTATACAGGAGGATCACAGCGGGTGTCAGGAGTTACACTTGCTGCGATCTGTCTATTAATGCAGGTACTACAACTCCCAGCATGAAGAAGTGTGCGCTCCATGTTGGGAGTAGAAGTACCTGCAGTAGAGGACAGATCACAGCGGATGTCACTTCTCCTGACACTCGCTGCGATCGTCCTGAAGTGACTGTGGGGACTCACCGCTACAGTGCCGGGAGAACAGCTGATCCAGAGCAGTAAAATATACATCGTATGCCTACTGCCCAGCAAGAACTTACAGTGAGCCTGCAATGTGTATACAGTATACACATTGCTGGCTCACTTAACCCCTTGCTGAGCTGTGCGCAAGCCCGGCAAGGAAAGAGTTAACTTACACTGTTGGACAGTGTAGGTTAATCCTTTGGGTGGTATACAGTATAAACAGCTATTATCTACTATCTATAGATAGCTGTATATAGTCTATACAGAAGATGAAGAAGTCTCCTTACCTCCCTCCAGTCTCCGTGGGTCTGTATAGCTCCGCCCCTAGTGATGACATAATTAGGGGCGGAGCTACAGACGGGATCCAAGCTGGTAAGGTTATAAGGCTCTGTTAACATTGTCTGTTTTGTATAATGTGTCTGGGCATGCTGGGAGTTGTAGTTTTGTACCAATTGGAGGCTCCCTGTTTGGGAAGACATTGCATTATGGGCGCTCTCTCCTGCGGAGAGCGCAAAAAATGTCCGAACCCATTTTTTTGTGTTTTTCTTTCTTCTCCTTTCAGATCCATGTATGCAGAGGATTACGGCGGATTCGATGGATTACAACGGATGAACTGGATTTTTTTTTATTTTAATAAAATGGTTAATGAGGGCTGTGGGGGAGTGTTTTTTAAAATAAAAAAAAATTTCAACGTGTTGTGTTTTTTCTTTTTTTGGTTATTGAATTTTCAGGCTTAGTAGTGGAAGCCGGTCTTATTGACTGAATCCGTTACTAAGCCAGGGCTTAGCGTTAGCCCCAAAAACAGCTAGCGCTAACCCCCAATTATTGCCCGGTACCCACCACCACATAGGTGCCGGGAAGAGCTGGTACTAACAGGCACGGAGCGTCAAAAATGGCGCTCCTGGGCCTAGGCGGTAACAGGCTGGCGTTATTTAGGCTGGGAAGGGCCAGTATCAATGGTCCTCGTCCACCCTGGTAACATCAGGCTGTTGCTGTTTGGTTGGTATTGTGCTGAGAATGAAAATACGGGGAACCCTATGTGTTTTTTAAAATTTATTTATTTAACAAAAAAATGCATAGGGTTCCCTGTATTTTCATTCTCCGCACAATACCAACCAAACAAAGCCAACCTGTTACCGCCTAGGCCCAGGAGCACCATTTTTGACACTCCATGCCTGTTGGTACCGGCTCTTCCCGGCACCCCTGTGGCTGTGGGTACCGGGGCAATAATTGGGGGTTAGCGCTAGCTGTTTTTGGGGCTAACGCTAAGCCCTGGCTTAGTAATGGATTCCCTCAATAAGACCGGCTTCCACTATTAAGCCTGAAAATTCAATAAAAAAAAAAAACACAACACATTGGAAACATTTTTATTTTAAAAAAAAAGTCCCCCACAGCCCTCGTTAACCATTTTATTAAAATAAAAAAAAATGTTCATCTGCCGTAATCCATCGACTCCGCCGTAATCCTCTGCATACACGGATCTGAAACGAGAAGAGAAAAAAAAACACAAAATATTGTCGCTGTCTGCTGGGTAGAGCGCCCATATTGCAATGTCTTCCCAAACAGGGAACCTCCTATTGTTGCAAAACTACAACTCCCAGCATGCCCAGACAGCCTTTGGCTGTCTGGGCATGCTGGGAGTTGTAGTTTAGTAACAGCTGGAGTCTCCATATCTGGGAATACACTGCCAGAAGGGTCTGTTCACATTATACAAAACGGACAATGTGAACAGAGCCTCACAGAGCCTTACTAGCCTGACTCCCGTCCGTAGCCCCGCCCCTAACAATGTCGTTACTAGGGGGCGGAGCTACACTGACCCAACGGGGACAGGAAGCGAATAAGGTAAGTGGACCTCCTGTTCTGTATACACTATATACAGCTATCTATAGCTAGTTGTATATACTGTATACCGCCCTAAGGGGCTATAGGAGCAGGGAGTCCTGTCAATCTGGTGACAGGATTCCCAGCTCCTGTACAGTATTCACAGGTACACTATGCCCCCCCTGTATACTATGTGGCCGAGGAGGTGATGCTGTACATCACTCCTCATCTCCTTACACTCTGTGGACCGGGCGCTCAGCATCTGACCCACAGAGTGGTACCTGAAGGCAGTGAGAAAACTGCCACAGGGGACAAATTTGGCTGTTTCCACACACCAGGAAAAACGCCAGAAAAAACGCCAGAAAAACTGCCAAAACGCAGGAAAAACCTGTGGCAGTTTTTCTGGTGTTTTTGCGGGCGTTTTTTTAGGTGTACAAAAATAAAACCAAGTGGAAACCAAGCCTCAACCCTTGTATAAATTCAAAAACTGGGTCTACAAGAACATGCCAGTGTAAAAAATGAAGATCTTTTTAATTTTCTCCTTCAATTTGCTGCTATTCCTGTGAAACACCTAAAGGGTTAACAAACCTTTTGAATGTCATTTTGAATACTCTGAGGGTTGCAGTTTTTATTATGGGGTCATTTATGGGGTATTTCTAATAAGAAGGCCCTTCAAATCCACTTCAAACTGAACTGGTCCCTGAAAAATTTCGATTTTGAAAATTTTGTGAAAAATTTGAAAATTGCTGCTGAACTTTGAAGCCCTCTGATGTCTTCCAAAAGTAAAAACATTTCAACTTTATGATACAAACATAAATTAGACATATTGTATATGTGAATCAATATATAAATAATTAGGGATGCCCATTTTCCTTATAAGCAGAGAGCTTAAAAGTAAAAAAAATTCAACATTTTAAATTTTTTCAGCAAATTTGGGAATTTTTCACCAAGAAATGATGCAAGTACCGACAAAATTTTACCACTAACATAAAGTACAATATGTCCCGAAAAAACTACTCGGAATCAGAATGAAAAGTAAAAGCATCCCAGAGTTATTAATGCTTAAAGTGACAGTGGCCAGATGTGCAAAAAATGTCCAGGTCCTACAGTGAAAATTGGCTGGGTCCTTAAAGGAGTAGTCCAGTGGTGATTCAGTGGTGAGCAACTTATCCCCTATCCTAAGGATAGATGATAAGTTGCAGATCGCGGGGGGTCCGACCCCTGGGGCCCCCCGCGATCTCCTGTACGGAGCCCCGACAGCCCGCGGGAAGGGGGCGTGTCGACCTCCGCACGAGGCGGCGGCCGACACGCCCCCTCAATACAACTCTATGGCAGAGCCGAAGTGCTGCCTTCGGCAATCTCCGGCTCTGCCATAGAGATGTATTGAGGGGGCGTGTCGGCCGCCGCCTCGTGCGGGGTTCGACACCCGCTATCTCGGCGGAGAGCCGGGGCCCCGTACAGAGAGATCGCAGGGGGCCCCAGCGGTCGGACCCCCCCGATCTCAAACTTATCCCCTATCCTTAGGATAGGGGATACGTTTTTCACCACTGGACTACCCCTTTAACCCCTTAAGGACCAGAGCATTTTTTGCACATCTGACCACTGTCACTTCAAGCATTAATAACTCTGGGATGCTTTTACTTTTCATTCTGATTCCGAGATTGTTTTTTCGTGACATATTCTACTTTATGTTAGTGGTCGATACTTGAATCATTTCTTGGTGAAAAATTCCACAATTTGATGAAAAAATTTAAAATTTTGCATTTTTCTAACTTTGAAGCTTTCTGGTTGTGAGGGAAATAGACATACCAAATAAATTATATTTTGATTCAAAAATACAATATATCTACTTTATGTTGGCATCATAAAGTTGACCTGTTTTTACTTTTGGAAGACATCAGAGGGCTTCAAAGTTCAGCAGCAATTTTACATTTTTTTCACAAAATTTTCAAAATTGGAATTTTTCAGGGACCAGTTCAAATTTGAAGTGGATTTGAAGGGCCTTCATATTAGAAATAACCCACAAATGACCCCATTATAAAAACTCCCCCCCCCCCCAAAGTATTCAAAATGACATTCAGTAAGTGTGTTAACCCTTTAGGTGTTTCACAGGAATAGCAGCAAAGTGAAGGAGAAAATTCTAAATCTTCATTTTGTACACTCGCATGTTCTTGTAGACCCAGTTTTTGAATTTTTACACAGAGTAAAAGGAGAGAAATCTTCCTGAAAATTTTAACCCAATTTCTCTCGAGTGAGGAAATACCTCATGTGTGTATGTCAAGTGTTCTGCGGGCGCAGTAGAGGGCTCAGAAAGGAAGGAGCGACAATGGGATTTTGGAGAGTGAGTTTTTCTGAAACTGCATACTTTTTTTGGAAACTACACCCCTCAAGGAACGTAACAAGGGGTACAGTGAACCTTAAAGGGGTATTCCAGGCCAAAACTTTTTTTTATATATCAACTGGCTCCGGAAAGTTAAACAGATTTGTAAATTACTTCTATAAAAAAATAGTTATTAGCTTCTGAAGTTGAGTTGTTGTTTTCTGTCTAACTGCTCTCTGATGACTCACGTCCCGGGACGTGACATCATCATTGAGCAGTTAGACAGAAAACTTCAGAAGCTAATAACTATTGGAAGGATTAAGATTTTTTAATAGAAGTAATTTACAAATCTGTTTAACTTTTCGGAGCCAGTTGATAGATATAAAAAAAGGTTTTGCCTGGAATACCCCTTTAACACCCCACAGGTGTTTGACGACTTTTCATTAAAGTTGGATGTGTAAATGAATTTTTTTTAACAAAAATGCTGGTTTTCGCCCAAATTTTAGGGGTAATAGGAGAAAATGCCCCCGCCCCCCCCAAAATTTGGAACCCCATCTCTTCTGAGTATGGAAATACCCCATGTGTGGGTGTCAAGTGCACTGCAGGCGAACTACAATGCTCAGAAGAGAAGGAGTCACATTTGACTTTTGGATAGAAAATTTTGCTGAAATGGTTTTTGGGGGGCATGTCCCATTTAGGAAGCCCCTATGGTGCCAGGACAGCAAAAAAAAAAAAAAAAACACATGGCATACTATTTTGGAAACTACACCCCTCAAGGAACGTAACAAGGGGTACAGTGAGCCTTAACACCCCACAGGTGTTTGACGACTTTTTGTTCAATTTGGATGTGTAAATGATTTTTTTTTTTTCACTAAAATGCTGGTTATTTTTAACCAAAGCTTAAATTATCCAAGTTTGGTATCATTGGAAGTTTATTTTTCACATTTTGCCCTATATATTATTTTTTTTTTTTTTTACTTCGTTGTACATTATATAATAAAATAAAGTGTGCCAATAAAAAGGACAACCAGTCCCACACAAAAAAAAAGCCCTAATACAACTTTGTTTTTGCTGGTTTAACATCATTATAACAAACTTCTGACACATCATAGTGGCATTTCAGGACTTTATATAAATGGGATTCCAAGTGTTGGCACCCCCACTGATCACTAGAATGAGGGTGCCAACGTATGTAGCTGCATGTGCTGTGCCACTTTATCTTTACTTTGCTCAGCTAAGGCAAGTGGCATATAAATACAATGGAAGTCAATGGGACTTCTGGTATACATAATTGCTGGAAGTGCCATAGACTTCAATTGTAAATCTGTATACCACTTTTTACAGCTGTGCAGAGTGGAGATAAAGAGGCACTGTGTGTGTAGCTGCATGCTTCTGCCTCTTTATTCTAGTGATCAGTGGGGATTTTAGCACTTGGACCTTCACCGAAAAAAATTAGAACATGTCTTTGTGACCTTAAAACCCCATCACTGTGACATTGATAATCCATCACTGTGACATTAAAACCCCATCACTGTGACATTGATAACCCATCACTGTGACATGTCAGAAGTTTGTTACAATGATAGTTACACTTTAAAATGCAGTGTCTCTCTCTTCTGCCGGATCGGGGCATTGAGAGATGTTCCTGCACAGTGCCCACAGCACCTGGCTGGCACCATACACATCCTAAGACGTGCTTGATACCTGTGCAGGCAGTTACTCAGAACTGTGGTGCACAGTGTGCAGCAGCATCTCTCCATGCACAATGTAAGATGAGGCAGGAGAGGTGCTGCACAACCCCTTTATTACCTCAATAAATTAAGAAATAGAATGTAATATACCACATGAATAATGGGTTGTTGTTATAGGAGCCCACAGCAAAAAATCTTTCAGCAACAGCTCCTTTTGTGATTGAATTTCTGCAGCAAGGCTCGATCCTAGACACTGCAGGCAGCTGCCAGTACACTTCTCCTGCCTCTGACCCTCAAGCAGCTTCACAGGGCCCTGTTTTCACCCCCCCCCCCTCCTTATGGCAGCCATGTCAGGGGCCCTCCCTGTTTCACTGGGCACACGGGGCTATGAGCAGGAGCTCCGTGAGCTACAATGACAATCTGGCCCTGCCTGTGTGTCTGCTTGAGCGGCACAGCCTGGGAGAGGTGGGGAGGGAGCCAGATGAGAAGTGTGTACAATAAAACACTGACTCCACACTTACAGAACCCCATGTCACTCAAGTCTCCTATGCTTCTTCCTCCATGCTGTTGGCTGCCACAAGGAGCTGGTGAGTTCAGTACTAGCTCGAACTCCTGCTTCATGGTCTGAGGAAATTGGGTGGCGGCAGGTCATGTGATCTCTATGTTGACATCCCGGCTCAGTGGTATGCAGCTAGGGAGAGAGATATTATGGCGCCAGCTGGGATGTTATAGCACCACTGTGCGCTCTAGGTGGGTGCCTACCTTGCCTATAGGTGGCAGCTGACCCTGACTGTTAGCAGAGGGTGAGGCTGAGACACTAAGACTGCTGCAGGATTTTGCGGGATTTGCGGGACCCGCAGGGATAACGCCTGACCGCCCGCCTCCATAGGACCCCATTGATCTGCGTGCTCTGCGCTCGATTGATAAAGCCTGGTCCTGACAGGTTTTATCATTCTCAGCGCAGCAGCCAGCCCAGGAAGAGAGGCCAGCCCTCTGGCTACCTCAGCAGTGGATCACCCCCTGCGATCTCACTGCGGGGGGGGGGGGTTATGTGCGATTCAACCCACTGGACCACCAGGGATGGTTTAAATGTCCCTTTAGATGCCACTGTCAACTTTGACAGTGGCAATCTAAAGGATTAATAGCTGGCCGCATGTAAGCTATTAACTCCGGCCCTCAGCTACAGGAATCAGCTAGGGGCCGGCCGGTATGACTCGGGCTCGAGTCAGGGTCCCGCATCAAACACTGCTTGCCGTCTCAGGATGAGCCGACTCGTCCTTAGACGGCAACCGGTTAATAAGTGACATATACGAGAAGATGTTTACCAATTGGGAGAGAATCTATGGGTTAGTTTTCTGCAGAAATGGCAGAACAGATTTATTGTTCTATAAGCCTTTCCTGAATCGAAAGAGGCTGAAAGAAAATTCAGTATGTGATGGATAGATGCTCGAAAGGGATCCATAGATCGTTGAGAGCACCAATGAACCCAAAATCTCAAGGCCGATCTGTAAGCTTTACAGGTGCATGGGGCCCAGAGTTCTGAGAGGATTTCTCTAGCTGATTGTGAAAGTTCACAATCAAATGATGATGACCCATGATCAACCAAGCGATGAGGGATAGCGATCCCGATTGGATTAGAGGGTGAGGATTCCCTGATGGAGAACAGGAAATACAGGTAGGATTCTCTGGGTGTCCATCGATAAACTGAGAACTGGGGGAAACCAAGTCTGAGATGGACACCGTGGAGGGATCAAGACCATTGTTGTTGATCATTGTGTCACAACCTGAGATAGGACTCTCTGTATCATTGTAAATGGGGGAAAAGGGTAAAGAACTTCTTGAGGCCATATTTGTAGAAAAGCATCTACTCCTGGGGCATCTAGATCGGGGCGCCAATTGAAGAACAGTGGAAGTTGCCTGTTCAAACGAGATGCGAATACATCCAGATAAAGGAGACCCCATGTAGAATTGAGAAAGAAATAAACGGAAGAATTCAGTTTCTAATCACTTGAATCTGTGAGTAAACGAGAGTTCCAATCTGCGATTGACTTGCCTAATCCAGGAAGGTATTCTGCTTTTATGCAATATGCAATATTTTTTTCCAGACAGAAATGCCAGAAATCTTTCGCGATCTTTGACAATATTTTGGACGTTGTGTCACCCAAGCGGTTGATGTATTGAACCACTGAGATATTGGCCATATACAACAATGCGATCTGTTCCTCACAACAATTTTTAAAGCAAAGGAACCTGCTAATAGTTCCTGACAATTCATATGAAGACAGGCCTCTTTCTTTGACCACTTCCCTCCTGTGGTAATTGGACCGCAATGAGCTCCCCAGCCTAAAAGACTGGCAATGGATTCTATGATGAGGTCCGGTGTGCAATGAAAATTGGTCTTGCCATTCCAGGCGTGGATGTGATGGAGCCACCATAGAAGTTCCTCTTTGGCTTCAGAAGAGAGAATTATCATATTTGAATAGTCTAGACCTTGTCTCAAATGTTGGATTTTGAGACGCTGTAGACCCCGATTGTGTAATGGGGCCGGAAATATAGTCTGAATTGGTGCTGATAGGAGGCCTATTATTTGTGCAATAGTCTGTAAGGATATCATTTGTTTGTTTAAAATTGATCGGATTTCTTTCCAAATAGTTTGTAATTGTTTGAGAGGGGGACTCAGAATAGTTTTTTGGGTATCTATCATGATTCCTAAAAATTCCACTTCCCTTGACGGGGTCAATATTGATTTTTTGTAGTTGATAGAAAACCCAAGAGAAATGAGTAAAGATATTGTCCATTGTCCAGAGTTGATGAAGTATGAGTGTGTGGGATTGAGCCATGATGAGAATGTCATGTAAATATATGATTAGACGTACCACTACGGTGCTTAACACCACGGGGCTGATGATAGGCCGAAAGGCAAGTAAATTGCCACTTCTGATCCTTCCATAGGAATTGGAGAAATTGTTGATGAGAGGGATTAATTGGGACGGTAAGATATGGCATCTTTTAGATCCACCATCACCATCCAATCTCCTTGGATTAAAAGGTCTCTGAGTAGATGCATGCCTTCCATCTTGAAATGTTGGTATTGAATAAAATTGTTCAGAAGGCATAGGTTGATGACCGGTACGTGACCTCCATCCTTTTTCTTTACTAGAAAGATGTTGCTGATGAATAGTGTTGCTCACGAATATTCGCAATTCGAATATTATTCGCGAATATCGCATATTCGCGAATTCGCGAATTTCGCGAATATAGCGCTATATATTCGTAATTACGAATATTCGTTTATTTATTTATTTTATTTTATTTTTTTTTCACAGTACACATCACAGTGATCATCCCTCTCTGCTTCCAGCTTGTGTGGTGTAAAGAAGGCTGTAATACTACTGTGTGAGACTGGCGTGCGAAAATTCGCATATGCTAATTTTCGCACATGCGCATTTTCGCGTACGCTAATTTTGTATATGCTAATATTCACATATGTTAATTTTCGCATACGCGAATATTCGCATATGTGAAAATAAAACGAGAATATAACGAATATGCGAATATTCGCGAATATATGACGAATATTCGTCCATATATTCGCGAATATTCGCGAATTCGAATATGGCCTATGCCGCTCAACACTACTGATGAAATCCGGTGTATGATTCGGGATTAGACTGATGGCTCTTTTGGAAAAAAGGTCTTTGATTTCCAGGTCTATGATATTTTGGTCCATGGATGAGAACTGAATCAGATGTGGGATATTTGGATTTAGTGAAAGCAGCTTTGGCAGGGATTACAGCCTCCAGTATTCTTCAGCCCCTTAAGGACGCAGGGCGTATGCATATGCCCCCGTTTCCGAGTCCGGGGCATATGGATACGCCCTGCGTTCTTCCGGCCCCTGCTGGTCGCCGGGCAGGGACCGCACCGGGATGCCTGCTGATATCGTTCAGCAGGCATCCCGGCATATCGCCCAGGGAGGTCCTGAGGCCCCCCCATATAGGCGATCGCCACAAATCGCGCGTCAATGCAGACGTGCGATTTGCGGTTATTCCGGGTCAATCGGGTCTTTAATGACCCGGTGACCCGGAAAAAAAGGGTGAATGGGGCTGAATTGACCAAGACAGCCCCATTCACCCTTACTCAGCAGGAGTGAGGTGGCACGGGTGCCGCCTTGCGATCACGTGATTGATCGGTCGGAAGGACCGATCAATCACGGACCTGCTGGGGACGGCAATTGGAGAGGAGATCGGCGCTGGCGACGGTCTCCTGCCTTGCCCTGGTCCGACGGGGTTCCCTCAGGATCGGTGGTGGTGTCAGGATCGGCTGCAGCAGTGGCGGCATCCCGGGGCAGGATACAGCAGGAGGTAAGGCCTCTTCACTTCCTGCTGTTGCTTAGCAACAACTCTCGGCATGCAAAGCCAAAGGGCATGCTGGGAGTTGTAGTTTTGCAACAGCTGGAGTTCCAACTATAACTCCCAGCATGCCATTTGATAGTCTGTGCATGCTGGGGGTTGTAGTTATGCAACAGCTGGAGGCACTTTTTTCCTATGAAAAAGTGTGCATCCAGTTGTTCATAACTGCAACTCCCAGCATGCACAGACTACCAAAGGGTATGCTGGGAGTTGTAGCAGAGTGCCTCCAGCTGTTAGAAAACTACAACTCTCAGCATGCCCTTCGGCTGTCAATGTATGCTGATTGTTGCAGTTTTGCAACAGCTGGAGACACATTGGTGGTGAAACAGAGTTGGTTACCTAACTAAGTGTTTTGCAACCAGTGTGCCTCCAGCTGTTGCAAAAATACAACTCCAACCATGCACTGAGAGACTGTACATGCTGGGAGTTCTAGTTTTGCAACAGCTGGAGGCACACTGGTTGCGAAACATGGTGTTAAGTAACAAACTCTCAGTGTTTCGCAACCAATGTGCCTCCAGCTGTTGCAAAACTACAACTCCCAGCATGTATGTTCTGTCGGTGCATATTTAGAGTTGTAGTGTTGCAACAGCTGGAGGTTTGCTCCCCCCCCCCCATTTGAATGTACAGGGTACATTCACATGGGTAGGTTTACAGTGAATTCTGCTGCAAGTTTGAGATGTGGCAAATTTTCCGCCGCAGCTCAAACTCCAAGCAAAGAAACTCACTGTAAACCTCCACTCGTGTGAATGTATCCTAAAAACACTACACTACACAAAATAAAAAGTAAAACACTACATACCCCTACACAGTCCCCCCCCCCCCCAATAATAAAAAAAAAATTATCTTGTACGGCACTGTTTCCAAAACGGAGCCTCCAGCTGTTGAAAAGAAACAACTCACAGTATTGCCGGACAGCCACTGACTGTCAAGGCATGCTGGGAGTTTTGCATCAGGTGGAGACACCCTGTGTGGGAAACACTGCCGTAGGGTATTTTTGTGGCGGATTCAAAGCCCCAATGTAGTCCTCAAATGCGCATGCCGCTCTCTCACTTCGGAGCCCTGTCGTATTTCAAGGAAACAGTTTAGGGCCACATATGGGGTATCTCCGTACTCGGGAGAAATTGCGTTGCAAATTTTGGGGGGCTTTTTCTCCTTTTACCCCTTATGAAAAGGTAAAGTTGGGGTCTACACCGGCATGTTAGTGTAAAAAAAAAAAATATTTACACTAACATGCTGGTGTTGCCCCATACTTTTAATTTTCACAAGCGGTAAAATGGAAAAAAAAAATTATAATTTGTAACGCAATTACGGAAATACCCCATATGTGGGCGTAAAGTGCTCTGTGGGTGCACAACAAGGCTCCGAAGTGAGAGCGCACTATGTACATTTGAGGTCTAAATTGGTGATTTTATTTTTCATTTGCACAGCCCACTGTTCCAAAGATCTGTCAAACGCCAGTGGGGGGAAAATGCTCACTGCACCCCTTATTAAATTCTTTGAGGGGTGTAGTTTCCAAAATGGGGTCACATGTGGGGGGTCCACTGTTCTGGCACCACGGGGGGCTTTCTAAACACACATGGCCTCCCACTTCTATTCCAACCAAATTCTCTCACCAAACGCTCAATGGCGCTCCTCCTCTTCTGAGCATTGTAGTTCGCCCGCAGAGCACTTTACATCCACATATGGAGTATTTCCATACTCAGAAGAAATGGGGTTACAAATTTTGGGAGGCTTGTTCTCCAATTACCCCTTGTGAAAATGAAAAATTTGGGGTAACACAAGCATTTTAGTGAAAAAAATCTAATTTTTCATTTTCACGTCCAACTTTGTCAAGCACCTGTGGGGTGTTAAGGCTCACTGTATGCCTTATTACGTTCCTTGAAGGGTGCAGTTTCCAAAATAGAATGCCATGTGTTTATTTTTTTGCTGTTCTGGCACCATAGGAGCTTCCTAAATGTGACATGCCCCCCAAAAACAATTTCAGCAAAATTTGCTTTCCAAAAGCCAAATGTGACTTCTTCCCTTCCGAGCATTGTAGTGCGCCAGCAGAACACTTGACGTCCACACATGGGGTATTTCTATATTCAGAAGAGATGGGGTTACAAATTTTGGGGGGCATTTTCTCCTATAACCCCTTGTAAAAATGTAAAATTTGGGGGAAAACCAGTATTTTAGTGAAAAAAACTAATTCATTTACACATCCGACTTTAACGAAAAGTCGTCAAACACCTGTGGACTGTTAAGGCTCAGCGGACCCCCTGTTTCCAAAATAGTATACCATGTTGGGGTTTTTCTGCTGTTCTGGCACCATAGGGGCTTCCTAAATGTGACATGCCCCCCAAAAACCATTTCAGAAAAACTCACTCTCCAAAATCCCATTCTCTTCCCTCCCTTCCCTTCCCTTCTGAGCCCTCTACTGCGCCCGCCGAAAACTTGACATACACATATGAGGTATTTGCTTACTCAAGAGAAATTGGGTTACAAATTTAGGGGACTTTTTCTCTTTTTACCCCTTGTAAAGTTTCAAAAATTGGGTCTACAAGAACATGCGAGTGTAAAAAATAAAAATTTTGAATTTTCTCCTTTACCTTGCTGCTATTCCTGTGAAACACCTAAAGGGTTAACACACTTATTGAATGTCATTTTGAATACTTTGGGGGGTGCAGTTTTTATGATGGGGTCATTTATGGGGTATATCTAATAAGAAGACCCCTCAAATCCACTTCAAAACTGAACTGGTCCCTGAAAAATTCAGATTTTGAAAATTTTGTGGAAAATTGCTGCTGAACTTTGAAGCCCTCTGATGTCTTCCAAAAGTAAAAACATGGCAGCTTTATGATGCAGAAATAAAGTAGACATATTGTATATGTGAATCAATATATCATTTATTTGAAATATCCATTTTCCTTACAAGCAGAGAGTTAGAAAAATGCTACATTTTCAAAATGTTCATGAAATTTTGGTATTTTTCACCAAGAAAGGATGCAAGTAACGATGAAAATTTACCACTATAATAAAGTAGTGTATGTCAAGAAAAAACTATTTCGGAATCAGAATAATCAGCAAAAGCATCCCAGAGTTATTAATGCATAAAGTGACAGTGGTCAGAATTGCAAAAAAGGGCTCAGTCCTTAAGGGGTTAGATATGATGCCACATGGTTTGCACACCTTGATTTGCAGTTTTCTGTCATACTTCTCTGCTAATCCTCTCAATTTCTGTTAGGTGGGATGGGGACTGTCGATGGACAACCTTTTTAGGTCTTTTCAATCAGATTCAAGTCAGGGCTCTGGTTGGGCAACTGTTGTCTCTAAGCCAATCCTGTGTTTTCTTGGTTTTGTGCTTAGGGCAGGGCTTCATAAATTAGGTGCCTTGACACACTAGTGTGTCAGTGACAGTCCCTAGGTGTGTTGCCGGACGGTCACCCTTACTGATTTAACCTGTTCAGGACGTAGGGCGTATGCATACGCCCTGCATTCAGAGTATTTAAGGACGTAGGGCGTATGGATATGCCCATAGGAATTCCGGTCCCCGCTGCTAGCCGGTTGGGGACTGGACCGGGATGCCTGCTGAAATCATTCAGCAGGCATCCTGGCTCATCGCCGAGGGGGGTCCTGAGACAGTGGGTGATGAAGTGGGCAATGAAATGACAAAGAGGGTAGGATCAAGGGAAGAACTGATGTGGCATGGGTGGATGCTAGGGGGGAGGAATAAAGTAGCATTGGGGAATCGAGGGGGGGCAAGGGGGGATTAAAATGGCATGGGGGGATGCAGGGGGGAACAAATGGCATGGGGGAGGTGTGATAATGGAGGGGATGAAATGGCACAGGGGGGATCAAGGGGAAATGTACTGACTCAGGGGGGAGTAGCAGCCACATTTCTAATGCTGATACTGGAATCACATTGTGCGTGGTAGGGTGCGCAATGTGATAGGTGCAATTGTCAGTAAGGCGAGGGATGTGTCATCGAACTATGCACATCTAAGAAGTGTATCACCAATATGAAAAGATTGGAAAGCTCTGGTTTAGGGTCATTGGGGGAGATTTATCAAAACCTGTGTAAATAAATAGTTGTGGAGTTTCCCATGACATCCAGACTGCTTCTTTCATATTTTTTTTTAAAAGGCCTCTGAAACATGAAGCAAGCAATCGCATTGGTTGCTATGGGCAACTGCTACACCCTTTCTCTACACAGATTTTGATAAATGTCCCCCATTGTCTTGTTGGAAGGTGAACCTTCAGCCCAGTCTGAGGTCCAAAGTAGTCTGGATCAGGTTTTAAATAAAGGAATTCTGTCATCAGTGTCACTGCACTATCCTGTTGGTATAGGCAAGTAGTACGGGTGACACTGATGATAACCATACTTACCTGTCCCAGATCCGTGGTCCCATTCTCCCGCTATCTTCCTCAGTTCCTTCAGTTCCGGTGGCTGGCTTGGGACACAGGGGGAGCTTCCTGCCGTCACTGCTGCTGCTTCTATGCTGGGCCCCACTGAGAGCTGGCTTGGGGAAACAGCAGCGGTGACATCAGGAAGCTCTGCCCATGCCCCAAGCCTGCAGCCCGAATGAGGAAGATAACAGGAGAATGGGACCAAGGACAGGGGACAGGTAAAAAACGTAGTGGAAGGGTCTAAAAAACAGGCGAGGCAAACAGACAAAAGTACGCTTAATCTCGGGCAATGGGCACTGAAGATTCGGCAGGCAAGAGGGGGAGGAGCTGCCTTAAATAACATAAGGGAAGGACCAGGCACCAATCAGCGGTGCGCTGGCCCTTTAACCCCTTAAGGACGCAGGACGTAAATGTACGTCCTGGTGAGGTGGTACTTAACGCACCAGGACGTACATTTACGTCCTAAGCATAACCGCGGGCATCGGAGCGATGCCCGTGTCATGCGCGGCTAATCCCGGCTGCTGATCACAGCCAGGGACCCGCCGGCAATGGCCGACGCCCGCGATCTCGCGGGCGTCCGCCATTAACCCCTCAGGTGCCGGGATCAATACAGATCCCGGCATCTGCGGCAGTTCGCGATTTAAATGAACGATCGGATCGCCCGCAGAGCTGCTGCGGGGATCCGATCATTCATAACGCCGCACGGAGGTCCCCTCTCCTTCCTCCGTGCGGCTCCCGGCGTCTCCTGCTCTGGTCTGTGATCGAGCAGACCAGAGCAGGAGATGACCGATAATACTGATCTGTTCTATGTCCTATACATAGAACAGATCAGTTTTAGCAATCATGGTATTGCTATGAATAGTCCCCTATGGGGACTATTCAAGTGTAAAAAAAATTTTTAAAAAATGTAAAAGTAAAAGTAAAAAAAAAGTGAAAAATCCCCTCCCCCAATAAAAAACTAAAACGTCCGTTTTTTCCTATTTTACCCCCAAAAAGCGTAAAAAACATTTTTTATAGACATATTTGGTATCGCCGCGTGCGTAAATGTCCGAACTATTAAAATAAAATGTTAATGATCCCGTACGGGGAACTGTGTGAACGAAAAAAAAAAAAAAAGTCCAAAATTCCTACTTTTTTAATACATTTTATTAAAATAAAAATTATAAAAAATTTATTAAAAGTTTTTTATATGCAAATGTGGTATCAAAAAAAATTACAGATCATGGCGCAAAAAATGAGCCCCCATACCGCCACTTATACGGAAAAATAAAAAAGTTAGAGGTCATCAAAATAAAGGGATTATAAACGTACTGTCACGATGCCGGCTGGCAGGTAGTGGATCCTCTGTGCCAGAGAGGGATTGGCGTGGACCGTGCTAGTGGACCGGTTCTAAGCCACTACTGGTTTTCACCAGAGCCCGCCGCAAAGCGGGATGGTCTTGCTGCGGCGGTAGTGACCAGGTCGTATCCACTAGCAACGGCTCACCTCTCTGGCTGCTGAAGATAGGCGCGGTACAAGGGAGTAGGCAGAAGCAAGGTCGGACGTAGCAGAAGGTCGGGGCAGGCAGCAAGGATCGTAGTCAGGGGCAACGGCAGAAGGTCTGGAACACAGGCTAGGAACACACAAGGAACGCTTTCACTGGCACAATGGCAACAAGATCCGGCAAGGGAGTGCAGGGGAAGTGAGGTGAAATAGGGAAGTGCACAGGTGAACACACTAATTGGAACCACTGCGCCAATCAGCGGCGCAGTGGCCCTTTAAATCGCAGAGACCCGGCGCGCGCGCGCCCTAGGGAGCGGGGCCGCGCGCGCCGGGACAGAACAGACGGAGAGCGAGTCAGGTACGGGAGCCGGGGTGCGCATCGCGAGCGGGCGCTACCCGCATCGCGAATCGCATCCCGGCTGGCAGCGGAATCGCAGCGCCCCGGGTCAGAGGATGTGACCGGAGCGCTGCAGCGGGGAGAGTGAAGCGAGCGCTCCGGGGAGGAGCGGGGACCCGGAGCGCTCGGCGTAACAGTACCCCCCCCCTTGGGTCTCCCCCTCTTCTTAGAGCCTGAGAACCTGAGGAGCAGACTTTTGTCTAGGATGTTGTCCTCAGGTTCCCAGGATCTCTCTTCAGGACCACAACCCTCCCAGTCCACTAAAAAAAAAGTTTTCCCTCTGACCTTTTTGGAAGCTAAGATCTCTTTGACAGAGAAGATGTCCGAGGAGCCGGAAACAGGAGTGGGAGGAACAGATTTGGGAGAAAAACGGTTGAGGATGAGTGGTTTGAGAAGAGAGACGTGAAAGGCATTAGGGATACAAAGAGAAGGAGGAAGAAGAAGTTTATAAGAGACAGGATTAATTTGACACAAAATTTTGAAAGGACCAAGATAGCGTGGTCCCAACTTGTAGCTAGGGACACGGAAGCGGACATATTTAGCGGAGAGCCATACCTTGTCTCCAGGGGAAAAAACGGGAGGAGCTCTTCTTTTCTTATCCGCGAACTTCTTCATGCGTGATGAAGCCTGTAAGAGAGAATTTTGGGTCTCTCTCCATATGATGGAAAGGTCACGAGAAATTTCATCCACAGCGGGCAGACCAGAGGGCAAGGGAGTAGGGAGGGGGGGAAGAGGGTGACGGCCGTACACCACGAAAAATGGGGATTTGGAGGAAGATTCAGAGACCCTGAAGTTATACGAGAATTCGGCCCATGGGAGGAGATCTGCCCAGTCATCCTGGCGGGAGGAAACAAAATGTCGCAAATAATCACCCAAGATCTGGTTAATTCTTTCTACTTGTCCATTGGACTGGGGATGATATGCAGAAGAAAAATTTAATTTAATCTTGAGTTGTTTACAGAGAGCCCTCCAGAATTTAGACACGAATTGGACGCCTCTATCCGAGACAATCTGCGTAGGCAACCCGTGAAGACGAAAAATGTGTACAAAAAATTGTTTAGCCAACTGAGGCGCAGAAGGAAGACCAGGAAGAGGGATGAAATGTGCCATTTTGGAGAATCGATCAACGACCACCCAAATAACAGTGTTGCCACGGGAAGGGGGTAAATCAGTAATAAAATCCATACCAATCAGAGACCAAGGCTGTTCGGGGACAGGCAGAGGATGAAGAAAACCAGCGGGCTTCTGGCGAGGAGTCTTATCCCGGGCACAGATAGTGCAGGCTCGCACAAAGTCCACAACATCCGTCTCCAGAGTCGGCCACCAATAGAAGCGGGAGATGAGTTGCACAGATTTCTTGATGCCCGCATGACCTGCGAGATGGGAGGAGTGACCCCATTTGAGGATTCCGAGGCGTTGGCGTGGAGAAACAAAGGTCTTTCCTGGAGGAGTCTGCCTGATGGAGGCAGGAGAAGTGGAGATCAGGCAGTCAGGTGGAATGATGTGTTGCGGAGAGAGTTCAACTTCTGAGGCATCCGAGGAACGAGAGAGAGCATCGGCCCTAATGTTCTTATCGGCAGGACGAAAGTGAATCTCAAAATTAAATCGGGCAAAGAACAGAGACCACCGGGCCTGGCGAGGATTCAGCCGTTGGGCAGACTGGAGGTAGGAGAGGTTCTTGTGGTCGGTGTAGATAATAACAGGAAAACTTGATCCCTCCAGCAGATGCCTCCATTCCTCAAGTGCTAATTTAATGGCTAGAAGCTCTCGATCCCCGATGGAGTAGTTCCTCTCCGCTGGAGAGAAGGTCCTAGAGAAAAAACCACAAGTGACAGCATGCCCGGAAGAATTTTTTTGTAGAAGAACAGCTCCAGCTCCCACTGAGGAGGCATCAACCTCCAATAGGAAGGGTTTGGAAGGGTCAGGTCTGGAGAGGACGGGAGCCGAAGAAAAGGCAGACTTGAGTCGTTTAAAGGCGTCTTCTGCTTGAGGAGGCCAGGACTTGGGATCAGCATTTTTTTTGGTTAAAGCCACGATAGGAGCCACAATGGTAGAAAAATGTGGAATAAATTGCCTGTAATAATTGGCGAACCCCAAAAAGCGTTGGATAGCACGGAGTCCGGAGGGGCGTGGCCAATCTAAGACGGCAGAGAGTTTGTCTGGATCCATCCGTAGTCCCTGGCCAGAGACCAAATATCCTAGAAAAGGAAGAGATTGGCATTCAAACAGACATTTCTCAATTTTGGCATAGAGTTGATTGTCACGAAGTCTCTGAAGAACCATACGGACATGCTGGCGGTGTTCTTCTAGATTGGCAGAAAAAATTAGGATATCGTCCAGATATACAACAACACAGGAGTATAACAGATCACGAAAAATTTCATTGACAAAGTCTTGGAAGACGGCAGGGGCGTTGCACAGGCCAAAGGGCATGACCAGATACTCAAAGTGTCCATCTCTGGTGTTAAATGCCGTTTTCCACTCATCCCCCTCTCTGATGCGGATGAGGTTATAGGCGCCTCTTAAGTCCAATTTAGTAAAGATGTGGGCACCTTGGAGGCGATCAAAGAGTTCAGAGATGAGGGGTAAGGGATAGCGGTTCTTAACCGTGATTTTATTAAGACCGCGGTAGTCAATGCAAGGACGTAGGGAGCCATCTTTTTTGGACACAAAGAAAAATCCGGCTCCGGCAGGAGAGGAGGATTTACGGATAAAGCCCTTTTTTAGATTCTCCTGGACGTATTCAGACATGGCAAGAGTCTCTGGGGCAGAGAGAGGATAAATTCTGCCCCGGGGTGGAGTAGTGCCCGGGAGGAGGTCGATAGGACAATCATAAGGCCTGTGAGGAGGTAGAGTCTCAGCTTGTTTTTTGCAGAAAACATCCGCGAAGTCCATATAGGCCTTAGGGAGACCGGTTACTGGAGGAACCACAGAGTTACGGCAAGGGTTACTGGGAACCGGTTTTAGACAGTTCTTGGAACAAGAGGACCCCCAACTCTTGATCTCCCCAGTGGACCAATCCAGGGTTGGGGAATGAAGTTGAAGCCAGGGAAGTCCAAGGAGAATTTCCGAGGTGCAATTGGGAAGGACCAAAAGTTCAATCCTCTCGTGATGAGATCCGATGCTCATAAGAAGGGGCTCCGTGCGGAAACGTATGGTACAGTCCAATCTTTCATTATTTACACAATTGATGTAGAGGGGTCTGGCGAGACTGGTCACCGGGATGTTGAACCTGTTGACGAGAGAGGCCAAAATAAAATTTCCTGCAGATCCAGAGTCCAAGAAGGCCACAGTAGAGAAGGAGAAGGCAGAGGCAGACATCCGCACAGGCACAGTAAGACGTGGAGAAGCAGAGTAGACATCAAGGACTGTCTCACCCTTGTGCGGAGTCAGCGTACGTCTTTCCAGGCGGGGAGGACGGATAGGACAATCCCTCAGGAAGTGTTCGGTACTAGCACAGTACAGGCAGAGGTTCTCCATACGGCGTCGTGTCCTCTCTTGAGGTGTCAGGCGAGACCGGTCGACCTGCATAGCCTCCACGGCGGGAGGCACAGGAACAGATTGCAGGGGACCAGAGGAGAGAGGAGCCGAGGAGAAGAAACGCCTCGTGCGAACAGAGTCCATATCTTGGCGGAGTTCCTGACGCCTTTCGGAAAAACGCATGTCAATGCGAGTGGCTAGGTGAATAAGTTCATGTAGATTAGCAGGAATTTCTCGTGCGGCCAGAACATCTTTAATGTTGCTGGATAGGCCTTTTTTGAAGGTCGCGCAGAGGGCCTCATTATTCCAGGACAATTCTGAAGCAAGAGTACGGAATTGTACGGCATACTCGCCAACGGAAGAATTACCCTGGACCAGGTTCAACAGGGCAGTCTCAGCAGAAGAGGCTCGGGCAGGTTCCTCAAAGACACTTCGGATTTCCGAGAAGAAGGAGTGTACAGAGGCAGTGACGGGGTCATTGCGGTCCCAGAGCGGTGTGGCCCATGACAGGGCTTTTCCGGACAGAAGGCTGACTACGAAAGCCACCTTAGACCTTTCAGTGGGAAACAGGTCCGACATCATCTCCAGATGCAGGGAACATTGGGAAAGAAAGCCACGGCAAAACTTAGAGTCCCCATCAAATTTATCCGGCAAGGATAGGCGTAGCCCAGGAGCGGCCACTCGCTGCGGAGGAGGTGCAGGAGCTGGCGGAGGAGATGACTGCTGAAGCTGTGGTAGTAACTGTTGTAGCATAACGGTCAGTTGAGACAGCTGTTGGCCTTGTTGCGCTATCTGTTGTGACTGCTGGGCGACCACCGAGGTGAGGTCAGCGACAACTGGCAGAGGAACTTCAGCGGGATCCATGGCCGGATCTACTGTCACGATGCCGGCTGGCAGGTAGTGGATCCTCTGTGCCAGAGAGGGATTGGCGTGGACCGTGCTAGTGGACCGGTTCTAAGCCACTACTGGTTTTCACCAGAGCCCGCCGCAAAGCGGGATGGTCTTGCTGCGGCGGTAGTGACCAGGTCGTATCCACTAGCAACGGCTCACCTCTCTGGCTGCTGAAGATAGGCGCGGTACAAGGGAGTAGGCAGAAGCAAGGTCGGACGTAGCAGAAGGTCGGGGCAGGCAGCAAGGATCGTAGTCAGGGGCAACGGCAGAAGGTCTGGAACACAGGCTAGGAACACACAAGGAACGCTTTCACTGGCACAATGGCAACAAGATCCGGCAAGGGAGTGCAGGGGAAGTGAGGTGAAATAGGGAAGTGCACAGGTGAACACACTAATTGGAACCACTGCGCCAATCAGCGGCGCAGTGGCCCTTTAAATCGCAGAGACCCGGCGCGCGCGCGCCCTAGGGAGCGGGGCCGCGCGCGCCGGGACAGAACAGACGGAGAGCGAGTCAGGTACGGGAGCCGGGGTGCGCATCGCGAGCGGGCGCTACCCGCATCGCGAATCGCATCCCGGCTGGCAGCGGAATCGCAGCGCCCCGGGTCAGAGGATGTGACCGGAGCGCTGCAGCGGGGAGAGTGAAGCGAGCGCTCCGGGGAGGAGCGGGGACCCGGAGCGCTCGGCGTAACACGTACTAATTTGGTTAAAAAGTTTGTGATTTTTTTTAAGCGCAACAATAATATAAAAGTATATAATAATGGGTATCATTTTAATCGTATTGACCCTCAGAATAAAGAACACATGTCATTTTTACCATAAATTGTACGGCGTGAAAACAAAACCTTCCAAAATTAGCAAAATTGCGTTTTTCTTTTTAATTTCCCCACAAAAATAGTGTTTTTTGGTTGCGCCATACATTTTATGATATAATGAGTGATTTCATTACAAATGACAACTGGTCGCGCAAAAAACAAGCCCTCATACTAGTCTGTGGATGAAAATATAAAAGAGTTATGATTTTTAGAAGGCGAGGAGGAAAAAATGAAAACGTAAAAATTAAATTGTCTGAGTCCTTAAGGCCAAAATGGGCTGAGTCCTTAAGGGGTTAAATCTAGAGAAGTTGCCATGCACCCTAGGAGGTGGGGGGCACGCACGCTGGGAACCAGAGAGCCGGGCAGAAACAGGTAAGGAGCGGTCCGCAATTCCGGAGTGCTCACCGTGACAGGGGGTCATTTACTAATGTGAATCTCGACTGTTTTCTTGGGTTTTGTGCCCAAGAATGTGTGACCAAAAAACCTGACCAACTCTCTAGTTTACTTTTATGGGTGGTGTCCACAACAATTCCAAAAAATCCACACAAATTTACTAATGTTACATCATAAAATGTGGAGAATTTGAGCTCTGGAAATCCTGACAGATCAGAGCAGTTCTAAAAAAAAAAAAAAGCAAAATGTAGGGAAAAATTGGCCCCAAAAAAATGCCAAATAAATGTTCTATATGATCCTAGGGAGAGAGTCTGGCAGCAGTTTAGGAGCCTGCATGTGTTTGGGGGGCATGGGGGTCAGGAGCCAGCTGCCAGCTAAGGTATGTGTATGGCTAGTGTAAATGTAACAATTAAAGTCTGGCTGGCTAACAGGCAAGCACCTACAATCATCTCCAACACTGTTTGAAGGGTACTCCAGAAGAAAAAAAAGGTTTTTAAATCCGTGGGAGCCAGAAAGTTAAACAGATTTGTAAATTACTTCTATTTAAAAATTAATCTTTCAGTACTTATCAGCTGCTGTATACTACAGAGGAAGCTGTGTAGTTATTTTCTGTCTGACCACAGTGCTCTTTGCTGACACCTCTGTCCATGCCAGGAACTGTTTGGAGAAGGATAGATTTACTATGGGGATTGGCTTATGCTCTGGACAATTCCTTACAGGGACAGAGATGTTAGCAGAGAGCACTGTGGTCAGACTGGAAAGAACTATACAACATCCTCTGGAGCATACAGCAGCTAATAAGTACTGGAAGGATTAAGATTTTTAAATAGAAGTAATTTGCAAATCTTTATAACATTTGGCACCAGAAGATTTAAAAACCTCCCCCCCCCCCTCCGGAGTACCCCTTTAATCAGTCTGCTGCATAGTAAATGGAGATAACACTGAGTGCTTCTGAAGTACATAACTCAGGCTCTTTGAAATTATCCTGAATGTCGTCTTATTTTTGTCTTCCATCTCAGACTACCAGTGAGTGGAATCAGATAGTCAATTTGCTTAGAAATAGAGGTTTGAAAGCTGCCTTTTATCTGTTCAGGATAAAATGGCTCACGTTTCTGTGGAAACGTTTTTTTTCCCCTCGGCACGATACAAAGTGATAGATTTCATATCACCTCTCGCTGTACTTCTCATTTTATCTTACTTTATGTTGCACTGTCTTGAACAGGCTTTGAAAGGAAGACTATCATCTAAAGAATGAGATGGTTTATTGAATTCTGCTGCGCACACATATACAAACACGTATACACATGTACAGGGCTGGTGCAAGGATTTTTGCCACCCTAGGCGAAAGATAATATTGCCTCCCCCTTGACCCCCTCCATTGTGATACGCCCCACCTTACTACTGGGGTGACACACTGTAACAACCTCCCTCCCCATGTAACCTCTTTACTCTTAGGGTGACAAACTGTAACAAACCCACTCCTCATGTAATCTCCTTACTACTGGGGTGACACACTGTAACATACCTCCTCCTCATATGATCTCCTTACTATTGGGGTGACACACTGTGCCAAACCCCCTCCTCATGTAATCTCCTTACTACTGGGGTGACACACTGCAACAAACCTCCTCCTCATGTAATCACCTTACTACTGTGGTGACACAGTGTAACGAACCTCCTCCTCATGTAATCTCCTTACTACTGGGGTGACACACTGTACCAAACCCCCTCCTCATGTAATCTCCTTACTACTGGGGTGACACACTGCAACAAACCTCCTCCTCATGTAATCACCTTACTACTGGGGTGACACACTGTAACAAACCTCCTACTCATGTAATCTCCTTACTACTGGGGTGACACACTGTAACAACCTCCCTCCCCATGTAACCTCTTTACTCTTAGGATGACACACTGTAACAAACCCACTCCTCATGTAATCTCCTTACTACTGGGGTGACACACTGTAACATACCTCCTCCTCATATGATCTCCTTACTATTGGGGTGACACACTGTACCAAACCCCCTCCTCATGTAATCTCCTTACTACTGGGGTGACACACTGCAACAAACCTCCTCCTCATGTAATCACCTTACTACTGGGGTGACACACTGTAACAAACCTCCTCCTCATGTAATCTCCTTACTACTGGGGTGACACACTGTAACATACCTCCTCCTCATGTAATCTCCTTACTACTGGGGTGACACACTGTACCAAACCCCCTCCTCATGTAATCTCCTTATTACTGGGGTGACACACTGTAACAAACCTCCTCCTCATGTAATCACCGTACTACTGGGGTGACACACTGTAACAAACCTCCTCCTCATGTTATCTCCTTACTACTGAAGTGACACACTGTAACAAACCCCCTCCTCATGTAATCTCCATACTACTGGGGTGACACACTCTAACAAACCCCCTCCTCATGTAATTTCCATACTATTGAGGTGAAACACTGGGGGTGGGGGGTGTTGGAGAGACGGATGTGATGAGACGCAAGCACTGTCAGGATTCTGGACTGATCCCAGAGAGGAGCGCTGCATGCCGGCCCTGAACACGGGAAAATATCCTTTGTCGGTTCAGCCACGGGAAAATAGCTCTAGATTAAACATTTAATGAACTGTGGTACTTCTTATGTTACCGTATATACTCGAGTATAAGCCGACCCGAGTATAAGCCGAGACCCCTAATTTCAACCCAAAATCCCAGGAAAAAAAAAAAAAAAAAAAAAAAAAAAAAAAAAAAAAAAGTTATTGACTCGAGTATAAGCCTAGGGTGGGAAATACATCATCCCCCCCTGTCATCATCCAGACCCGTCATTAACATCCTCATCATCATCACCGCCTGTCATCATCCAGACCCTCATCATCATCACCTGTCATCATCCCCTTGTCATCATCCCACCCCCCCCTTCATCATCCCCTTGTCATCATCCCCACCCCCATCATCATCCCCTTGTAATCATCCCACACACCCCCTTCATCATCCCCTTGTCATCATCCCCACCCCCCTTCATCATCCCACACCCCCCCTTCATCATCCTCTTCTCATCATCCGCCCTCAGTGGTCTTCAACCTGCGGACCTCCAGAGGTTTCAAAACTACAACTCCCAGCAAGCCCGGGCAGCCATCGGCTGTCCGGGCTTGCTGGGAGTTGTAGTTTTGAAACCTTCGGAGGTCCACAGGTTGAAGACCACTGCGGCCTTCGACATCATCCAGCCCCCTCTCACCCCCTTTAGTTCTGTACAGTACTCGCCTCCGCTCGGCGCTGGTCCGGTGCTGCAGGACTGTCCGGTGAGGAGGTCGTCCAGTGGGATAGTGGTTCCGGGCTGCTATCTTCACTGGGGAGGCCTCTTCTAAGCGCTTCGGGCCCAGAATAGAGGCGTTGCCTTGACGATGACGCAGAAGTACGTTGGCAATGAACGTACCTCTGCGTCGTTGTCAAGGCAACGTGACTATTCTGGGGCCGGGCCCGAAGCGCTTAGAAGAGGCCTCCCCGGTGAAGATAGCAGCCCGGAACCACTATCCCACCGGACGACCTCCTCTCCGGACAGTCCTGCAGCACCGGACCAGTGCCGAGCGGAGGCGAGTACTGTACAGAACTAAAGGAGGTGAGAGGGGGCTGTATGATGTCGAAGGCCGCAGTGGTCTTCAACCTGCTGACCTCCGGAGGTTTCAAAACTACAACTCCCAGCAAGCCCGGGTAGCCATCGGCTGTCCGGGCTTGCTGGGAGTTGTAGTTTTGAAACCTCCGGAGGTCAGCAGGTTGAAGACCACTGCGGGTGGAGAGTTCACTCGAGTATAAGCCGAGGGGGGTGTTTTCAGCACGAAAAATCGTGCTGACAAACTCGGCTTATACTCGAGTATATACGGTAGTTATTTACTTGAATTCATCTGTCAGTTGCAGTATGTGGGTCGTACCACTATGAGCCTGAGGACGAGGGTGAATAACCATCATGTTAATGTAAAGCGGAGCTATGACTTAAAGGAGTAGTCCAGTGGTGAACAACTTATCCCCTATCCTAAGATGTATTTTTTTTTTACAGGTATTAAGACAGGACAAAATGTCACTCATTTGCACAGGATGGCATGGGGGTACTAGCCTTCTCATTCCTAAATACTAGTAATAAAAGACATGGACAAATGTATTTTAGAACATTACGGCCACTGTCCTTTAATAGGGGGGAACTAAAGTTCCAATACATAAATTATTAGTACCCGGCCTTGGCCAGTCTTCCTACCTAAACCTTGTGGGAGAGGAAAAGCTCTTGTCCTCATATCCCGGCCTCATATCCGAACCCTATATCCTGTTCTGATATATTTTGTCCTCAAATATTCTGTCCTGAAATATCAAATGTCTCATATCTCGTCCTTATACATCTGTCCTCATATCACAACCTCTTTTCGTGTCCCCCACACTAACTGTTCTTTGCATCTGCCTGTCAGGCAATCTCTGCAGCCTGAGAGTACGATGCATCTTATACAGCGAATACAAACACCTATCGTGACGGTCCCTGCGGCCATCAACGACCGGGAACCGCGGCTAATACAGGACATCACCGATCGCGGTGATGCCCTGTATTAACCCTTCAGACGCAGCGATCAAAGCTGACCGCCGCGTCTGAAGGGAAAGTGACATTAACCCGGCTGCTCAGTCGGGCTGTTCGGGACCACCACGGTGAAATTGCGGCATCCCGAACAGCTTACATGACACCGGGAGGGACCTTACCTGCCTCCTCGGTGTCTACTCCGTGCCGAGATCCCCTGCATGGCCGGCACTCTCCTTCGTCATCATCTTGTCGTCGCGCACGCCGTCCCGTCATCCAATAGGAGCGGCATGCGTAGCGACGTGATGACGGCGACGGAGAGCGTGGATCCCGGGGAAGAAGACGTCCGGAGCATCGGGGACACCACGGGAACGCGGTGACAGCAATGGGGCGACATCCAGGGCAGCGGTGACGGGTCTGGAGTGGCGGGGACACGTGAGTATTACCTCCATGCTGGAAGTTGTAGTTTTGCAACATCGGGAGGTCCGCAGGTTGAAGATCACTGTTGGGTTCAGAATCTTTTTTTTCTAGATTTTGCACCTTTAAAATTGGGTGCGTCTTATATGCCGGTGTGTCCTATAGGGCGACAAATACGGTACATACATTAAGTTATAAAAATATATTTAGATTGTATGAAAACCTGTGAAACTGTAATAAAGGGTAGGGGGGGGGGGGGGGTCACTCTCTTCAGCACTTCAGACTGACTGAGCCTGGACCACAACATTTCAATTCTATTTGAATCTTCCCGCCATTGGAGTCAATGGCCAACCAGAATGCAGCACTATTCTGCCCAGAGACTTATGAATACCTGAGGAAGACTCTGGAAACATGTAAAACCAAGCACAGCCACAAAAGGGTGCGGACCAAACCAAATAAGAAAATCATGGCATATTATTTATACGAGAGGAAAAGGGAGTCCCTCAATTTAATAATAATAACATTTGGGAAAAGTAGGTGTATCCCATGTGTCCTCTCACAATGGGCCCTAGAACAATTGTTACAGGATAGAGGAGGACAGAAGGAGCTGTAGTGGATGGGCAGTGAGTACAGCGGGTGGAGGAAAGTCACCCTGTGTGACAGAAAACAGAAAACTAAATATGTATAAATTTGTACATGAACATATCTCCATCTATATGATTTACTTATTTACATGGAGTCTGCATGAGGCCCTTATATATGTGTGTCATAAAGAGACTATGAAGAAATGGTCGTGTATAAGCAATAGGAAACACATAACACATGAAAGTGCAGCGAACAAGTTACATGAGCTGACAAATGTGTAATTACATCAAAGAGACAGGGGGTGGCGCTAGTGCTCTTTAGGTGAAATAGCTTTAATTGCAACTGAGACATTTTTCTTCATTCCTTAAGGTGGGTGATGATATTCTATCTCATTTATCTATCTGTCTGTCTCTATCTTCAGTCAATATAGTTGATGCCCCTGAACATGGACTTAATTATAGTACAACAGCCGGGGGCGAGGTCAAGGTGAAGTCCGATGGATTTATTGCCCCACAGACATATTAAAGTGTACCTATCATTATAACAAACCACTGAAGTGTCATAGAGACATGTCAGTAATTTGCATTGGTGGGGTCGGGGTACTGGGACTCCCCAACGATTGTTAGAATGGATTCCTGTGACAAATATAACTGGTGTTGCTACTTCATTGACCTTTTAATCTATATTGTAAATGTGTCTTTCCCTTCTTCACATATAATATTATAGAAAGCAAACTCTATCATTGATCACAATACTACAGTACAATGACCTTTCTTTCCGTGATCAGGGTCAATATCAGAACATTCCCTCATATCTTCCTATCTGACACACTCATCTATCTTTTGTCAACATGTTTGTGTATTAACATGGAAGCAAATAAATCCTAATTATAACCGAGAGGGAAACAATGTAGAAAAGATCTATAAGTTATTTCCCGGGTATGAAAAATCAATAGACCCCCATGAAAGCACAAGGGGGAAATTGTAAATCAATGGTCTGAAGGGTAAGTGATGTCTGACGGCGTAAACTCTACTTTTCAATGTAGCAGGCAAATAACAGGAGCTGTACAGGGGGAAAAGCTACTTATTGACCCTCGTATTAAGGCATAACTGTACTTTTAAAAGATTTGCGTGGCTTTGTTAGATTATCCCTTAGGGTACGTTCACACTGCAGAATCTCCGCTCGCAGAATTCCGCGAGCGGAGATTCCGTCTGGCGGCTGCCGCCAAAGATACTTAGGCAGTAGGAACACGTAACACTGCACCATCACCATTGACGGCTATGCAGTGCTCGCGGAATTCCACACAAAGAATGAACATGTTCATTATCTGTGCGGAACAATTTCAGCGGGGGTTTAAATTCCTCAGTGTGAACGGGTCTTACGGAAGACCCATTCACACTGATGGTAGTGTTCACTACGTGGAATTCCCCTTGCGGAATTCATCAGTGTGAACATACCCTTAAGAGTGGTGACAAGGTGATTTAGTGCTTGCACAGCTGTTACTGGTGTTCTGAGGGTCCCCTCCATCGCATACAGCTATTTCATATACTCTCTATTTCAGGGACTGGATCAAGGCTATGTTGTTTGCCAGCAGTGCTCACACGCAGAGTCGATTCCCCCTTCTACACATGCAAGTCTATGAGTCTTTTGTTACATCTCTTAATCATGTTACTCTCGAGCTGCAGAGACTGCCCAGGAGTTTTAAACATCCTACTGCTGGACCAACATCATGGTAAAGTATGAAAGTATGATTTAACTGTCTGGCAGGGAGGGTGCAGAGAATAGGGGAGGGAGAGGAAGAACAATCAGCCTATCACTACTGAGGCTTCAGGATGCTGGGAAAACTGGGTGGCACACATTATGCCTGCCACTTAGCTTTCCCAGTATCCTAAGGAGCTCCAATATGGCTGCTTTACCAGACAGATATTATTTTCAGGAAACTGGGAAAGCTGGGTGGCAAGCAGTACACAGTGCAGGGCTCACAGTGCTCCCACATATTTTCTAGTCCCCTGAATAGATTATCTGCTTTGTGAACAGCCATATTGAAGACACGAAGAGAAGCAGCTGCTGTATTTACTGAAAAAGCATTGATTTAATTATTCACTAGTTGAGTATCTGGCTTTGCCTGGTCTTCCTACCTAAACCTTGTGGGAGAGGCAAAGCAACAGTCTCCCATAAGTTATAGGTGGGAGACCAGGCAACATAGCATTTTGTAAATAAAGCCTACGGCTGTCCAGGCATGCTGGGAGTTAAAGTTTTGCAACATCTGGAGGACCACCGTTTGAGACCATTGATCTAAAGTTTGGAACGCACCAAAAGCTAATGAGGTGTCCCAGCACCAATGGCTGTACTGTGGCTTCGGATTGCTTTGGGCAGCTTTGCTATATTTTTCTAAAAAATTATATTGTTGTTATCTATATATACAGTACAGACCAAAAGTTTGGACACACCTTCTCATTCATATGTCATATTCTAGGTTCTTCAAATTAGCCACCTCTTGGCATTCTCTTGTTGAGCTTCAAGCGGTAGTCACCTGAAATGGTTTTCACTTCACAGGTGTGCTGGTGTGAAGGAGGACTGTGTGGGGGTGCTTTGCTGGTGACACTGTTGGGGATTTATTCAAAATTGAAGGCATACTGAACCAGCATGGCTACCACAGCATCTTGCAGCGGCTGCTATTCCATCCGGTTTGCGTTTAGTTGGACCATCATTTATTTTTCAACAGAACAATGACCCCAAACACCTCCAGGCTGTGTAATTGCTATTTGACAAAGAAGGAGAGTGATGGGGTGCTGCGCCAGATGACCTGGCCTCCACAGTCACAGTGACCTGAAACCAACCGAGATGGTTTGGGGTGAGCTGGACCACAGAGTGAAGGCAAAAGGGCCAACAAGTGCTAAGCATCTCTGGGAACTCCTTCAAGACTGTTGGAAGACCATTTCAGGTGACTACCTCTTGAAGCTCATCAAGAGAATGCCAAGAGTGTGCAAAGCAGTTATCAAAGCAAAAGGTTGCTAGAGCCTAGAATATGACATATTTTCAGTTGTTTCACACTTTTTTTTGTTATGTATATAATTCCACATGTGTTAATTCATAGTTCTGATGCCTTCAGTGTGAATCTACAATTTTCATAGAAAACTCTGAATGAGAAGGTGTTTCCAAACTTTTGGTCTGTACTATATGTTATTCATGTGTTCCTGTACCCTTAAGAGAGATCAAGGAACCCCATGTGATCCTGCCTGCCAATGGGAACCCCTAAATTCTCACCCATAAAGTGTAGTGGGGGAGGAGATGCCCTAGTTCACAGAACAGTGTAAGCTGAGCAACAGTAAGTTTCAGGTGTGCTGTGTGTCGTGTGCTCTGAGGGATGGACTAGCTCAAATCTACTTCATCTGGTCATTCTACAAGGATCACCTATATGGTGGAAGTTCATGCGCCGGCGGAGAAGGCTACAATACCTTGACAGAACCCTACCTACCAGGATTCATCTACCTGTCTTACAAGTCAGTATTAATCCGTTTGGTGAAAGCACCACAAGTCCCAGCAAGGCAACAGGGCTCCCAAGGGGTTACGCTGCATCCTCTCACCAAAAGCCAACTGTCTGTGTAGTAAAGTAAAGACAGTTATCCGTAACCTGACGTCGGTGTATTCAATTACTTCCCGTGTCTGGCCCAGGTGAATCTGTCTCCAACCTCAGACCGTGTATAGGATAACGGTGCCCTGGCATCATGAAGTGATCAGGTATTTCTCCTAACACCCTTTGTGGCACCACACTAAGTTATCTCTGTTCCTTCATTATAGCTGCCTTCAGTTGCTAGTAAAAAGGATACTCAATCAGGTTGAGGTCAGATAACTGACATTAAAGAATATTCCATTTCAAGTGGGTTATTGTCCATTATACCATGAAGTGATGTTCTATCAGTTTGGCAGCATTTCACTGAACCTGATTAGGAATCACCCAGTTATAGCTATGCATACTAACATCATCAATAACCACCAGTGACCCAGTTCCATTAAATATATAACCCTACATGCTCATAAAATAGCACCTCCACCGTATTTGACATATGTAGTATGCTTTAGATCTCTTGAGCCTTTCCTTTTCAATATTGTTCTCTTTCTAAAAGGCTGATACAAGTTGAAGGAGTACTCTGGGATAGGGTGAAGTATATATGTCACTCTGCGGCTCAGTGAATTGGTGGCCAAGGCATGACATCACTGCCGCCAGTGATTCCCTAAGCTACAAGGGTGACATACTGACCACAGAGAACCAGGAAGGGAGCACAATGGGGACCGCAGAAGGACTACGGAGGTATCAAGTAAGCGGCAGGAGGTAAGTAGATGTTTATGTATTTATAAAATGGGCAGAATAGAAATGTTGCTGGACCATCCCCCCCCATCCCAGTGAATCCCTTTAAAGGGGTACTCTGGTGGAAAACCATTTTTTTCATATCAATTGGCTCCAGAAAGTTATACAGATTTGTAAAATACTTCTATTAAAGAATCTTAATCCTTCCAGTACTTATCATCTGCTGTATACTACAGAGGAAGTTGAGTTGTTATTTTCTGTCTGACCACAGTGCTCTCTGCTGACACCTCTGTCCACATCAGGAACTGTCCAGAGCAGGAGAGGTTTGCTCTGGGGTTTGCTTGTACTCTGGACAGTTTCTGACATGGACAGAGATGTCAGCAGAGAGCACTGTGGTCAGACAGAAAATAAATATACAACTTCCTCTGGAGCATACAGCAGCTGATAAGTACTGGAAGGATTAAGATTTTTAAATAGAAGTAATTTAAAAATCTGTTTAACTTTTTGGCAGCAGTTGATTTGATTTTTTTTTTTATTCCACTGGAGTGCCCCTTTAAACTTGGTTTATTTATCCAAAATATATTGCACCTTTTTTTTTTTTAGATGTTTTGTCTGACATTTCTATTCTCCAGTTTGCACCTTGAGTGGATGCTGTACATACATTCTGAAATAGGGCTCTTAATGGTAATATTTGATAATGATATGCCTATCTTGTTGAGAATGTTCTTGACTTATCTAGACTTTGTGAAGAGGGTTTTCTTACTCAGCCAATGCCTGTCTGGGCATGCCGGGAGTTGTAGTTTTGGAAGATCTGGAGGATCACAGTTTGGAGACCACTACCCAGTGGTCTCCAAACAGTGGTTCTCCAGATGTTGCAAAACTACAACTCCCAGCATGCCCGGCTGCAAACAGCTGTCTGGGCATGCTAGTAGTTGTAGTTGTGTGCCTCCAGCTGTTGCAAAACTACATCTCCCAGCATGCCCAGACAGCCAATTGCTGTCTGGGCATGCTAGGATTTGTAGTTTTGCAACATCTGGAGGGCCACAGTTTGGAGATCAGTGTGCAGTAGTCTCTAAACTGTAGCCCTCCAGATGTTGCAAAACTGCAAATCCCAGCATGCCCAAACAGCTGTCTCGGCATGCTGGGAGTTGTAGTTGCGTACCTCCAGCTGTTGCATAACTAAATCTCCCAGCATGCCCTTCAGCAATCAGTACATGCTGGGAGTTGTAGATTTGCAACAGCTGGAGGCACCCTGGTTGGAAAATACTGAATTAGGTAACAGAAACTGAAGGTTTTCCAACCAGTGTGCCTCCAACTGTTGCAAAAGTAGTTTTGAAACAGCAGGAGGTTTGCCCCCCCCCATGTGAATGTACAGGGTACATTCACACGGGCAGGTTTACAGTAAGTTTCCTGCTTCAAGTTTGAGCTGCGGCAAATTTTCTGCCGTGGCGCAAACTCCTAGCGGGAAACTCACTGTAAACCCGTCAGTGCGAATGTACCCTAAAAACACTACACTACACTAACACATAATAAAGGGTAAAACACAGCATATACACCTCTTACACTGTCCCCCCAATGAAAATAAAAAACATATCGTACGGCAGTGTTTCCAAAACAGAGTCTCCAGCTGTTGCAAAACAACAACTCCCAGCATTTCTGGACAGCCACTGACTGTGCAGGCATGCTGGGAGTTTAGCAACAGCTTGAGGCACCCTGTTTGGGAATCACTGGCATAGAATGCCCCTATGTCCACCCACCCCTATGCAATCCCTAATTTAGTGCTCAAATGCGCATGGTACTCTCTCACTTCGGAGCCCTGTCGTATTTCAAGGAAACAGTTTAGGGACACATATGGGGTATTTCCGTACTCGGGAGAAATTGCACTACAAAATGTGGGGGGCTTTTGCTCCTTTTACCCCTTATGAAAAGGAAAACTTGGGGGCTACAACAGCTTGTTAGTGTAAAAAAATAAAACATTTTACACTAACATAATGGTGTTGCCCCATACTTTTTATTTTCACAAGCGTTAAAAGGAAAAAAAGACCCCCAAAATTTGTAACGCAATTTCTCCTGAGTAGGGAAATACCCCATATGGTGGGTGTAAAATGCTCTGCGGGCGCACAACATGGCTCAGGAGTGAGAGCGCACTATGTAGATTTGAGGCCAAAATTGGTGATTTGCACAGGGGTGGCTGATTTTACAGAGGTTCTGACATAAACGCAAAAAAATAAATACCCACATGTGACCCCATTTTGGAAACTACACCCCTCACGGAACGTAACAAGGGGTATAGTGAGCTTTAACACCCCACAGGTGTTTTACGAATTTACGTTAAAATTTGATGGAAAAATGAAGAAAAAAACTTTTTTTTCACAAAAATGCTGGTGTTACCCTAAATTTTTCATTTTCACAAGGGAAAATAGGAAAAAAGCCCCCCAAAATTTGTAACCCCATTTCTTCTGAGTAAGAACATACCCCATATGTGGATGTAAAGTGCTCTGCGGGCGAACTACAATGCTCAGAAGAGAAGGAGCGCCATTGGGATTTTGGAGAGAAAATTTGTCCGGAATTCAAGGCCACGTGTGTTTACAAAGCCCCCATAGTGCCAGAACAATGGACCCCCCCACTTGTGACCCCATCTTGGAAACTACACCCCTCATGGAATGTAATAAGGGGTGCAGTGAGCTTTTACGCCCCACAGGTGTCTGACAGATTTTTGGAACAGTGGTCCGTGAAAAGGAAAAAATAAATTTTTCATTTGCACAGCCCACTGTTCCAAGGATCTGTCAAAAGCCAGTGGGGTGTAAATGCTCACTGCACCCCTTATTAAATTCTGTGGGGGGTGTATTTTCCAAAATGGGGTCACATGTGGCGGGGTCCACTTTTCTGGCACCACGGGGGGCTGTGTAAATGCACAAGGCCCCCGACTTCTATTCCAACCAAATTTTCTCTCCATAAGCTCAATGGCGCTCCTTCTCTTCTGAGCATTGTAATGCGCCAGAAGAGCACTTTTAGTCCACACATGGGGTATTTCCATACTCAGAAGAAATGGGGTTACAAATTTGGGGGGGGGGGGCATTTTCTCCTATTACCCCTTGTAGAAATGTAAAATTTGGGGAAAAAACAGCATTTTAGTGAGAAAAAAAAATAAATTCATGTACACGTCCAACTTTAACAAAAAGTCGTCAAACACCTGTGGGGTGTTAAGGCTCACTGGACCCCTTGTTATGTTCCCTGAGGGGTGTAGTTTCCAAAATAGTATGCCATGTGGGGGTTTTCTTGCTGTTCTGGCACCATAGGGGCTTCCTAAATGTGACATGCCCCCCAAAAACCATTTCAGAAGAATCCTATTGTCGCTCCTTCCCTTCTGAGCCCTCTAGTGCACCCACAGAACACTTGACATACACATATGAGGTATTTCCTTACTCGAGAGAAATTGGGTTACAAATTTTAGCAAGATTTTTCTCCTTTTACCCCTTGTAAAAATTCAAAAACTGGGTCTACAAGAACATGCGAGTGGAAAAAAGGAAGATTTTGAATTTTTTCCTTCACTTTGCTGCTATTCCTGTGAAACACCTAAAGGGTTAACACACTTACTGAATGTCATTTTGAATACTTTGATGGGTGCAATTTTTATAATGGGGTCATTTGTGGGGTATTTCTAATATGAAGACCCCTCAAATCCACTTCAAAACAGAATTAGTCCCTTAAAAATTCCGATTTTGAAAATTTTGTGAAAAATTGGAAAATTGCTGCTATACTTTGAAGCCCTCTGATGTCTTCCAAAAGTAACAACATGTCAACTTAATGATGCAAACACAAAGTAGACATATTGTATATGTGAATCAATATATCATTTATTTGGGATTTCCATTTTCCTTATAAGCAGAGAGTTTTAAAGTAAAAAAAAATGCAAAATTTTTCATGACATTTTGGAATTTTTCGCCAAGAAATGATGCAAGTATCGACGAAATTTTACCACTAACATAAAGTAGAATATGTCACGAAAAAACAATCTCGGAATCAGAGTGAAAGATAAAAGCATCCCAGAGTTATTAATGTTTAAAGTGACAGTGGTCAGATTTGCAAAAAAGGCCTACGTCCTTAAGGTTAAAATGAGCTGTATCCTTAAGGGGTTAAAATTGTCACCTTCTGACCCCTATAACTTTTATATTTTGCCATGTACAGAGCAGTATGAGGGCTCATTTTCTGTGCTGTGATCTGAACCATTTTTGTTTTGATTGGACTTTTTGAACGCTTTTTATAAAAAATTTTATGGCATAAAAAGTGACCAAAAATACGCTATTTTGCACTTTGAAATTTTTTAGCGAGTACGCCATTGACCGTGCAGTTTAATTAATGATATATTTTTATAGTTCGGACATTTACGCATGCGGGGATACCACATATGTTTATTTTTTTATTTACAGTTTTTTTTTTAAACAGGAAAAGGGGGTTGATTCTAACTTTTATTAGGGAAGGAGTTAAATTATATTTATTAACTTTTTTTTTTGCAATATTATTGCCCCCATAGGGCCAGTGAAGACACAGGGCTATTAGCCACCCGACCGGCTATGACCCGGGGTCACGGCTTGATCCCGCGTTATAGAAAAGGAGTGGGCTAACTTTTATAACATTAATTAAACTGTGTGGTCCATGGCATATATGTAAAAAAATACCACAGTGCAGAACTTCATATTTTTTGACCACTTTGTATACCCTAAAAAAATTATAAAAAGATATCTAAAAGTCCCATTAAAACAAAAATGATACTGATAAAAACTACAGATCATGGCGCAAAAAAAAAATTTGCCCTCGCATATCCTCATATACAGAAAAATAAACAAGTTATAGGGGTCGGAAGAGGACATTTTTTAAACATGTTAATGTTCGCACAAAAAGGTATAATTTTGTAAAAGAAGTGAAACAAAATAAAACCTTTATAATTTGGGTATCATTTTAATCATATGGACCTACAGAATAAAGATATAAAGAATAAAGAGTTTTTCCAGCAAGATGGTGCACCACCACATTATGGGTGTCAGGTTCGAGCATTCCTAGATGAACAGTTTCCTGGAAAGTGGATTGGTCATCGTGGGCCAGTTGAATGGCCCCCAAGGTCTCTCAATCTGACCCCCTTAGATTTTTATCTTTGGGGTCATCTGAAGGCAATTGTCTATGCTGTGAAGATACGAGATGTGCAGCACTTGAAACTACGAATACTGGAAGCCTGTGCTAGCATTTCTCCTGCGGTGTTTCTATCAGTGTGTGAAGAGTAGGAGAAGAGGGTTGCATTGACAATCCAAGACAATGGGCAGCACATTGAACACATTTTATGAGTGGTCAGAAACTTGTAAATAACTCATGAAAGAATAAAGTTATGTTAAAACCAAGTACATCATTGTTTTTCTTGTGAAATTCCCAATAAATTTCATGTGTCACATGACCCTCTTCCTATTGAAAAAACAAAAGTTGGATTCAAAATGGCCGACTTCAAAATGGCCACCATGGTCACGACCCATCTTGAAAAGTTTCCCCCCTCACATATACTAATGTGCCACAAACAGGAAGTTAATATCACCAACCATTCCCATTTTATTAAGGTGTATTCATATAAATGGCCCACCCTGTATATCTGAGCTGTTGCTCCGATCCATTGTAGGACCTACGTATGGTGCCACTCTAAAACATAAAAAGGTGTGTCACATTATATTTTAATAAGAGGAATAATAAAGGTTACGTTCCAGTTACATATTGGGGAGTCTCTAGTTTAGGGCGGTTCCTGAGGGACTAGTCGCTAAAACAGTGCTGTGTTGTAAGTTTGCTCTGAGATCCCTAGGGGAGTTGTTTTTGGTACTTTAGGATACTTCGCATCAGGTACAAGTTCAATAGCACAGTCATAATCTCGGTGTGGGGGCAAAGCAGAGGAGGCCTCCTCAGAAAGAACGTCATAAAAATCAGAAATAAATTTGGGTAAATTACACCGAGAGTTGCAATACAAGTGGAAATGCATTTGTTTATACATTCAGACCCCCACTTGATGAGTTCCCCAGAAGACCAATCAAAGACAGGATTATGTTTTCTTAACCAGGGTAACCCCAAAATCACATTTACCGACAAATTTTCCAGAACCATAAATGTGATTTTTTCAAAATGCTAAGAACCCGCCAGTAATCCCAATTCTGGAGAGGAAGAATAGACACAACCTCTTGGCAACGGTGTGAAATCCACTCCAGCAATGGGAATAGGGTTCTCCAACAATTTTAAGGGTAAATTCAAAGACTTAATAAAATTCATTCGAACAAAATTAGCAGCAGAACCTGAATCAACAAATGCTTTACCAGATACTGTATAGTTTCTTCAAGAAAAAATATTTGGACTGGCAACAAGAGTTTAGAAGACAATTTCGGAGATACCTGTGCGCCTAAATGATTTCCTCAATTATCATTTAGATGCTGGCTTTTCCTGGCTTCTGGCATTTGGGACATTTCTGTATCTGATGTCCCATCTCTTCACAAAAGTTGTCTTTCTTCCGGATAGATTTTCTCTCCTGGGATGATAATTTCCCTATCTGCATGAGTTCCCCAGAAGAGACATGAGAGATAGGTAAAGAAGACAATATGGAGGGAGGAGAGTGAGAAACCGTTCACATCTTCTCTCTCTTAAACATCTGTCAAATCGTGCTGCTAAAGTCATGGCCGGTTCTAAGGAGTCAGGTGATGGATAGCTCACAAGGATATCCTTAATAGCGTCAGATAATCCTAGCCTGAACTGACACCTATGGGCTGGATCATTCCAACCAGACGCAGTACACCATTTTCGAAAATCAGCACGGTATTCCTCAGCCGTTCTTCGCTCCTGCTTAAGATTAACCAGCTGAGACTCTGCAAAGGCTGCACGGTCAGGTTCATCAAAAAGAAGACCCATAGCAGAAAATAAAGCATCCACAGAACTTAATTCAGAAGCAGAGGGAGGTAAAGAGAATACCTATTCATGGGGATCCCCTTGCAGCAAAGACATGACAATTCCTACTCTCTGTGCTAGCTGACTGGGGTCTTAGGCAGAAATATAGCTTACAACTCTCCCTGAATACAACAAATTTCTTTCGGTCACCAGAATAGCGGTCAGTGGAAGATTTCTTTTCAGTTCACTCAAAACAGCTGGAGGACTGACCACTGCCTGAACATTAGCTGTTTCTTGAGCTTGAACCCTTTCGGCAAGAGACTGAACTAAATGAGTTAAGCCCTGCATTTGGTCTACTAGAGCCATCATTGCTTCCATCTTGGCAAACGCAGGTATTTGGGCCTGCGAAAATGTCACGTATGGGCAGGGAAGAGTAAAGCCCTAAACTCACCCGCTCCCACTTGCCCTGCCCGCTTGTGTACCCTCCCTAGGCAATGGGTCCACAACTACAGTGACAGTCCCTGCCTGAATATGGGCAGGGAGTCAAACGTCAACAAAATAAACTATAATAAAGACGGAGGTTGGGACACTGTATGGAAACACACACACTAACCGAAATAATAACTAAGCATACACACACAATAAGTCATAGTCCACAAGCCGAGATTACAGAAATGCCAAATGGCAGAAACAGGAGAAAAGTCAGAGAGCGGAGCCAATAGGTAAAATATGCCAGAAATTCAAGATACCATACAAACGCTAGCTAGGAGTAGGAGCTCTTTCACAGGTGAGACATGAGAGCAGACTGCCAGCTTAAATAGGCCCAGACCATGTGCTCTCATCAAGGTCAGCTGACCAGTCCATGCAGCTTGGCGTAGCCCAAAACAAAACAGAGAGAACTGTCAGAACCATTTAACCCCACAGGTTCTGACAACTCCTCTCTACCTCTTTATTATGTTCATATCCTATAACATGACATATCAGGATAACATGGAGACACATAGGTAGGTCTGCATAGGAGCTCTGTATATCGAACAGTAGGCTATTGTTGCACTGTTCTGCAGAGAATGTGTGTTACGCCTAGCGCTCCGGGTCCCCGCTCCTCCCCGGAGCGCTCACGGCGTCCTTCTCCCTGCAGCTCCCCGGTCAGCGCTGACCGGGAGCGCTGCTCTGCCATGGCCGTTGGGGATGCGATTCGCACAGCGGGACGCGCCCGCTTGCGAGTCGCATCCCAGGTCACTTACCCGTTCCCGTCTCCTGCGGTCATGTGCTGGCGCGCGCGGCTCCGCTCTCTAGGGCGCGCGCGCGCCAGCTCCCTGAGACTTAAAGGGCCAGTGCACCAATGATTGGTGCCTGGCCCAATTAGCTTAATTGGTTCCCACCTGTTCCCTGCTTATATCTAGTCTCCTCCCTTGCACTCCCTTGCCGGATCTTGTTGCCTTAGTGCCAGTGAAAGCGTTCTTTGTGTGTTTATACCCTGTGTACCAGAACTATTGCTATCTCCCCTGACTACGAACCTTGCCGCCTGCCCCCGACCTTCTGCTACGTCCGACTTTGCTTCTGCCTACTCCCTTGTACCTCGCCTATCTTCAGCAGCCAGAGAGGTGCCGTTGCTAGTGGATACGACCTGGTCACTACCGCCGCAGCAAGACCATCCCGCTTTGCGGCGGGCTCTGGTGAAAACCAGTAGTGTCTTAGAACCGGTCCACTAGCACGGTCCTCGCCATCCCTCTCTGGCACAGAGGATCCACCTCCTGCCAGCCGGCATCGTGACAGTAGATCCGGCCATGGATCCCGCTGAAGTTCCTCTGCCTGTTGTCGCCGACCTCCCCACACTGGTCGCCCAGCAAGCCCGACAGATTGCCCAACAAGATCACCAGCTGTCGTACTTGACCACCATGACTCAGCAACTCCAGTCGCAGCTACAGCAGATTCAGTCTCAGCTACAGCAGCAGCAACCATCTCCTCCGCCAGCTCCTGCACCTCTTCCGCAGCGAGTGGCCACTCCTAGCCTCCGCCTGTCTTTGCCGGACAAATTTAATGGGGACTCTAAGTTTTGCCGTGGCTTCCTTTCCCAATGTTCCCTGCATCTGGAGATGATGTCGGATCAGTTTCCTACTGAAAGGTCTAAGGTGGCTTTCGTAGTCAGCCTTCTGTCTGGAAAAGCCCTGTCATGGGCCACACCGCTCTGGGACCGCGATGACCCTGTCACTGCCTCTGTACACTCCTTCTTCTCGGAAATTCGAAGTGTCTTTGAGGAACCTGCCCGAGCCTCTTCTGCTGAGACTGCCCTGCTGAACCTGGTCCAGGGTAATTCCTCCGTTGGCGAGTACGCCATACAATTCCGTACTCTTGCTTCTGAACTATCCTGGAATAATGAGGCTCTCTGCGCGACCTTTAAAAAAGGCCTATCCAGCAACATTAAGGATGTTCTGGCCGCACGAGAGACTCCTGCTAACCTGCATGAACTCATTCATCTAGCCACTCGCATTGACATGCGTTTTTCTGAGAGGCATCAAGAGCTCCGCCAGGAAAAGGACTTAGATCTCTGGACACCTCTCCCACAGTCTCCACTGCAATCTGCGCCTAGGCCTCCCGCCGAGGAGGCCATGCAAGTGGATCGGTCTCGCCTGACCCTGGAAGAGAGGAATCGCCGTAAGGAAGAGAATCTTTGTTTGTACTGTGCCAGTACTGAACATTTTCTGGTGGATTGCCCAATCCGTCCTCCACGTCTGGGAAACGCACGCTCGCACTCAGCTCTCGTGGGTGTGGCGTCTCTTGATGCCAAGTCGGCTTCTCCACGTCTCACGGTACCTGTTCGGATTTCCACTTCAGCCAGCTCTCCCCTCTCAGCCGTGGCCTGCCTGGACTCTGGAGCTTCTGGGAATTTTATTCGGGACTCCTTTGTGAATAAATTCCGGATTCCGGTGACCCGTCTTGTCAAGCCACTCCACATTTCCGCGGTCAACGGAGCCAGGGTGGACTGTACCATACGTTTCCGCACGGAGCCCCTTCTTATGAGCATCGGATCTCACCACGAGAGGATTGAACTTTTGGTCCTCCCCAATTGCACCTCGGAAATTCTCCTTGGACTTCCCTGGCTTCAACTTCATTCCCCAACCCTGGATTGGTCCACTGGGGAGATCAAGAGTTGGGGGTCCTCTTGTTCCAAGAACTGTCTAAAACCGGTTCCCAGTAACCCTTGCCGTAACTCTGTGGTTCCTCCTGTATCTGGTCCCCCTAAGGTCATTAAGGACTCTGCCTGCCACAGGAAATGCCCCTCCCCCCCTCCCAGTTCCATCAGGCAAGCTTCTGTGTCCCCTCATGGCCCTCGTCCTGGTGTCACACTGCCCCGTGCCAGGTCCCGCCCTCTGCCCTCTCTCCCCATTCCTACTCCTGCGGTTCTGCCTGCCGTTGAGGAATCCCTCCATCCTTTCCCGGTGTCCTCATCCCAGGGGAGGCAGTTACCCGATAAAGAGAAGGGGAGACCTAAGGGGGGGGGTACTGTTACGCCTAGCGCTCCGGGTCCCCGCTCCTCCCCGGAGCGCTCACGGCGTCCTTCTCCCTGCAGCTCCCCGGTCAGCGCTGACCGGGAGCGCTGCTCTGCCATGGCCGTTGGGGATGCGATTCGCACAGCGGGACGCGCCCGCTTGCGAGTCGCATCCCAGGTCACTTACCCGTTCCCGTCTCCTGCGGTCATGTGCTGGCGTGCGCGGCTCCGCTCTCTAGGGCGCGCGCGCGCCAGCTCCCTGAGACTTAAAGGGCCAGTGCACCAATGATTGGTGCCTGGCCCAATTAGCTTAATTGGTTCCCACCTGTTCCCTGCTTATATCTAGTCTCCTCCCTTGCACTCCCTTGCCGGATCTTGTTGCCTTAGTGCCAGTGAAAGCGTTCTTTGTGTGTTTATACCCTGTGTACCAGAACTATTGCTATCTCCCCTGACTACGAACCTTGCCGCCTGCCCCCGACCTTCTGCTACGTCCGACTTTGCTTCTGCCTACTCCCTTGTACCTCGCCTATCTTCAGCAGCCAGAGAGGTGCCGTTGCTAGTGGATACGACCTGGTCACTACCGCCGCAGCAAGACCATCCCGCTTTGCGGCGGGCTCTGGTGAAAACCAGTAGTGTCTTAGAACCGGTCCACTAGCACGGTCCTCGCCATCCCTCTCTGGCACAGAGGATCCACCTCCAGCCAGCCGGCATCGTGACAATGTGAGATTGTCTTCTGAACATACATCCAGATTGTTCGGTATGTAAAGGTCTAGGCTTGTTCACATATGTTGAGTACAAGCCATACCTAAATGATATATTCTTGTACAACAAATACATCATTGCAATTTTACGAGTTGCAGGAAGCTTGCACTAAGCATATACTACACAATAAATAGGCTGCTAAAACAGTAAGAAAAATCCAATTCTTTAAATGATTTCCATGTCAGAGCAGATGAATAGTCAGAGGATCTCCTGTTTTTCTTGTATCACATCATCCATTATCCATCCCAGATTGACTGTTTTGAATCTGTTTTTTATTGTAGCTGTTGGTTATTTTTGTGCAGAGACTATACACAGTCTGCTAACCTTCACTGCTATTGATTGAGATTTGTCTACTGTGTATTGGAGATTCACTAAAGGGTGAGATACGATGGCAGGTTAGTCAATCAGAGACAGTAACAGATCGCAGTCTGGTGACAAGTGACAAAGCAGCAGGGAGCTCTTGTTCATGTTTCTATAGAGGACAGAGCATTTGACTGCAACAGAGAGCTGTGGAGGCTGACATTTCATATTATTACCTTCTTTTATTTATGTTTTCTATAGCTAAACAGCTTTTTCATAAAAAATGCGCATTGTTCAAGGGCATGTTCAGTCACTATTAATTTATTTTCAATAGTGCAGTAAACTCAAGGAAAAGAAAATTAGTAACAAGGTAAAGGCATTTAAGCTATGGACAACATTGAAAATCATCTTGTTATTCTTGATATTCTTGCCCCTAGAGAGCAGCTTTGGAAGAGATGCTTAGTGATGCTTCCCCTTCTTTCTCAAGATTGTTGGTGGTCCCAGAAGCCAGACCCTCACTGATCCTAAAATGAGGTCATATCCTAGTGATATCATCCTAGTGATATCCCATCCCTTATAGATGGGCATCCTCACAATACACACAAGTTGCACAATACACACAATTTGCATATGAAAGCACAACCATACTAATGCAAGGAATGTGAGGACTATAGAGTATCAAAATTAGGCTTATTTACTTTGGAGAAAAAAATGCTTAAAGGGGTACTCCACCCCTAGACATCTTATCCCCTATCCAAAGGATAGGGGATAAGATGTCTGATCGCAGGGGTCCCACCGCTGGGGACCCCCGCAATATAGCATGCAGCACCCACCTGTTTCTACTCTGGAAGCGCTGGAGGGTCTGGGTCCCGACCACCGGAACGGAAGTTCATGACGTCACGACTCCACCCCCGTGTGACGTCACGCCCTGTCCCCTCAATGCAAGTCTATGGGAGGGGGCGTGATGGGGTGGAGTACCCATTTAAGGTTGACTTAATAACTATCTATTTACCCAGGACTGTATCTATACCAAGGGGGGTATTCTCTATGTTTAGAGTAAAAAAGATTTCTACACTACCATGTAACAGGATTCTTTTCTGTAAGAGCATTAAGACTATGGAACTCTATGCCAGAAGAAGTAGTCATGGTGAACTCAATAAAAGTGTTCAGAACGAGCTGGGATACATTTCTGGAGAGTAATTGTGGTGTCCCAGCACAAGAAGCTGTCCCGTGGTATTGGACTGTCTCGGACAGCTTGACAGCTCAAGGTGTTAGGCCCACTAGAATGCTACAGTTGTATTAATTGTATGAGAATGATAGGTTATATATTTTTCTAAATTAATTTAATTTTTTTAATTTTTTTATATTTTTATTAATTTTGAATTAACTTAACAACATACAAGTAACAGTTCCGGTAGACAGGGCCGTTTGAAGGAATTTGGAGGCCCCAAGCAAAATGGACATGGAGGCCTTGATGTGGGGGGGCCTTGATGTTCACGCAAGTCACGCTCTAGGGCCGGCGTCAGGACGTAGTAACCATCCACATTAGGTGCAGCAGTGTTCCCCCCACATTAGGTGCAGCAGTGTTCCCCCCACATTAGGTGCAGCAGTGTTCCCCCCACATTAGGTGCAGCAGTGTTCCCCCCACATTAGGTGCAGCAGAGTTCCCCCCACATTAGGTAGGCAGTGTTCCCTCCACATTAGGTGCAGCATAGTTCTCCACACATTAGGTTGGCAGTGTCCCCCCCCCCCCCCACATTAGGTGCTGCATAGTTCATAGTTCTCCCCACATTAGGTTGGCAGTGTTCCCCCCACATTAGGTGCAGCAGAGTTCCCCCCACATTAGGTGAAGCACAGTTCTCCCCACCTTAGGCTGGCAGTCTTCCCCCCACATTAGGTGCAGCATAGTTCTCCCCACATTAGGTAGGCAGTGTTCCCCCCACATTAGGTGAAGCATAGTTCTCCCCACCTTAGGCTGGCAGTGTTCCCCCCACATTAGGTGCAGCATAGTTCTCCCCACATTAGGTTGGCAGTGTTCCCTCCACATTAGGTGCAGCATAGTTCTCCCCACATTAGGTTGGCAGTGTTCCCCCCACATTAGGTGCAGCATAGTTCTCCCCACATTAGGTGCAGCAGTGTTCCCCCCACATTAGTTGCAGCAGTGTTCCCCCCACATTAGGTTGGCAGTGTTCCCCCCCCCACATTAGGTGCAGCATAGTTCTCCCCACATTAGGTTGGCAGAGTTCCCCCCACATTCGGTGCAGCATAGTTCTCCCCACATTAGGTAGGCAGAGTTCCCCTCACATTAGGTGCAGCATAATTCTCCCCACATTAGGTTGGCAGTGTTCCCCCCACATTAGGTGCAGCATAGTTCTCCCCACATTAGGTTGACAGTGTTCCCCCCACATTAGGTTGGCAGTGTTCCCCCCACATTAGGTGCAGCATAGTTCTCCCCACATAAGGTTGGCCGTGTTCCCCCCACATTAGGTGCAGCAGTGTTCCCTCCACATTAGGTGCAACATAGTTCTCCCCACATTAGGTAGGCAGTGTTCCCCCCACATTAGGTGCAGCATAGTTCTCCCCACATTAGGTGCAGCAGTGTTCCCCCCACATTAGGTGAAGCAGTGTTCCCCCCATATTAGTAGCAGCATAGTTCTCCCCACATTAGGTTGGCAGTGTTCCCCCCACATTAGGTGCAGCATAGTTCTCCCCACATTAGGTTGACAGTGTTCCCCCCACATTAGGTGCAGCATAGTTCTCCCCACATTAGGTTGACAGTGTTCCCCCCACATTAGGTTGGCAGTGTTCCCCCCACATTAGGTGCAGCATAGTTCTCCCCACATTAGGTTGGCCGTGTTCCCCCCACATTAGGTGCAGCAGTGTTCCCTCCACATTAGGTGCAACATAGTTCTCCCCACATTAGGTAGGCAGTGTTCCCCCCACATTAGGTGCAGCATAGTTCTCCCCACATTAGGTGCAGCAGTGTTCCCCCCACATTAGGTGAAGCAGTGTTCCCCACATATTAGTAGCAGCATAGTTCTCCCCACATTAGGTTGGCAGTGTTCCCCCCACATTAGGTGCAGCATAGTTCTCCCCACATTAGGCTGGCAGAGTTCCCCCCACAGTAGGTGCAGCATAGTTCTCCCCACATTAGGTTGGCAGTGTTCCCCCCACATTCGGTGCAGCATAGTTCTCCCCACATTAGGTAGACAGTGTTCCCCTCACATTAGGTGCAGCATAGTTCTCCCCACATTAGGCTGGCAGTGTTCCCACAGACATACAGCCTCCAGTCATATACAGTGTATGGCTGGAGGCTGAATGCCTGTGTACTGCCCCACTTCAGTGCTCCGACCACCGCTCCTCCTGTCTGGCCATAGCATTAGTTCCGGGACCGGAGAAGCGGTGGTCGGAACACCGAAGATGACAAGCCGCTGGTCACTTACCAAGCTGGCCAGCGCGCTTCTTCCTCCTCCTCAATGCTCCGGTCTTCTGCGCCTCCGGTGCTATGGGCGCGCGCACGGGACGTCAGTGACGTCCTGACGTGCGCTATCACCCGGCGGCCCCTGCATTTTTAAACTTAACGCGGGGCCACAGAGAGTTAACGGGGGTATCTCTGTGCCCCGAAAACATCTTTCGGGACACAGGGATGTCCTTAATAGTGATGGGGGGAATTGCCCCGTCGCTACAGGACGGGCAAGCACCGGCTCTGCTTGGGCCCTGGCCAGCTCGGGGCCCCAAGCAATTGCTTGGTTTGCCTGTCCTATAGCGACGGGCCTGCCTGTAGACACTCCCACCCGCACCAAAATAACAATCATGCCGCAGGACCAGTCTTATAAAGAGTCAAAGTGGTAGTTGGTAGTCCAGAATCATATACAGTGACCCCCCGACCTACGATGGCCCCGACATATGATGAAATCGACATACGATGGCCTCTCAGAGGCCATCGCATTTTGATGTCAGCATCGACATATGATGCTTTTTTATGTCGGGGCCATCGCATTAAGTGCTATCCGGCAGCGACAAATGCTTAAGCTGCTGCCGGATAGCAGCTTAATGTTCCCCGTGTGGTGCGGTAAGTATTACTTACCCCTCCATGATGCTCCGGGGTGCTGGTGTGTCTATTGCTGCTCTTTCCAATCTGTTCACTAGAGGAAGCATGCGAGCACTGGCTGTGTTTCATAAGGCCAGAGTGCACACCCTTTTGGATCCTCCTCCTATCCCTGCCTGGAACTCCCTATATTAATGTCCCTCACCTGTTGCCTGATGCCTGTGAAAGGTTGTTTATCCTAATCTGCTAGGCCTTTGTAGCATGCCTGACCTGAAGCCTGTCTGTCTGCCTGCTGATCCTGATCTACTTGGCGGCCTGTGGAGCTCATGCAGAGCCCTGTTCAGACTCATGTTACCTGTCCGCCTGTGGAGATCATGCAGAGCCATGTTCAGATTCATTCTACCAGTTCACTTGTGGAGCTCATGCAGAGCCCTGTTCAGACTTATGTTGCCCGTCCTGCCTGTCCATCTGAAGAACCTGTGTTTCAGAGCCCTGTCCAGACTGATGCTGCTTATCTACCTGAAGAACCCATACTGGGCCCAGTTCAGAGTCCTGCTGTGATTTTGTCTAATGTGAGACCAGAGCACAATACCCAAGCCCCTGTCCTCCAGAAGAAGTCCTTCTCTCATGTTGGTCTCAAGAAAAGGGGACATAAGAAGAGGGGGCGTGGTAGTGGTGGTGGGGGGATGTGAGACTACTATAATGCTGCTGATTGGCAACCAGCGGTTTACCCCATGTCCTGGTTCTTACGAGCATCGGCGACATTCTCTGGGCCATTTGTCTGCTGTATTTCCTGGTTTTCCTGCTCTGGTACAGTGGGTCCACACCTGTGGGGGCATTATAGATATAAGGTGGAAAGGACTTTATTAGATATTAGAGGATGCACAATCATCTTAAACATTCAAGAGGTAACAATATTATACTGTTGTGTTAAATATACATAAAAAATAAACAGACTTTGCAGACACAAATCTTACATAAAAGAAGTCAAATTCATGAGCAAGTTATACAGAAGCTCCCGTCTTCCCAGTGGCTTTAGGTAAGTGTTTCAATTATCTTGTCTCTCAGACTCTTATAATATCATTTAATGAAGCTTGGCAGCTTTAATGTTACATGAACTCAGCAGATCAGCCACACTTTCTGCTGTTATTTTTTGTACTCTTTCGCTAGTGAGATTTGCAAAGTAAAACATCTTTAAAGTCACATTCTCCATGAAATTTAAGCTCAGAGGTAAAGGATCGGATGATTTTTTTTAAAAAATTAAAACAGTAAATACAGTAAAGATCTCTTAAATAATTCTGCATTTACATATAATCACCTGACAGGGGCACTAATGCACTGACTATACAGATCAAAGGATCATTCTGTGCCTACTGTTGAACCAGACTTTAGATGCAAGGAAGACTACAGTGACTTTCCTATAGTCCAGTACATGATGGTTTTGAGGTCATGGACAACAGTGCATTTTAGAAAGGTCATTATAGTGTGGCAGCACATGGGCCACAGAAGAGAGATAGCATTCAATTTTTTTCTCACTAGTCCTCAGATTAGGAATAAAATAACACTGCAGCACTCCAGTAGTAAGGTGAAAGAAACTTGAAAATGTGTTTATTCCACCAAGGTGCAATAGGCAACGTTTCAGCTGCAAGCATGCAGTATGTAGAAGGAATAAGGGCAAACAAGAAGAGGGGAAGCTATAATCAAAGGGCAGGGTAGTGAATCCTCATATGAAAATAGTAAAGGGCATGTATAGAGTAAAGAATAAAAGATGTATAAGCAGGGGAAAGAAAGGGTCACAGATTCATAATTCATACATACTGGGGACACAGCAATCTGGAGCCCCCCTAGGGAGATGCAGCAGTAATCTGGAAACTAATCCAGAAAACTGCTAGCCAGTGGCTCAGCTGTAATACCCAATAGGCAAGACAGCATGGGCACACTAATAAATCCATAATTGGGGGTGGCATTTCGATAGCCCAAACCAGAAGTGTCACATACAGAAGAAACAATCATTCTGACCCGTTGCTATTTGTAACCACCTGCAATTTATAAGCAAGAAAATATGCCCAAAATTTTCCTTAGAGAAATTAACTACCTCCTAACTACTACCTTCTATCGTTTCTAGTCCTCAGATTAAAAATGTTGCTGATGTTATTGATTTGTTTATGCATGGGTAGACATGGCAAAACATTTGGCCAAACATAAGATTAAAGGGGTAGTCCAGTGGTGAAAAACTTATCCCCTATCCTAAGGATAGGGGATAAGTTTGAGATCGCGGGGGGTCCGACCGCTGGGGCCCCCTGCGATCTCTCTGTACGGGGCCCCGGCTCTCCGCCGAGATAGCGGGTGTCGACCCCCGCACGAGGCGGCGGCCGACACGCCCCCTCAATACATCTCAATGGCAGAGCCGGAGATTGCCGAAGGCAGCGCTTCGGCTCTGCCATAGAGTTGTATTGAGGGGGCGTGTCGGCCGCCGCTTCGTGCGGAGGTCGACACGCCCCCTTCCCGCGGGCTGTCGGGGCTCCGTACAGGAGATCGCGGGGGGCCCCAGGGGTCGGACCCCCCGCGATCTGCAACTTATCCCCTATCCTTAAGATAGGGGATAAGTTGTAAACCACGGAGTCACCACTGGACTACTCCTTTAATGTTGGTGGGTCATGCCAGGAACCTAATGTATGTATCAGTCAGTCAAATGTTTACATGCCTAATCATTTTGTTTGTGTCAGGCATTGGCTTGTTTCTCTATTTATAGGGATGTTGGCCATTATTTTAGGGGTCTGTTTACACATACAGTATTCTGCGCAGATTTGATGTACAGGATATGATGCGCAGGATTTGAAGCGGTATTCAGACATTTAGTTTACACTGAAATCTGCAGCAGAAAATCCTGCACTTCAAATATGCCCAGAATACTGTGCGTGTGAATACACTATAAAGGAGTAATCCCACAAAAAAGGCTCTGGAGTAATACACACCACTATTATAATACTATCCATGCAAAAGAAATTCCTCTCCTCTCTGCAACTTTAGTTTCTTCACTTCCTGAGTGTGGGCACCAGTGTGAACCATGCCACCAGGATGCCGCTGTATTTCCCAGGATGGACTGTGGTCTGGCTTTATGTAACTGCCTGGTTACCAAAGCTTAGTTCTCCTGTCTTTCTTCACTGACATACAGTACATAGAAAGTAGCCAGTCACACATTTTCAGACATCTTACTAATAAATACTGCTATGGGATCTAATCTTCCCTGCAATTTTGTTCTCTACTGTCTCCACCTATTTATTCTTATGGATTACTGGTATTCATATGCTTCCTATATGCACATTTATAAGCATGTAAATAGAGAAAGAATAGCATAGTAATATAGTATCGGTTGAAAAAAGATACATGTCCATCAAGTTCAACCATAGAGGTAAAAGGAAGGGGTAAGGGTGATGAAGGGAAAAGGATGTAATTCTATATTTCTGCAAATGCATTCATGTTATTTTATTCTAAGAATTAATCTAATCCTATTTTGAAGCCTTCAACTGTTTTTGCTGTGACCAGTTCATTTGGTAGACTGTTTCATTGATTTACAGTTCTTATGGTAAAGAAGGCTTGACGCCTCTGGAGACTAAAGCTAATATACAGTTTTAGCACTAGACATAAATCTGTCCTCTGTTTTTTTTCTCTCTCTCCCTTTAAAGGGGTACTCCGGTGAAAACCATTTTTCTTTTAAATCAACTGGTGGCAGAAAGTTAAACATATTTGTAAATTACTTCTATTAAAAAATCTTAATCCTTCCAGTACTTATTAGCTGCTGAATGCTACAGAGGAAATTCCTTTCTTTTTGGAACACTGATGACATCATGAGCACAGTGCTCTCTGCTGACATCTCTGTCCATTTTAGCAACCATGCATAGCAGATGTATGCTAAGGGCAGCATGGTGGCTCAGTGGTTAGCACTGCTAGCATGCAGTGCTGGGGACTTGGGTTCAAATCCCACCAAGGACAACATTAAATAAAGCATTATTATTATTATAATAACATCAGCAGAGAGAACTGTGCTCGTGATGTCATCAGAGAGCATTCCAAAAAGAAAAGAATTTCCTCTGTAGTATTCAGCTGCTAATAAGTACAGGAAGGATTAAGATTTTTGAATAGAAGTAATTTACAAATATGTTTAACTTTCTGCCACCAGTTGATTTAAAATAAAAAAGGTTTTCACCGGAGTACCCCTTTAAGGCAGGGGTGTAACTAGAGTTCCATGTGCAGAATGTGGACCCCCCCCCCCCTCAATTGGAAGATGCATAGAAAATGCACAAACATATAAGCAAAATAAAATATGCACAAGTGTACACTAATGGTTGTGTGTGTTACCAGTGTGGTGTCCCGGTACCGTATTGCATACCATACCTAGTGTAGAGGTTCCCAAAGTCAGAGTAACTACGTTCAGGTAGGGTTCCTCAGGTGGGACAGCTCCTAGTCACCTCTCCTTAAGTCTAAGTGTATTGTTAATAAATGTATATATTAATAATTATATCTATATTGCATAGAAATGTATAGTACTTACCTTATTCAGCGTCGCAGGACCTTCGGTCATGTGACCATGCTAGTAACCTCTATGGTATGTTGTAGGACCTTAGGAGGTCCTTGGGTCACGTGCTACCCACAAATCTCTGTAATGGTGATTGACATCCGTATGGACCAATTAGCGTTAGTCCAGCCCCTGCCCATATAAGGGAGCTGCGTCCAATTATCTCTCTCCTGGGTTGCTGCTCTCGTGGATGTCGGCCTATCAGGACAGTGTGCTACGCAACTTTCAAAGACACGCTAGGCCTCAAAACCTACGGCCTCAGCAGAACTAAAATTGTGAGTTTTATTCTAATTCCTTCTAATGCTAGCGTGACTACTGGACCGCAACTAATTCCCCTAAATCCAGTGGAACAGTGCAATACTTTAAAAGACTCTTAATGCTAAAGTCCCAACCATTGTCAATCTACAAAGGAAAGCTGTTGTTATGCTAAGAGACTGTTATGTTAATGAAGCGTACAGAAACTCTTCAGTAAAAGTTAACGCAGTTTACAGAAACTCTCCGGTTGTGGACAATCCATTATTATCTACCTCTACTCTATTACCAACTACCTCCCTATCGTTCCTGGGAAGGGCAGTGGTAGGAAAAGCTTTATTGAGGAGCCCTCACCCTGGCGTCACAAATAGCAAGGGTTAACAGACACCCTTTAATATCCGCACAGCTACACTCCCCATACCCTTCATCCCCCAAGCTATCACACCAGTAAGAGACAAAAAATGCCGCCACACCATGACCACCACTGACTAACATTGTTATATGGTTACTGAATGAAATCAAATATACTGAGTCTAATGCAGTGACTATACAGTGGTAAATACCAGCTGTGCACAGGCTCTGTTGACCATATAGGTGATCATACAGTTACATCCAGTAACTAACAGGTAACACCATCTCTGATTGGAGTCCTTCACTTTCCTTACATAGTAGCTAGGCCCCCAAGATTTCCCCTGTATAGTACCGTAGTCAGGGCCCCCAAGACTTAGCCATACACATAGGATTTAAGAAGCCAGAACATGTCTGGTCAGTCATCCATGGGATTCTTTATATGAATGTCTCTCACAGAAACATTCCAGATTAAACAGGTAGATCACTTTAAAATCAAGTGAACCTATGCATATGGCAAACGATTGGCTAAAGTCGCCAGTTGCTATTTTTTTTTACCTGCCTTGCACCGCTCACTATATGATGGCACAGTCAGAGATATGAGTTATATATCTGACTGTGCCATCATGTAGTGAGCGGTGAAAGGCAGGTACTCCTGTGAAAAAAATTTTTTTTCCTTTTTTTAAATCAACTGATGCTAGAAAGTTAAATAGATTCGTAAATTACTTCTATTAAAAAATCATAATCCTTCCAGTACTTATTAGCAGCTGCATACTACAGAGGAAATTCTTTTCTTTTTGGATTTCTTTTCTGTCACGACCACAGTGCTCTCTGCTGACACCTCTGTCCATTTTAGGAAATGTCCAGAGCAGCATATGTTTGCTATGGAGAATTTCTCCTGCTTTGGACAGTTCCTGACATAGACAGAGGTGTCAGCAGAGAGCACCATGGTCATGACAGAAGAGATATCCAAAAAGAAAATAATTTCCTCTGTAGTATACAGCTGCTAGTACTGGAAGGATTATGATTTTTTTAATAGAAGTAATTTACAAATATGTTTAAATATGTTTAACTTTCTAGCATCAGTTGATTTAAAAAAAAAAATGTTTTTAACCAGAGTACCTGCCTTTCACCGCTCACTACATGATGGCACAGTCAGATACAGTGACCCCCCCCCGACCTACAATGGCCCCGACATATGATGAAATCGACATACGATGGCCTCTCAGAGGCCATCGCATGTCGATGTCAGCATCGACATACGATGCTTTTTTATGTCGGGGCCATCGCATTAAGTGCTATCCGGCAGCGCCAAATGCTTAAGCTGCTGCTGGATAGCAGCTTAATGTTCCCCGTGTGGTGCGGTAAGTATTACTTACCCCTCCACGATGCTCCGGCGTGCCCTCCGGGTCCAGCGCTGGTTTTCCGGTGTCTTCTCGGCCCTCTCCGATTACGTCAATACGCTGCTGCGCACGTCATCCAATAGGAATGGTGTACGCAGCGGTGTAATGACGTCGCTACGCAGGCCCAGTAAGGCCTTGCGGAAGAAAGCTGAGGACCGGAGAAGACAGCAGAGGACCGGAGAAGACAGCGGAGGACCGGAGAAGACAGCGGAGAGCCCAGCGGAGGCCCGGGGACACCATCTCGAGCGGCGGGGACAGGTGAGTACAGCTTCCTATACTTTACATTGCACGAATCCCTCAACATACGATGGATTCGACAAACGGTGGCTCGTTTGGAACGAATTACCATCGTATGTTGAGGGACCACTGTATATAACTCATATTTCTGATTGTGCCATCATATAGTGAGCGGTGAAAGGCAGGTAAAAAAAATGGCAACTGGTCCATTTATAAGCAACACACTTTACCTTTTTTGCCCCCTGCTTGGGTGAGGCTGAGGCCTCTTAGATTTATTACAGAAATAGCACAGCAGCACAGAGTATTTCTGGAGGGAACTGTAGTGAGGCCCACTGTCTGCCTAACTACAGTCCCTGCCAGAAATACTCTGTGCTGCTGGGAAGCCTACTCCATCTTCTACCTACCTACCTGTACACTTAGGACAAGCAGGGATCTGTACACTGAGGATAAGCAGGGCCCTGTACACTGAGGAGAAGCGGGGCTCTGTACACAGAGGACAAGCAGGGCTCTGTACACTGAGGACAAGAAGGGCTCTGTACACTGAGGACAAGCAGGGCTCTGTACACTGAGGACAAGCAGGGCTTTGTGCACTGAGGACAAGCAGGGCTCTGTGCACTGAGGACAAGCAGGGCTTTGTGCACTGAGGACAAGCTGGGCTCTGTGCAATGAGAACAAGCAGGGCTCTGTACACTGAGGACAAGCAGGGCTCTGTACACTGAGGACAAGCAGGGTACTGTACACTGAGGACAAGCAGGGTTCTGTACACTGAGGACAAGCAGGGCTCTGTGCACTGAGGACAAGCAGAGCTTTGTGCACTGAGGACAAGCTGGGCTCTGTGCACTGAGGACAAGCAGGGCTCTGTACACTGAGGACAAGCATGGCTCTGTACACTGAGGACAAGCAGGGCACTGTACACTGAGGACAAGCAGGGTACTGTACACTGAGGACAAGCAGGGTTCTGTACACTTAGGACAAGCAGGGCTCTGTACACTGAGGACAAGCAGGGTTCTGTACACTGAGGACAAGCAGGGCTCTGTACACTGAGGACAAGCAGGGTTCTGTACACTTAGGACAAGCAGGGCTCTGTGCACTGAGGACAAGCATGGCTCTGTACACTGAGGACAAGCAGGGCTCTGTATACTAAGGACAAGCGGGGCTCTGTGCACTGAGGAAAAGCAGGGCTCTGTACACTGAGGACAAGCAGGGCTCTGTACACTGAGAACAAGCAGGGTTCTGTACACTGAGGACAAGCCGGGTTCTGTACACTGAGGACAAGCAGGGTTCTGTACACTGAGGACAAGCAGGGTTCTGTACACTGAGGACAAACAGGGCTCTGTACACTGAGGGCCAGCAGGGCTCTGTACACTGAGGACAAGCAGAGTTCTGTACCTAAGGACAATCAGGGCCCTGTACACTGAGGACAAGCAGGGTTCTGTACCTGAGGACAAGCAGGGCTCGGTACACTAAGGACAAGCAGGGCTCTGTACACTGAGGACAAGCAGGACTCTGTACCTGAGGACAAGCAGGGCTCCGTACACTAAGGACAAGCAGGGCTCTGTACCTGAGGACAAGCAGAGCTCTGTACACTGAGGACAAGCAGGGTTCTGGGCACTGAGGACAAGCAGGGCTCTGTACACTGAGGACAAAAAGGGCTCTGTACACTGAGGGCAAGCAGGGCTCTGTACACTGAGGACAAGCAGAGTTCTGTACCTAAGGACAATCAGGGCCATGTACACTGAGGACAAGCAGGGCTCTGTACCTGAGGACAAGCAGGGCTCTGTACACTGAGGACAAGCAGGGTTCTGTACCTGAGGACAAGCAGGGCTCTGTACCTGAGGACAAGCAGGACTCTGTACCTGAGGACAAGCAGGGCTCCGTACACTAAGGACAAGCAGGGCTCTGTACCTGAGGACAAGCAGAGCTCTGTACACTGAGGACAAGCAGGGTTCTGGGCACTGAGGACAAGCAGGGCTCTGTACACTGAGGACAAACAGGGCTCTGTACACTGAGGGCAAGCAGGGCTCTGTACACTGAGGACAAGCAGAGTTCTGTACCTAAGGACAATCAGGGCCATGTACACTGAGGACAAGCAGGGCTCTGTACCTGAGGACAAGCAGGGCTCTGTACACTGAGGACAAGCAGGGTTCTGTACCTGAGGACAAGCAGGGCTCTGTACCTGAGGACAAGCAGGACTCTGTACACTGAGGACAAGCAGGGCTCTGTACCTGAGGACAAGCAGGGCTCTGTACACTGAGGACAAGCAGGGTTCTGTACCTGAGGACAAGCAGGGCTCCGTACACTAAGGACAAGCAGGGCTCTGTGCGCTGAGGACAAGCAGGGCTCTGTACCTGAGGACAAGCAGGGCTCTGTACCTGAGGACAAGCAGAGCTCTGTACACTGAGGACAAGCAGAGTTCTGTGCACTGAGGACAAGCAGGGCTCTGTACACTGAGGACAAGCAGGATTCTGTACCTGAGGACAAGCAGAGCGGGCACACTGAGGACAAACGAGGCTCTGTACACTAAGGACAGGCAGGGCGGACACAACGGTCTGTGGGGCGTGACTTAAGCACCTCTCCCAGGCAGCCGCTGCTACAGTGGCTGTCTGGGAGCGGAATGTCATTAATAGCTCCGGGCCTGGCCCCTGGCGGCCGCGGCGGGCCCGGCTATTCAAAATATATATATATATATATATCTATATATATCTATATTTTTTTTTTAAAGATTTCACATGACAGGCAGCGGACAGCGGGCCCTTTTGCTTGCCGGGCCTTCTGACAACGTCCGAATGGACTGGCCGGTCAGTCCGCCCCTAGTTACAGTTTACTTAGCTGGACATTCATTTTAAAAAGGGGCATTTGAGTTTGTTACCCTAACCACATCTGATTAGTGTGTGCTGCCCCCAAATTATTATGCATAGCAGGGTTTTTTTATTTAAAAAAAAAGGGCACATAAGATCCTATTATGTATATACTATGCATGTTTTATATGAAATAGATTTGCTTAACAGATCAAACTCATTCTCTTCCAGTCGTATAAGTCATACAGCTATTGCATGTCTTAAAATCAATGACAGAGAAATCTAAATGTAGACATGATCTTTGTATACAGTTGACCGCCAGATATCTCCTTATTCACTTCACAGCAGCTTCCTTGACACATGGATAACTTGGTTGATACAACTGATTGTAGAATGTAAATGCAAGTACCACGGTCAGAATGATTTTCCCTTTATATGTTAGGGACTAGTTGATGAATTGTGATAATCTCATGTTAAATGCTTTTTTCAATACTAAAGGGCAAGATTTGTATCTTTAATATTATAATGTCATACAGAGACCATGGACAACTTCAGGCTTGTTTGCAGCCAGATGCAGAATAAGAACAGGCTCTTCCTTCTTTCCTTGACAATAACAACAGAAGCTTCCTCCTGTTTTATCTACCTCTCCACTGCATAACTCACTTGGCGCACTTTCCCTACATTTACATTAAAGGAGTTATCCAGGAATAGAAAAAAATCACAGCTAATTTCTTTCAGAAACAATTCCACGTCTGTCTCCAGGTTGGGTGTGGTTTTACAACTTGGCTCCATTCACTTCAATGGAACTGAGCTGCAGAACCACACCCAACCTGGAGACAGTCAGGGAGTGGTTTTTGAAAGAAAGTAGCTCAGTTTTTCTACTCCTGGATAACTCCTTTAACAAGATAATAGAAGGGCCAGCTCTAGCCCAGCTTCTCCCCCAGAGGAGGAAGTTTAGTAAGTTAGTAGAACAGTTAGGCTGGGTTCACACTTACGAAGCTCCGAACATAAAAATTCCAAGTGTAGCTAGCACCGACGGCAATTTGTGTGGAGCTGATCCGTCTAAAGGTTGGACACGACCATAATTTTTGTGGCGGAATTTCAGCAGCCGATTATCTGACAAAATAAAATTCAGCAGTGTGCACTGTGCATCAGAATCACATGGACAGCAATTTCAAAACTGAATTCCGCTCATAAATTTTGTAGTGTTAACCCGGACTTAAGAAGAGGGAGGAGCATCCAACATCCCTCTTTTCAAAGAGTTAGGCCTTAGACCCTGGGATCACTTGGGGCACACAGCTCCGGTTGAGTAAGGATTCAATCCCCATGGAAACTTCCTAGTCCTTCCTGAGGAAAAAACAGACAAAATAAAAAGATAAGATAAGGAGAAAGATATAAAGACTTTAAGGATAAAGTGAACATGAGACCCACGGCTACACTAAGACCCTTAAGGGCTTCAGGTCAGGCCTATACACCTTGTGGCTTCTGAGCTACATACAACATCAAGGACTTACACACACACATACACACACACACACACACACTGCTGAGGGCATTGTGACTCAACTTTAGTGAGAACTGTTACTTTTAGGAACCAGTTAAAGCCAACCAGTGGGTACCCCTCAGGAAAGAAAATTTGGACTAGTGCTACCTCCAAAAGACGACAGCAGAGGAGAGAGTTAAAGGGACCCCATTATTTAATTCCACATACATTAAATGGGCACTGTCAGATACAAAAACTTTTGATATGTTTTAAAGCATGCAAAACAAATAGGTTTTGCAATTACTTTCATTAGAAAATTTTCAGTATTTCATACAGAAAAAGCCAGTAAAACAACTGCTCCCCCCTTATTCTAGCCATCTACAGCCAGTTATTAGATTGATGTGTAATAAGGACTGCAACTCAATTACCAGTAACCCAATAAAGAGACTAATTTCTATCAGTGTAACTGGCTCTTCTTCTGCATTGTTACCCTAATGGCACCCCACATACCATCCAAAAGGACACTTCACAGAGTGTGCCCCTGGGGAATCTTCTCCAGCAATACCATCTGTGCAGCTCCCTACTAATTCCCAGTCTAAAGAGTGAAGGACTGCCTTGTGAAACCCACAAGTCAAGTGGCAATCTCTGCAATCCCAGGACATGCTGTGGAACCACTGCACTCAGCCATACCATAGGCATGTCTCTAGCTGTTAAGAAAGCTTGTGTTCCCTCTGGGTTGATGCAAATATACCACCAGGAGTAGTTGTCTGCCAGCATCTGGAGAGCCACATGTTGCTGGCCGCAGATATAGATTATAATGGATGTATATAAATAATGATTTTATAGGCCTATAAAATACCATTTATCCTGGCTGAAAACATGTAAAATAATAAAACAAACAAAACCCCAGCCCTGAAATATTTACAGCACTGTCTAGGAGTCTATATTTGGCAGCAACTACTGCCAGAATTCAGGTCTCAATACGGCACTGTCTGGCAGTTTGGATGTATACTTGGAAGGAGCTTATCCTGTTAAGATATGACACATTGGATACAGCAGCTGCACCTGCACTTGTCATGCTGGAAATCACAGCACCTTGACACAGCTTTGCCATTCCAAGTTGGCACAGCTATATGGATAATTACAAAACTTGTACATAACAATTCCTAAAGAGCACCCACTGTCTGCAGTTAATTTGTGCCTTGAACCAAAATCTAAAGAGCTAAATACCATCGAATTTACAGGAATAGTGCAGTCATATTGCAAATCATCTAATGTGTAAGTGAGTACTCACGGAGAGACAATGAAGTACCTGGAGGGGGTAAAACAATGCCGATGCATCTAGGTCCTGGTGTCTGAGGGACCCCCCAGCTACGAATAATGGCAGCAGCTAAAGCTGGGTTTATGGCTGAAAAATGAACTGCTTTAGATGTTAGAAGAGCCCAAGCAGCTATTCAAGTGGGAAAGTTTCAAATCAGGCCATGGTCTTTATTATCTCTACACATAAGGTATTCGTCTCATTTAAGTAGCCCTTTATATGGGCCTATCTTCAGTGCTTTAGCCCTTCTAAGTGTGGATCCAATGGGGAGATTCATCAAAACCTGTGTTTCTTTCATTTTTAAAAGGGCATCTAAAAAATGAAATAAGCTATTTAATTGGTTGCTATTGGCAACGGCACCACTTTTCCTCTACACAGGTTTTGATAAATCCCCACCAATGTACATATAAATCACCTTTAGCTAACTTGTTTGTAAATGGCATCCCTTCCATTCATTTCCCCTCTTCCCTTCCTCTGGTGTCCAAGCTGCGCTCTTTTGAAATCCATTTTTGCCATAGCTATAGAGGTACCACTAGTCCCCTTATGTTATTAGAATATGTTGGGGCTGGGAGTGGAGTGGTGGTTGTCTAAGGGTCTAAGGGGGTGGTTGCTAACTCCAGTTGAAAGATTTGACATCTTCTGCAAAGATCAACATTCGGTAATGGCTCTCGTCCAAACTGGTTAGGAAAGTCTGCTGGACTTTGAAGGTGTGGGCCATGACTTCCTCTGACCTTTTCAATAGGTAAGAATCAAATGGATTTCATAAAGATCCTGGAAGTCTTATTTGGGATGGAAGGAGCAGCTCTAAAATCTTGGATAATCCCTTGGCAAAAATCAACTAAAATATTAAACAGTTTAGCCAAAGACAGAGACAGCTCACCACCGAGGGAAAGAATCTTGTTCTGTGTCATAATCACACCCTATCGGTCCAGCCAAGACACTAGAGAGGGTTAAAGCCACAAGACCTCAGGGTATCCACTACTAGTCCCAGCAAGTCACCAAATTAACCCTTTGATAAACGTGTTTCACCAGAGCTTCCTTCAGAAAGGCGAGCTCCTATATTTATAGATCAAAGACCAGAGCTGATTAATTAAACATTTAATCTGAAAAAAGGTATAAAATAAAATAAAGATGTATAAATGTATAAAATAAACAAATGACATACAGGTCCAAAAATGTATAAAAGAGTTCAGCAAGACAAGTTCAGAAAACAAAAAGAAAAGTCCTTACAACATAATGGTATAGCAGTCCTTGTGAGATATAGTCCAGCTGTATCCTAGGATGGTTTGTCAGCTTTTGCCACAGGCTTGAACAAAGGTTTACCCAGCATCTCAGTTTTATAGTGGCTTTTTAGGAGGGAAAACTCCATCCCCCTCTCCCCTCTGATCCCACCAGGTGGGGGGACATCTCTCTTCCGAGTCCCTTATCTCATGTTGATTTTATGATGGGACCAGAGACAACTCATATCCTGCTGCTACAAAGGCTTTTGACTTCAAAAGAAGTATAACACAGGCAAACAGACCCCCAGTAAAACCGGAATACACATAAACAAATACACAGTCTGAATGAACCCTCACTCATGCCTTAGATTATACATTATACACAAATACAATTATAATACACATGTATGATTCCATAATCAGGCCTTGGGCCTGACATTCTGCAAAATTAGATCCTGACTGTGCTTCAATACACAGAGCAAGCTTGCCTACCTCTTACCTTTCAGGTTTAAAATAGATAATTATGAACCAGGAGCCCCAGAATGTGTTAGGAAGGACTACCTGATGTCTCAACTTTGTAGCCTCTTTTATGTGACTGTGTTCGCAGGAATTGAAAAAATGTCTTGTATTGACTCTAACGGCTGTGGTAGGTGGATCCACTGACATGTGAGCAAGATGGCTTGGGCCGTACCAGGGAGCGGAGCCTAAAGTGCCACTGGTTTTCACCAGAGCCTGCCGCAAAGAGGGATGGTCTTGCTGCGGCAGGCGGTCGCTACTCCTGATGTGACTCGTCCCCACAGGCAGCCGAGGTATAACGTGGCACAGGAAGGATGAGAAAACTTATAGTGAGTAATAGCAGTAGGTCAGCGCTGGCGGCTCAGAGGAGTGGTCAGGAAACATAGCAGGAGGTTTACAGGCAGCCGGAAAGAAGGCAAGGTCCGGTCACAAAGCAGAAGGACAGAACACAGGCAGAGCAAAACACTGGAACACTTTCTCTAGGGGCTCTGGGCACACAAAGATCTGGCAAGAGGTAGAGGAAGGTGCAAAAACTTATAAGGAAGGGACAGGTGCAATTACTAATTAAAGCCGCACTGGCCCTTTAAATATCAGAGTTCCGGCGCACCTGCGCCCCAGAAGGCGGGGGCGCACGTGCAAGAGAGCAGAGGCAGCGGGGAAGCCAGCAGGAACAGAAGGCAAGTGTCACGATGCCGGCTGGCAGGTAGTGGATCCTCTGTGCCAGAGAGGGATTGGCGTGGACCGTGCTAGTGGATCGGTTCTAAGTCACTACTGGTTTTCACCAGAGCCCGCCGCAAAGCGGGATGGTCTTGCTGCGGCGGTAGTGACCAGGTCGTATCCACTAGCAACGGCTCAACCTCTCTGGCTGCTGAAGATAGGCGCGGTACAAGGGAGTAGACAGAAGCAAGGTCGGACGTAGCAGAAGGTCGGGGCAGGCAGCAAGGATCGTAGTCAGGGGCAACGGCAGGAGGTCTGGAACACAGGCTAGGAACATACAAGGAAACGCTTTCACTGGCACGATGGCAACAAGATCCGGCAAGGAAGTGCAGGGGAAGTGAGGTGATATAGGGAAGTGCACAGGTGATAACACTAATTGGAACCACTGCGCCAATCAGCGGCGCAGTGGCCCTTTAAATCGCAAAGACCCGGCGCGCGCGCGCCCTAGGGAGCGGGGCCGCGCGCGCCGGGACAGGACTGACGGAGAGCGAGTCAGGTACGGGAGCCGGGGTGCGCATCGCGAGCGGGCGCTACCCGCATCGCGAATCGCATCCCGGCTGGAGGCGGTATCGCAGCGCCCCGGGTCAGTGGATCTGACCGGAGCGCTGCAGTGAGGAGAGTGTAGCGAGCGCTCCGGGGAGGAGCGGGGACCCGGAGCGCTTGGCGTAACAGTACCCCCCCCCCTTGGGTCTCCCCCTCTTCTTAGAGCCTGAGAACCTGAGGAGCAGACTTTTGTCTAGGATGTTGTCCTCAGGTTCCCAGGATCTCTCTTCTGGACCACAACCCTCCCAATCCACTAAAAAAAAGGTTTTCCCTCTGACCTTTTTAGATGCCAGAATCTCTTTGACGGAGAAGATGTCCGAGGAGCCGGAAACAGGAGTGGGAGGAACAGATTTGGGAGAGAAACGGTTAATGATAAGTGGTTTAAGAAGAGAAACGTGAAAGGCATTAGGAATACGAAGAGAAGGAGGAAGAAGAAGTTTGTAAGAGACAGGATTAATCTGGCACAAAATTTTGAAAGGACCAAGATAGCGTGGTCCCAACTTATAGCTAGGGACACGGAAGCGGACATATTTAGCGGAGAGCCATACCTTGTCTCCAGGGGAAAAAATGGGAGGAGCTCTTCTTTTCTTATCCGCGAACTTCTTCATGCGTGATGAAGCCTGTAAGAGAGAATTTTGGGTCTCTCTCCATATGATGGAAAGATCACGAGAAATTTCATCCACAGCGGGCAGACCAGAGGGCAAGGGGGTAGGGAGGGGGGGAAGAGGGTGACGGCCGTACACCACGAAAAATGGGGATTTGGAGGAAGATTCAGAGACTCTGAAGTTATACGAGAATTCGGCCCATGGTAGAAGATCTGCCCAGTCATCCTGGCGGGAGGAAACAAAATGTAGTAAATAATCACCCAAGACCTGGTTAATTCTTTCTACTTGTCCATTGGATTGAGGATGATATGCAGAAGAAAAATTTAATTTAATCTTGAGTTGTTTACAGAGAGCCCTCCAGAATTTAGACACGAATTGGACGCCTCTATCCGAGACGATCTGCGTGGGCAACCCGTGAAGACGAAAAATGTGTACAAAAAATTGTTTAGCCAACTGAGGCGCTGAAGGAAGACCAGGAAGAGGGATGAAATGTGCCATTTTGGAGAATCGATCAACGACCACCCAAATAACAGTGTTGCCATGGGATGGGGGTAAGTCAGTAATAAAATCCATACCAATCAGAGACCAAGGCTGTTCGGGGACAGGCAGAGGATGAAGAAAACCAGCGGGCTTCTGGCGAGGAGTCTTATCCCGGGCACAGATAGTGCAGGCTCGCACAAAGTCCACAACATCCGTCTCCAGAGTCGGCCACCAATAGTAGCGAGAGATGAGTTGCACAGATTTCTTGATGCCCGCATGACCTGCGAGATGGGAAGAGTGGCCCCATTTGAGGATTCCGAGGCGTTGGCGTGGAGAAACAAAGGTCTTTCCTGGAGGAGTTTGCCTGATGGAGGCTGGAGAAGTGGAAATCAGGCAGTCAGGAGGAATGATGTGTTGCGGAGAGAGTTCAACTTCAGAAGCATCCGAGGAACGAGAGAGAGCATCGGCCCTAATGTTCTTATCGGCAGGCCGAAAGTGAATTTCAAAATTAAATCGGGCAAAGAACAGAGACCACCTGGCCTGGCGAGGATTCAGCCGTTGGGCAGACTGGAGGTAGGAGAGGTTCTTGTGATCGGTGTAAATAATAACTGGAAATCTTGATCCCTCCAGCAGATGCCTCCATTCCTCAAGTGCTAATTTAATGGCTAGAAGCTCTCGATCCCCGATGGAGTAGTTCCTCTCCGCCGGAGAGAAGGTCCTAGAAAAAAAACCACAAGTAACAGCATGCCCGGAAGAATTTTTTTGTAGAAGGACAGCTCCAGCTCCCACAGAGGAGGCATCAACCTCCAATAGGAAGGGTTTAGATGGGTCAGGTCTGGAGAGCACGGGAGCCGAAGAAAAGGCAGACTTGAGCCGTTTAAAGGCGTCTTCCGCTTGAGGAGGCCAAGACTTGGGATCGGCATTTTTTTTGGTTAAAGCCACGATAGGAGCCACAACGGTAGAAAAATGTGGAATAAATTGTCTGTAATAATTGGCGAACCCCAAAAAACGTTGGATAGCACGGAGTCCGGAGGGGCGTGGCCAATCTAAGACGGCAGAGAGTTTGTCTGGATCCATTTGTAGTCCCTGGCCAGAGACCAAGTATCCTAGGAAAGGAAGAGATTGGCATTCAAAGAGACATTTCTCTATTTTGGCATAGAGTTGATTGTCACGAAGTCTCTGAAGAACCATACGGACATGCTGGCGGTGTTCTTCTAGATTGGCAGAAAAAATCAGGATATCGTCCAGATATACAACAACACAGGAGTATAAAAGATCACGAAAAATTTCATTAACAAAGTCTTGGAAGACGGCAGGGGCGTTGCACAGGCCAAAGGGCATGACCAGATACTCAAAGTGTCCATCTCTGGTGTTAAATGCCGTTTTCCATTCATCCCCCTCTCTGATGCGGATGAGATTATAAGCACCTCTTAAGTCCAGTTTGGTAAAGATGTGGGCACCTTGGAGGCGATCAAAGAGTTCAGAGATGAGAGGTAGGGGGTAGCGGTTCTTAACCGTGATTTTATTAAGACCGCGGTAGTCAATGCAAGGGCGTAGAGAGCCATCTTTTTTGGACACAAAGAAAAATCCGGCTCCGGCAGGAGAGGAGGATTTACGGATAAAGCCCTTTTTTAAATTTTCCTGGACGTATTCAGACATGGCAAGAGTCTCTGGGGCGGACAGAGGATAAATTCTGCCCCGGGGTGGAGTAGTGCCCGGGAGGAGGTCGATAGGACAATCATAAGGCCTGTGAGGAGGTAGAGTCTCAGCTTGTTTTTTGCAAAAAACATCCGCAAAGTCCATATAGGCCTTAGGGAGACCGGTTACGGGAGGAACCACAGAGTCACGGCAAGGGTTACTGGGAACCGGTTTTAGGCAGTCCTTGGAACAAGAGGGCCCCCAACTCTTGATCTCCCCAGTGGACCAATCCAGGGTTGGGGAGTGAAGTTGAAGCCAGGGAAGTCCAAGGAGAATTTCAGAAGTGCAATTGGGAAGGACCAAAAGTTCAATCCTCTCGTGATGAGGTCCGATGTGCATTAGAAGGGGCTCCGTGCGGAAACGTATGGTACAGTCCAATCTTTCATTGTTTACACAATTGATGTAGAGGGGTCTGGCGAGACTGGTCACCGGGATGTTGAACCTGTTGACGAGAGAGGCCAAAATAAAATTTCCTGCAGATCCGGAGTCCAAGAAGGCCACAGCAGAGAAGGAGAAGGCAGAGGCAGACATCCGCACAGGCACAGTAAGACGTGGAGAAGCAGAGTAGACATCAAGGACTGTCTCACCTTTGTGCGGAGTCAGCGTACGTCTTTCCAGGCGGGGAGGACGGATAGGACAATCCTTCAGGAAGTGTTCGGTACTAGCACAGTACAGGCAGAGATTCTCCATGCGGCGTCGTGTCCTCTCTTGAGGTGTCAGGCGAGACCGGTCGACCTGCATAGCCTCCACGGCGGGAGGCACAGGAACAGATTGCAGGGGACCAGAGGAGAGAGGAGTCGGGGAGAAGAAACGCCTCGTGCGAACAGAGTCCATATCCTGGCGGAGCTCCTGACGCCTTTCGGAAAAACGCATGTCAATGCGAGTGGCTAGGTGAATGAGTTCATGTAGATTAGCAGGGATTTCTCGTGCGGCCAGAACATCTTTAATGTTGCTGGATAGGCCTTTTTTAAAGGTCGCGCAGAGGGCCTCATTATTCCAGGATAATTCTGAAGCAAGAGTACGGAATTGTACGGCATACTCGCCAACGGAAGAATTACCCTGGACCAGGTTCAACAGGGCAGTCTCAGCAGAAGAGGCTCGGGCAGGTTCCTCAAAGACACTTCGAATTTCCGAGAAGAAGGAGTGTACAGAGGCAGTGACGGGGTCATTGCGGTCCCAGAGCGGTGTGGCCCAAGACAGGGCTTTTCCAGACAGAAGGCTGACTACGAAAGCCACCTTAGACCTTTCAGTGGGAAACTGGTCCGACATCATCTCCAGGTGCAGGGAACATTGGGAAAGAAAGCCACGGCAAAACTTAGAGTCCCCATCAAATTTATCCGGCAAGGATAGTCGTAGACCAGAAGCGGCCACTCGCTGCGGAGGAGATGCAGGAGCTGGCGGAGGAGATGATTGCTGAAGCTGTGGTAGTAACTGCTGAAGCATAACGGTCAGTTGAGACAGCTGTTGGCCTTGTTGCGCTATCTGTTGCGACTGCTGGGCGACCACCGTGGTGAGGTCAGCGACAACTGGCAGAGGAACTTCAGCGGGATCCATGGCCGGATCTACTGTCACGGTGCCGGCTGGCAGGTAGTGGATCCTCTGTGCCAGAGAGGGATTGGCGTGGACCGTGCTAGTGGATCGGTTCTAAGTCACTACTGGTTTTCACCAGAGCCCGCCGCAAAGCGGGATGGTCTTGCTGCGGCGGTAGTGACCAGGTCGTATCCACTAGCAACGGCTCAACCTCTCTGGCTGCTGAAGATAGGCGCGGTACAAGGGAGTAGACAGAAGCAAGGTCGGACGTAGCAGAAGGTCGGGGCAGGCAGCAAGGATCGTAGTCAGGGGCAACGGCAGGAGGTCTGGAACACAGGCTAGGAACATACAAGGAAACGCTTTCACTGGCACGATGGCAACAAGATCCGGCAAGGAAGTGCAGGGGAAGTGAGGTGATATAGGGAAGTGCACAGGTGATAACACTAATTGGAACCACTGCGCCAATCAGCGGCGCAGTGGCCCTTTAAATCGCAAAGACCCGGCGCGCGCGCGCCCTAGGGAGCGGGGCCGCGCGCGCCGGGACAGGACTGACGGAGAGCGAGTCAGGTACGGGAGCCGGGGTGCGCATCGCGAGCGGGCGCTACCCGCATCGCGAATCGCATCCCGGCTGGAGGCGGTATCGCAGCGCCCCGGGTCAGTGGATCTGACCGGAGCGCTGCAGTGAGGAGAGTGTAGCGAGCGCTCCGGGGAGGAGCGGGGACCCGGAGCGCTTGGCGTAACAGCAAGTGACGGCCCAAGATTCGCATGCGGGCGCGTCCCCTGATGCCAATCCAGGCCCAGCCGGAGGAAGAAGGAGGAGAGAGCTCACGGCCAGAGTGAGTGGCCGGAGCGCTCTGCGCAACATTGACCATTGGTATTTATTTAGGCCCTACACGAGGTAGGGCCTAAAGAAATACCTTTGCACATCTTTGGTCAGTACCCATTTCCATAACCCCTGTTGGATGCCCTAGAAAATGAAAGGCATCTCTCAAACCAAGCAATACCTTACTCTGTGATGACAAGGAGTAAGTACCCTGTAACAATGCAGCGCCTAGGGCAAATGTGGTGAATTTACTGGTCTATCTTGGTTTGTCAGCATGGGTCGCTTGGGTATCCCTAGCCTTGGCTTTAAGCTTTTGCTTACTAAGTTGAGCTTCACTCTACTGCTACTGTTGAGTTCAGGGACATTCCCTCAGGAACAATAGTGGCCTGATCTCTGATCACCTCTTGGCTTGGTGCTTGATCTTGTTGTGTAAGGCTGGGCCAGCTCTAAATCTTGGCACTCTAGTACTCCCTGTGAGTAGATCAGAAAAACTTTCTGCCACCAAGGAAGGCTAAAGAAGAAGGGCCTTGTATAGGCTCACCCATCTGTCAGATCTCATGAAATTGATTGTCTTGCCTTAGAAAATCAACATGGAACAGAAAAGCAAAAAAAATCATCAGAATATTTTGTCAGGAAAGAAGCTTGACCAGAGCCTAATTCATTTGCCCCCTAGGTGTCCAACAAATACAGCCCTCAGACTGTCCAGCAAGAGGTAAAGAAGCATTCTTTTTGGGCAACACAACAGACTCATCTGTTACCTGCCATGCTGCAGCAGATCTGCCAAAATTGCAACAAGAATAAGCATTGTATAAAGGACTGCAGAGAGCTATTTGACCTCAACACAAACAAAAATTAAAAACTGATATGCCCTGCCTGTTGCCACATTGATACAAAAAAGTCATAAGGGGACCTTGAAAAAAACTGCTCCCTTACGTCCTAACCAGCAGCACAAGTGGGGGTGTTCTGCCCCTGTGAAGCTGGTAGGATGGTGGAATTTTTAATTCCGCCCAAGTAATTAAAGATTTAATTAGCCCCCCATATAAGGCCTCCTCCCTTAGGCCACATTGCTTTTTTTCTGTCCTGTGCAGGACAGCAGGACGGTGCATGCTCTGGGTTTTTTATACAGAGCCTGCATGGATTCCCCTTCCCCTCTCTTTTTATGTGGGGAGGGGGTTGGTTTTTTCTATGCTGAGGGTTGCAGCTTAGCTGCCCCCTTTTTTTTCGTCAGCCTGGGCGGCGTTCTGCGCTGCCCGGGCTGAAACTTTTTTTTATGGCTCCTCTATGACCCAGGACTTAGGTCCGGGATCATGGATGCAGCTTGTTTTTCTGCAGGCGACACTATGCGCCGCCTCTCATGAGTCCTGGGATCCAGCGATCCCCCTCTGTTTGTGGGCAGACTGCCCTTACCTTGGTTTTTGCGTACCAGCAGCGCTGCTGTGTTGCGCCGGTCCTCTCAGTGTACGGGGCCGCGGACCGGAAGTACATCATCTGACGACTTCCGGTCCGGCATCGGCATCTTCTAGCACTGATTACGATAATTTTACTTAGAATTTTACTTAGAAATTTTAGGTGGCTGCCCCGTCCAGGGAAAGTAAGGGGCTAAGAGTAAAACTTGTAAGATTTGAAACGAATTAAGAGAATTAGTTTTCCAGGTGCTCTGACTTCCTGGGAGGCAGAGCTTATTTTGAGATTGGCGCCCTCGCCCCTATTTAAGGCAGCATTGGCCTTTATTTGGCCTCTTGCTGCCTAGCTAGACTGACCACACTTGTGTGGTTCCTGTTATATCTGGTTATAGTAAAGAGTGTGTCAATTTTACAATAGGTACTTCTTCTCCAGTTGCGCTGCAACTATATCAGATTAGATGTTTTTTCTAACCCATTATTTCTAATTCCAGAACAATGTCTACTCCTCCATCGAGTGATCCGCATTCTGGTGGACGCAAGTCCGCTTCAAAAAAACGCCATCTGACTTGCGCTGACTGTGGTACTCCGCTGCCTGATTCGTACGAGTACAACAGATGCCCTGGATGTCGTCCACCCGCTAATCCGGCTGAACCTACGGTCCAGGACATGCCTATCTGGATGAAAGAATTCATGGGAAATTCTATCATTGAAATAAAAAATTCCCTCACTCCTAAGAGACCTAGGACCGAATCTGGTCCTCCTTCGGTTGTTGAAGATTCCGTTATGTCCGTGGGGGATCAATCGCAACAGTCAGTAGAGGAAGTAATCTCTCCGCCTCTTTTTCCCACGGAAAAGACGCAGAGATTGCTTAGATCCATCCGATCAAGGGATCAGGATGTTGATCAAGGGGAAGCCTCAACATCCACCTCTAGAGGACCATGGGTTTTCAAAGTGGATGACACATTTAAAAAACTGATGAAAGCCGAGTGGAAGCACCCAGACAAGCCTGCTGTTGTCACCCGGAGGTTCAGACTGATATATCCGCTATCAGAAGCAGAGTCGGATTCCTGGGTTCCACCGCCAAAGGTAGATATGGCGGTTAACAAGCTCTCTAAGAGAGTTTTGGTTCCTGCGGATGATGGCAGTAACCTCCAGGACCCCCTTGACAGGAGTGGACTCCCTGCTAAGACGCAACTATTCTGCAGCCTCAGCGTGGCTGTTGCCTCATTGAGGTTGTGGACTTTGTCAAGGAACGCGTGCTACGCATTCAGTCCGAAATTGAAAATAATGTTGCTAGGGAGGATATCCTGGACAGCTTCAAAACGCTACTTCACGGGATGGACGTCTTATGTGAATCAGCCCAACAGCACCTTAAACTTGCTGCCAAGTCCATGGCGCTCTCATCCGCAAGCAGGCGCCCCCTGTGGTTGCATCCCTGGGTAGCGGGCAACACTTCTAAATTCAATCTTTGTGGGATGCCCTTTTAACCTAATTAACAATAGACAGACAAGGAGAGCGCTCCTAGTGTGATAGCGTAATGTAAAAGAAAAGATAGTAGACAAGAAGACTTGCTCACCAAGTATAGTTGTACTGCGACCAAGTACAACTATGGTGAAGGCGTGAAGTGACCCTGCAACGGGCGAAGAGCGGCAGCTGCTCCTGGACACACAGGCGAAGAAATTAAGCGGATCCCTCCAGGACAAACCAGGATAGAGGCAGCGCACAGGACTTCAAAGGTAGAATGGTTTATTTACCCGGCATGCAACGCGTTTCGCTGGATAACCAGCTTCATCAGGCATGTTGAGGGTGGAGATACATAGGGTATTTATACACAACAGTTAACCCGCACATTGCTGGAATAAAAGCAATAAGCAGGAGCCCATAAAACACACATATAAAAAAATAGTAAAATACAAAAATATATAAAAATAAATAGATAACAAAATTATATATATCTCACATACCCAACTAGAAAAATTGGATATGTATATACATAAAATATAAAATATAAAATATGTCAATAAATTTGTAATATATTTATAATATGATATGATAATAGAAGGCAAATCAAGTCACACAGCGTTCTCAATCATCTCATTTAAACCACCAGGGAAAAGGGAACCAAGTGAAAAAATCCAGTATGATTCTCTATTAATTAGCCTTTGGAAACGATTTTTTATAATAGATGGTATGACTTCAATGATTTTTAATTTCAGACAGTCAAAATTCCCGGAGTGTATTTGATATATGTGTCGTGAGACACTGTGTAGCATGAATTGTCTTCCCACATTAGAACGATGTTTATTCATGCGGGACCGCACTGTCTGAACAGTGTGGCCCACATACTGCAAACCGCAAATACAAGATAAAAGGTAAACCGCATAGCTGCTTTCGCAATCATGCGTTCCCTTAATCCGAAATACATTTTTCGAAATATTACAAACAAAGTTGTCACCTTTTTCTATCATGATGCAGCATTTACATCTCATTTTACCACAGGGGATAGTGCCATTATCCTGTCCTACACGATTAGATATAACAAACCGATTATTCTTAAGACCGTCACTGGGGGCCACCAAATTACGCAGATTTTGTGATCTGCGGAATGTGACACCTGGGTGGTCGGGTAATATATATTTAAGTATCGGATCACCTTTTAATATATACCAATATTTATTGAATATTGTTTTTTTTATCTTGGGTGCTGCGCAATTAAAATTGGTAACGAAATTGTGACTATAATTCTTCTTGGATTTTTTACTATTTTTACAATCAATTTGACATTTATCGATTGTAAGATTTATAATTTCTTTCTTAATATCATTCGCATTAATTTTATCAATTATCAAATACTCTTGTCGTTGTCCCTTAGCCTGATTAAAAGCTTTATTTAGAATCGATATTGGATAGTTTTTCTCTCTAAAGCGATTCTGTAAAATACGTGATTGTTCCAAAAAGTCTGAATTAGATGTACAATTTTTTCTGATACGCAAATATTGCCCATAGGGCACATTACGGATCCACTGGGGATAATGGGAACTATTGAAATCCAATAGACTATTTATGTCCACTGGTTTAAAAAATGTTTTTGTTTTTATACGGCCATCCGAATCCTTTCTGAGTTGAAGATCAAGAAAGTCAATAGAGGAAGAAGAGCAGTGAATGGTAAATTTTAGACCCCAAGTGTTCAAATTAAGAGTGTCAACAAAATCATGTGCTTGAGAAGAAGAGCCTGTCCAAATAATGAACAGGTCATCAATATATCGCCTATAAAAGGCGACATACCGATTAAAAACAGGGGACTGTGTGATATGAGAGGACTCGAAACGCCCCATGACCAAATTAGCATAACTGGGGGCGAATCGAGTCCCCATCGCACAGCCCCTGCATTGTCTGTAAATGATATCATTAAAACTAAAAATATTGTGTTCTAAAATAAAAAAGATAGATTCAATAATGAACAGTACTTGGGTGGGTGAAAAATTACCATCTGAGAGGAGAACCTCCTTTATGGCCGCTAGACCTATAGAGGTGGTAATATTAGAATAAAGTGCACAAACATCAAGAGTCAAAAACAAAAAATCAGCTGGAAAAATAATATTGCTAACCTCCCTAATTAGCTGTGTGGAATCTTTAAGATAGGAGGGAAGAGAGAGAACAAAAGGTTGTAGAAATAAATCTATATAATGTGATAAATTACAAGTGAGTGAACCAACACCAGATATAATAGGACGTCCAGGGGGACAAAACAAGGATTTGTGCAACTTAGGTAGGTAGTAAAAGATAGGTAACGAATAATTTTTCACTGATAAAAAATCACATTCTTTTTTATTTAACAAATTATTATCAGTAGCATTTTTTATAAGTTCTTTATATTCCGCAAAATATCTAGGGGAGGGATCGTTCGTCAAAATTTCGTAGTATTCCTTATCGGAAAGAATTCTGAGGGCCTCATCAATATACGCAGATCTATCCAAAACTGCAACACCACCCCCCTTATCGGCGGGGCGGATAATTATAGAGGAATTATCCTGTAGACTTTTTACAGCCTGTCGTTCAACAAAACTTAAATTGTCTTGTATTATGCCAAAATTATGGCTATCACGTAAGGAACAAAGTTCTTTTGAAACAATCTGATAAAAAGTATCCACATAAGGGCCTTTATTATGGATAGGATAGAAAGATGACGGGGGGGGGTTACTTTTACATGCTTAATTTCAGTATTCCTTATGGTGTCAGAGGATGATGAGACATTTGTATTAGATTGCCCCAACGATGGGTCCTCTACAGAGATGTTACGTTTATTCGAAAGGGAGAAATGTCTACTTAATGTAACTTTACGTGTAAATCGATTCAAATCTAAAAATAGTTGGAAATTGTTTGGTAAGGAAACTGGACAAAAAGATAACCCTTTTGATAATAAATCGCTCTCATTTTGGGCCAAGACGTAAGAAGATAAATTGAAAATTTTTATTTTACCATCACTATCTCTAACTATGTTCTTAGGAAAACTTGATTCAGAATTTATTGTAATAGATTTTTGTTCTTCTTGAAATCTGGACTGGAACCTTTTTGATTTATTTTTTCTACCTCCCCTGCAACCTCGATGCCGAATTTTCTTTTTATTGACTTTGTTGCAATTGGCTGAAAATATTGGGTGATACGATTGGTGGTAACACACTCCTCCATATGTTGGAGTGTGACAGTGCTGGCAATTATAGGACGGGAGCCTAAAAAAAGGCTAGAGTCAGAATTAGTGTCTACCGGACTATGAAGCAGAGTAGAGGAAGAAACATTATGTACCGTAAGTATAGAGCTATTGAAAATGGTATCTTCTGACATGGATTCATCACCACAGGGTTCGTCAACAGGTGGATCAATTATATGGATCGGATTCACATGTTGTGGTAGTGTCTGAAAACGTTTTTCAAATTGCGAAATATTTGGAACCTGGTTTGCATGTTGCAATGAAGGAGCAGCATGCAATACCATATTCATAGATCGATTAGTATTAATATATTTGTTCGGTGAAGGGGTAACTTGTTGTAATCCTTTTCCAAGTTGGTTTTCACAGGGCATAACCAATAACTGAGGGTCTATGGATACCCTTGGCGTGTTCTGTTTTTTGTGAAATCTGGAGTTATAAATCAAACGACTCCCATTGGGAGGAGACCTCGAATCATGATGGTTTTTTACATTATATTTCCCTTTATAATTATTCTTATTTGCGTAACCACTAGAATTCGTATTTGAAAATCTTTTCGGGACTGCACCCATATTCTGTGGTCTGAAATCTGAATTCAAAACCTTATTCGTATTATTAACGTTAGAGCCCATCTGGGTACTAGTAGATGTTTCTACTGAAGGTGTAACAGCTATAGTCGCATCGACTTTACCAGTAGTGTGAACACCTACTGACGATGGTAAGACAGAGGAATCGGCGGCAAAATCATGATTGGTTCCCATATGTTTGGGATTGTTATGGCTATATCTGGGCCATTTGCGAACTTGGCCACAGGCATAGTCATTCAAATCCCTATTAAACTTATGTGCTTTTTTATTAATGATATCAAGTTCAAATTTTTTTAACCTGTTTAAAACAGCAGCATCCATTTTTCTAAAAATACCATAATGACTATAAGGTGTCAAAGAATTTCTAATATTGCGTGCAGATTCTAAATAATTTTTTGATAAACTATTACGTTTAGCCCACAAGCGCTCAATCATGCCTTGTGAACAGGTTTCAAGAAAAGCTTCCCAATCACGGGAGAAAATAACATCATTTGGGAAAGAGGACTCAATCGAAGGACGGAGACCTCTAGGCGAAATGTGTTTAGCTGCATATCTAGACAGAAAAAGTACATCAATACTCTGCTGTATTTCTAGCTTACAAATATCTTCATATTGTTTAAAAAGTTAATTCAATGTCTTAATGTCCACATCAGACGGTGTGTCCTGATTTTGCTCAGGTTCCAACAATTTCTGAACTGTAACGTTACCGAAAAGTTGGGAAATAATCGTGTCTCGTGCAGACTCACGGTCCAATAAAAAATCCATATTGAAATATAACAACAAAGTAATAAACGTCACCAGTAGACGAAATCAAACTCTTCAGGCAGGTGTCTGAACCAAAACAGACAAATCAGGATACCACGAGGCAAATGGCCGATATCACACTGAGTGCAGCTGCATCCAACAACGATTCCTCAGGAATCCAAGGGGAGGGACCTTAAACAGCAATAGACAGACAAGGAGAGCGCTCCTAGTGTGATAGCGTAATGTAAAAGAAAAGATAGTAGACAAGAACACTTGCTCACCAAGTATAGTTGTACTGCGACCAAGTACAACTATGGTGAAGGCGTGAAGTGACCCTGCAACGGGCGAAGAGCGGCAGCTGCTCCTGGACACACAGGCGAAGAAATTAAGTGGATCCCTCCAGGACAAACCAGGATAGAGGCAGCGCACAGGACTTCAAAGGTAGAATGGTTTATTTACCCGGCATGCAACGCGTTTCGCTGGATAACCAGCTTCATCAGGCATGTTGAGGGTGGAGATACATAGGGTATTTATACACAACAGTTAACCCGCACATTGCTGGAATAAAAGCAATAAGCAGGAGCCCATAAAACACACATATAAAAAAAATTGTAAAATACAAAAATATATAAAAATAAATAGATAACAAAATTATATATATCTCACATACCCAACTAGAAAAATTGGATATGTATATACATAAAATATAAAATATAAAATATGTCAATAAATTTGTAATATATTTATAATATGATATGATAATAGAAGGCAAGTCAAGTCACACAGCGTTCTCAATCATCTCATTTAAACCACCAGGGAAAAGGGAACCAAGTGAAAAAATCCAGTATGATTCTCTATTAATTAGCCTTTGGAAACGATTTTTTATAATAGATGGTATGACTTCAATGATTTTTAATTTCAGACAGTCAAAATTCCCGGAGTGTATTTGACATATGTGTCGTGAGACACTGTGTAGCATGAATTGTCTTCCCACATTAGAACGATGTTTATTCATGCGGGACCGCACTGTCTGAACAGTGCGGCCCACATACTGCAAACCGCAAATACAAGATAAAAGGTAAACCGCATAGCTGCTTTCGCAATCATGCGTTCCCTTAATCCGAAATACATTTTTCGAAATATTACAAACAAAGTTGTCACCTTTTTCTATCATGATGCAGCATTTATATCTCATTTTACCACAGGGGATAGTGCCATTATCCTGTCCTACACGATTAGATATAACAAACCGATTATTTAGATATAACAAACCGATTATTTATTCAATAAATATTGGTATATATTAAAAGGTGATCCGATACTTAAATATATATTACCCGACCACCCAGGTGTCACATTCCGCAGATCACAAAATCTGCGTAATTTGGTGGCCCCCAGTGACGGTCTTAAGAATAATCGGTTTGTTATATCTAATCGTGTAGGACAGGATAATGGCACTATCCCCTGTGGTAAAATGAGATGTAAATGCTGCATCATGATAGAAAAAGGTGACAACTTTGTTTGTAATATTTCGAAAAATGTATTTCGGATTAAGGGAACGCATGATTGCGAAAGCAGCTATGCGGTTTACCTTTTATCTTGTATTTGCGGTTTGCAGTATGTGGGCCGCACTGTTCAGACAGTGCGGTCCCGCATGAATAAACATCGTTCTAATGTGGGAAGACAATTCATGCTACACAGTGTCTCACGACACATATGTCAAATACACTCCGGGAATTTTGACTGTCTGAAATTAAAAATCATTGAAGTCATACCATCTATTATAAAAAATCGTTTCCAAAGGCTAATTAATAGAGAATCATACTGGATTTTTTCACTTGGTTCCCTTTTCCCTGGTGGTTTAAATGAGATGATTGAGAACGCTGTGTGACTTGACTTGCCTTCTATTATCATATCATATTATAAATATATTACAAATTTATTGACATATTTTATATTTTATATTTTATGTATATACATATCCAATTTTTCTAGTTGGGTATGTGAGATATATATAATTTTGTTATCTATTTATTTTTATATATTTTTGTATTTTACTATTTTTTTATATGTGTGTTTTATGGGCTCCTGCTTATTGCTTTTATTCCAGCAATGTGCGGGTTAACTGTTGTGTATAAATACCCTATGTATCTCCACCCTCAACATGCCTGATGAAGCTGGTTATCCAGCGAAACGCGTTGCATGCCGGGTAAATAAACCATTCTACCTTTGAAGTCCTGTGCGCTGCCTCTATCCTGGTTTGTCCTGGAGGGATCCGCTTAATTTTTTAACCTAATTGGCTCTTTGGGTCTGAGTTAGATTGAATTATGGAGGTGTGGTGTCCCGGTACCGGATTGCATCCGTTACCTTGTGGTGAGGTCCCCAAAGTCAGTGTCCCTAGGTACCAGTGGTATCCTCATCTATAGTTAGCCCCTAGTCACCCCTTTAATAACTAAAATTATTCAAATTCTAATTGTCTATATGTATAAAAAGTGTACTTACCTTGTCGTTAGTGTTGCAGGACCTGCGGGTCACGTGATGCGTTCCAGAACTCTATGGTTTTTACTCAAGGACCTTTGGAGGTAGTCAGGTGATCACCCACCATGCTTTGTAACGGTGAGTGACAGCTGACATGGATCAATCGAAAATGGCCCTGCCCCTGCCCATATAAGGGAGCGGCGGCCATTAATCTGTCTTTTTCCTCGTGGGCTGCTGATGAGGATGGATCTGCGCAGCTGTCATCGGCAACCACTAGGCCAAAGCCTTGTGGCAACGGCCATTATTCCAAAACTGTAAGTTACTTCAATTCTCTATTACTCCGCAAGATCACTGGACCTAAACAGACCCCTAAATCCAGCGGATTTCTGCAAAACCTAATTCTACTAATCTCAGGATAACTTATCGGTCCTAAGCAACTGTCAGTCACTGCCGTGCTGATAATAGACTTTGTTACTAAGACTGTTACCGTTACTGAATGTACCGCAATTCATCAGTAAAGTTCCTGCAAGTTCAAGTTCAGCACTGCCGTGGACAATCATTTATTTCTGCACGCACCTATAGTTTCTGGGAAGGGTGGCGATAGGCCTAGCAACTACCTCAGCGTATTAACCCTCACCCTGGCGCCACGAGTGACAAGGGTTAAATTAACCCCTCATATTCCAACACATCAACACCCCAACTACACTATACCGCCCAAAGGCTACCACAGAGGGTATTGCGGACAAAAAGGGTAAATGTCTACCTGTACAGTCCTTTCGTGGCAAAGGTAGAGCCAGAGGGGGGGGGGGAAGTTCCAGGGCCCTTCCAGATCCCAGAAACACCAGCCTAATCAAAAGCGTAGTGGAGGACGTGAGCGAGGTAAAGACCGTAAGGCCGAGCTATGACTCTCCTCTAAGGTCCACCAACGTTTCCCCTCTCCTTCCCCTCTAGAAGTTCCAGTAGAGAAGCTATCTACCAATCCCCCTCCTGTCAGAGGACGTTTAAGTTTGTTCCTGTCAACCTGGATCCAGGATCCTTGGGTTCTGGACGTTATTCAGTCGGGGTACAAAATAGATTTCATTTCCCCTCCTCCAAGGACTTTGTCCTCCAGTACTTAGAGAAACATGCACAACTAGAAGTTCCCCCCGATCAGAGAGGATCAGGGGTGTATTCCCCAATATTTCTGGTGCCAAAACCATCGGGCGATTGGCGCATGATCATAGATCTTCGCTTTCTAAACTGGTTTATAAGGAAAAGATGGTTCAGGATGGAAACCATTCGCTCAGTAGTCAGTATCCTGGACCCTCAAGATCTCATGGTTACCATCGACTTGAAGGATGCTTACCTTCATGTCAATATTTTTCCTGCTCACAGGAAATTCTTGAGGGTTGCTGTCACCATAAAGGGTATGGTAAAGCATTTCCAGTTTGCTGTTCTGCCTTTCTGCATCACTTCCGCTCCCCACACCTTTACAAAGGTGGTGGCTCTGGTGGAATGACTAAAAGGTCTAGAGATCATTCCTTTTCTAGACGACTGGCTTCTAAAAGCCGCTACTCTAGACGTTCTACAGTCTCATCTTCATCTGGCTCTAGACTTTCTCCAGTGCTTGGGCTGGCTTATAAATTGGGGGGAAATCCGAGATCAACCCATCCACCTCAAGAAAGTTTCTGGGCTTTGTTCTCAACTCCTCTCAGATGACTCTGTCTCTCACTCCAGAGAGAAAAGATCGAGTCATAAGAGCCACCGGAGTTTTTGATGGTCCCTCGCAAGGTTCCCATCAGAACTCTAATGAAGATGTTGGGTCATATGTCAGCGTCTGCAGAGGCAGTTCCCTGGGCCCTATGGACCCTCCGGCCTCTTCAAGATCAAGTCTTGACGGTCTGGAATCGCAACCCCAGAGGGTTGGACAAAAGGTGCACCCTGTCGACCGAAGCCCGTGCATGGTGGACGAATCTGACAGATGGGAAGTCCTTGACTGCACCTCAGTGGATCACTTTGACCATGGACGCCTCCCTTCTGGGCTGGGGAGCCCATCTGGATGAGAATCCAGTACAGGGTACTTGGACCCCTCAGGAGAGACTTCTCTCGTCCAACATGAGAGAACTGAGAGCAGTTCATCTAGCTCTCCTCCATTTCGCACCCCTTATTCTAGGGAAAGCGATAAGAGTTCGGTCAGACAACACCACTGTGGTGGCTTACATCAACAGACAGGGTGGCACAAAGTCCCAAGTGCTCCTCAAGGAGACCGGACTAATCCTCTCTTGGGCAGAGCTCAATCTAACCCACCATTCTAAAGTCCACATCTAGGGGATCTCAACATAGTGGCAGATCGTCTAAGTCGCGGGCTTCCAGTCCAAGGAGAATGGTCCCTGAATGAAGACATCTTCAAGAAGATAAAATAGAAAATAGAAAAAAATCAGGGAGCGCTGCTGCCAATAGCCAAGGAGAACCAAGATAAAAGGCAATATCACAACTGATGTGTACTCACCCGGTGTACGTAATGACCACCACAATGGGGATCACCAATAACACCTCAAGAGCCACGTAAACTTCAATAATGTCAAAGGATATTCTTCCTCCACACTAAGGGTATCCGCTCATAGAGTCAGAGACCGCTAGTATGTTCCAGAAGAACCATAGGTAAATCCGTCATGATGCATATAAAGGATAAAAGAAAAATATATACCAGCACTCAAAGGATAATATGATCCATTCACATATAAGCTGTTTGGTAACTTCCTCCACAGTGGGGGGATGTCGACCTAACCACATACCCCCCTCCATGTTGATGTATATGGGTGTACCTAGTCCACGTGTCTGGATCTTATACCGCTAGTCAGCCACCGCTTCCACGGGTCACCTTAGTGGATCGGACCGGACGAAACCACCAAGGAGATACACGGGAGGTATTCCTATATTAATATTTTATTGCGACGCGCTTCCGAGGTATCGGCTAGTGCCACCTCCTTCTTCAGGCATGTTATACATAATGATATATTATCTTTTTATATCTTACCTCCGGTCCCGCCTGTAGCGTCCTCCGGGCGGTATCGCGCAGCATGTGACGGACTTCCGGTCGGCGTCCGGTCACATGATGAGCTTTGCGTTCCACACGTCGTCACTTCCTGTCGGCTATGGAACGCAAGATAAAACCAAAGAAACATAGAAACATAGAATGTGTCGGCAGATAAGAACCATTTGGCCCATCTAGTCTGCCCAATAATCTGAATACTATGAATAGTCCCTGGCCCTATCTTATATGAAGGATAGCCTTATGCTTATCCCATGCATGTTTAAACTCCTTCACTGTATTTGCAGCGACCACTCCTGCAGGAAGGCTATTCCATGCATCCACTACTATAGAAACCAGATGCCGGAACCAGAGAGACCCCGCAGCCGGAACCCTGGCAACACATAAATTACATTAAAACTTCACAAAGCACAATAATATTCTAAAAGATAAACATTATCTAACATATTCCTAATAATAAATATTACAAAATTCATAAAAAATACATATCTAATTTTATAAATAATCATATTTCTAATAAACCTGCTCCAGACTTTTATTCAACCCATGAGGGAATAATGAATTGATACAAAATATCCCAAAATTTTTTTATGAAAAAGGATAAAATCCAAATTATTAATTCTTTCTAAAGGGGTCTCTGCCATATATTAAGGATCACTATTATGATGAGTGGAAAAGTGTCTAGACACACTATGTAAATTATAACCATTCTTAATGTTGGATCTATGTCTATTGATCCTGATGCGTAAACTATTAATGGTCCTCCCTATATATTTGAGGTCACAGGGACACTCAATCATATAAACAACATAATTGCTACTGCAATTCCATAGCCGACAGGAAGTGACGACATGTGGAACGCAAAGCTCATCATGTGACCAGACGCCGACCGGAAGTCCGTCACATGCTGCGCGATACCGCCCGGAGGACGCTACAGATGGGACCACAGGTAAGATATAAAAAGATAATATATCATTATGTATAACATGCCTGAAGAAGGAGGTGGCACTAGCCGATACCTCGGAAACGCGTCGCAATAAAATATTGATATAGGAATACCTCCCGTGTATCTCCTTGGTGGTTTAGTCCGGTCCGATCCCCTAAGGTGACCCGTGGAAGTGGTAGCTGACTAGCGGTATAAGATCCAGACACGTGGACTAGGTACACCCATATACATCAACGTGGAGGGGGGTATGTGGTTAGTTCGACATCCCCCCACTGTGGAGTAAGTTACCAAACAGCTTATATGTGAATGGATCATATTATCCTTTGAGCGCTGGTATATATTTTTCTTTTATCCTTTATCTTCAAGAAGATAACCCTAAGGTGGGGTATGCCAGAGATAGATATCATGGCAACTCGACTGAACGCCAAGGTGAACAAGTTTTGCTCTCTTTACAAAGAGGACAATACAGTGGCGATAGACGCTCTGTTCATTCCATGGAGGTTCAGGCTGGCCTACATATTCCCTCCCCTTTCCATGATACCAAAGGTATTGATGAAAGTCAGGCAAGACCAGACCTCAGTGATTGCCATCATACCATTCTGGCCCAAGAGGTCCTGGTTAACCCACCTCATGAGGATGAGTAAGGGGTATTATTGGAGGCTTCCCCACGTGCAGAACCTTGTGTCTCACAACACAGGCTCCTGCCTAGATCTGAGGAGACTCAATCTGACAGCCTGGAGATTGACAGGACCCTACTAAGTAGTGGGCTTCCTGCGCAGGTCTTGAGAACCATTACACACTCTAGAGCAGAGTCTACAAACAAGGTCTATTCTAGGATAAAGAAGATTTTCCTTTGATGGTGTGCTACGAAAGAGGTAGTAACCTCAGATCCTCCTCTTTCTGCAATTTTACGTTTTCTTCAGGATGGCCTTGACATGGGTCTTAGCCAATCCACTCTAAAGGTTCAAGTCTCAGCACTCTCTGCCTTTTTAGGCAGATCTTTATCTCAAGAATCCCTAATCAAAAGATTCCTTAGGGGAGCTGAAAGACTTAAACCTATAGTTCTCAGACCCATTCCCAAATGGGATTTGTCTACCGTTCTTAAGGTTATGCTCACCCCCTTTGAACCTTTGGAAGAAGTCAACTTTAGGTATTTGTCCCTTAAAGTCACCTTCTTATTGGCCATAACCTCAGCCAAAAGGATTGGCGAGCTTCAGGCCCTTTCGGCTTTTGAGCCTTATACGCTTTTTCTCCAGGACAGAGTCCTGTTGAGATATTTGCCCACCTTTGTTCCTAAAGTCCCAACATTCTCCAACATCAATCAAGTCATATCCCTTCTAGTTCTGTGTCCGAATCCCTCTTCTCCCGAGGAAGCTGCTGATCATACTCTGGACATTTCAAGAATCCTCAGAATCTACATCTGAAGAACTGGAGAATTTAGAAGATCAGAAAACCTTCTTGTTTCCTTTTCAGGGAAAAACAAAGGTCTTAAAGCCTCTAAACCCTCTCTGAGTAGATGGATTAAAGAGGCAATCCGGGAGGCTTTCATAGCCCAGGAGTTAACTAATCCTGCTTTTGTCACTGCCCATTCCTCTAGGGCAGTCTCTACTTCTTTTGCTGAAAGAAAAGCTGTTCCTCTAGAACAAATCTGTACTGCTGCCTCCTGGAGCAGGCATAATACATTTATTAGTCATTACAGGGTTAATGCCAAACGATCGGAAGAGTTGGCCTTTGAGCAATCAATCCTAAGTGCCACTCTGCCGTAGTCCCTCCCTATTTGTGTTGTTACTTGCTTACTTATTAAGTCCCCACTTGTGCTGCTGGTTAGGACGTAAGGGAAGCGTTAATTTTTTATGTAAATTTGTTTTCCCTTAGTCCCAACAGCAGCACACAAATTTCCCGCCCGTCATTTTTTGTTTATTTTACTTGTTATTAAGCAATGTGGCCTAAGGGAGGAGACCTTATATGGGGGGCTAATTAAATCTTTCATTACTTGGGCGGAATTAAAAATTCCACCGTCCTGCCAGCTTCACAGGGGCAGAACACCCCCACTTGTGCTGCTGTTAGGACTAAGGGAAAACAAATTTATGTTAAAAATTAATGCTTATCCACACAGGGTGAAGCCTTTACAGCCAGTTTCCTAATTTCAGTAATCATTTTATTGCATTATTGCACTTTGCATTTAATCATGATTAAAAATGTCTTATAGCTTTGTGTTTTCAGTTCTAAAGCAGATCGAGATGTCTCCATGGTAACAGACTACAAACTCTGCATAGTCTGATCCAGCAGTAGTACTTCCTTTGACTTGTCACCTATTTCATGCTAAGCTACTGAATGTTTTAACTGCCTCTTATCTCCTATATCATAGAATTCATTTAACCCCTTAAGGACCAAGGGTTTTTCCGTTTTTGCATTTTCGTTTTTTCCTCCTTGCCTTTAAAAAAAACTCTTTCAATTTTACACCTAAAAATCCATATGATGGCTTATTTTTTGCGCCACCAATTCTACTTTGTAATGACGTCAGTCATTTTGCCCAAAAATCTACGGCGAAATGGAAAAAAAAACTCATTGTGAGACAAAATTGAAAAAAAACAAAAACGCTGTTTTGTAACTTTTGGGGGCTTCCGTTTCTACGTAGTAAATTTTTCGGTACAAATGACACCTTATCTTTATTCTGTAGGTCCGTACGATTAACATGATATCTTACTTATATACGTTTCATTTTGTCGTACTTCTCGAAAAAATCCTAACTACATGCAGGAAAATGAATACGTTTTAAATTGTCAGCTTCTGACCCCTATAACTTTTTTTTATTTTTCCGCGTATGGGGCGGTATGAGGGCTCATTTTTTGCGCCGTGATCTGAAGTTTTTAGCGGTACCATTTTTGCATTGATAGGACTTATTGATCGGATAGGACTTTTTATTCATTTTTTCATGATATAAAAAGTGACCAAAATTTTTTGGGCGCGTACGCCATTGACCGTGCGGTTTAATTAACGATATATTTTTATAATTCGGACATTTCCGCATGCGGCGATACTATATATGTTTATTTTTATTTTTATTTACACTGTGTTTTTTTATGAGAAAAGGGGGGTGATTCAAACTTTTAATAGGGAAGGGGTTAAATGACCTTTATTCACTTTTTTTTTGCAGTGTTATAGCTCCCATAGGGACCTATAACACTGCACACACTGATCTATTACATTGATCACTGGTTTCTCATAGGAAACCAGTGATCGATGATTCTGCCACTTGACTGCTCATGCTTTCACTTTCACTTTAGATGCGCCGTTGTTAGAGGCCGGGCCCGACCCACTATGGCGTGGCCCCGCGTTATAGATCGGGAGCGGACACATGACGTACCGGTACGTCATGTGTCCTTAAGGAGTTGACCTGTTCCATTGGCCAGATTCATTGGCACATTATTATGAAGATAGATAATTTTAGATATTATGTTAAAGGAGTATTCCATGAAAAAAACTTATATATATGTATATATATATATCTCAACTGGCTCCAGAAAGTTAAACAGATTTGTAAATTACTTAAAAAACATTAATCCTTCCAATAATTATCAGCTGCTAAAGTTGAGTTGTTCTTTTCTGTCTGGCAACAGTGCTCTCTGCTTACATCTCTGCTTGTCTCGGGAACTGCACAGAGTAGAACAGGTTTGCTATGGGGGTTTTCTTCTACTCTGGACAGTTCCCGAGACAGGTGTCATCAGAGAGCACTTAGACAGAAAAGAACAACTCAACTTCAGCAGCTCATAAGTACTGAAAGGATTAAGATTTTTTTTATAGAAGTAATTTACAAATCTGTTTAACTTTATGGAACCTGTTGATATATATAAAAAAAAAAGTTTTTTTTCCTGGATAACCCCTTTAACCCCTTAAGGACTGAGTCCTTTTTCACCTTAAGGACTTGGCCCTTTTTTGCAATTCTGACCACTGTCACTTTAAACATTAATATCTCTGGAATGCTTTTAGTTATCATTCTGATTCCGAGATTGTTTTTTCGTGACATATTCTACTTTAACATAGTGGTAACATTTTTTGGTAACTTGCTTCCTTTCTTGGTGAAAAATCCCAAAATTTGATGAAAAATTTGAAAATGTTTGCATTTTTCTAACTTTGAAGCTCTCTGCTTGTAAGGAAAATGGATATTCCAAATAATTATTTTTTCACATATACAATATGTCTACTTTATGTTTGCATCATAAAATTGACGTGTTTTTACTTTTGGAAGACACCAGAGGGCTTCAAAGTTCAGCAGCAATTTTCAAATTTTTCACAAAATTTTGAAACTCGCTTTTTTTCAGGGACCAGTTCAGGTTTGAAGTGGATTTGAAGGGTCTTCATATTAGAAATACCCCATAAATTACCCCATTATAAAAACATTCCCCCCCAAAGTATTCAAAATGACATTTAACCCTTTAGGTGTTTCACAGGAATAGCAGCAAAGTGAAGGAGAAAATTCACAATCTTCATTTTTTACACTCGCATGTTTTTGTAGACCCAATTTTTGAATTTTTGCAAGGGATAAAAAGGAGAAAATTTTAACTTGTGTTTGAAACCCAATTTCTCTCGAGTAAGCACATACCTCATATGTCTATGTAAATTGTTCGGAGGGTGCAGTAGAGGGCTCAGAAGGGAAGGAGCGACAAATGGTTTTTGGGGGGCATGTCCCCTTTAGGAAGCCCCTATGGTGCCAGAACAGCAAAAAAAAAAAACACATGGCATAGCATTTTGGAAACTAGACCCCTTGGGGAACATAACAAGGGGTAAAGTAAACCTTAATACCCCACAGGTGATTCACGACTTTTGCATATGTAAAAAAAAAAAAAAATTTCCCTAAAATGCTTGGTTTCCCAAAAGTTTTACATTGTTAAAAAGGGTAATAGCAGAAAATACCCCCCAAAATTTGAAGCCCAATTTCTCCTGATTCAGAAAACACCTCATATGGGGGTGAAAAGTGCTCTGCTGGCGCACTACAGGTCTCAGAAGAACAGGAGTCACATTTGGCTTTTTTGAAGGAAATTTTGCTCTGGGGGCATGCCGCATTTAGGAAGCCCCTATGGTGCCAAGACAGCAAAAAAAAAAACACATGGCATACCATTTTGGAAACTAGACCCCTTGGGGAATGTAACAAGGGGTAAAGTGAACCTTAATACCCCACAGGGGTTTCACAACTTTTGCATATGTAAAAATATATATATATATATTTTACCTAAAATGCTTGGTTTCCCAAACAATTTACATTTTTACAAAGGGTTAAAGCAGAAAATACCCCCCAAAATTTGAAGTCCAATTTCTCCCGATTAAGAAAACACCCCATATGGGGGAGAAAAGTGCTCTGCTGGCCCACTACAGGTCTCAGAAGAGAAGGAGTCACATTTGGCTTTTTGAAAGCAAATTTTGCTCTGGGGGCATTCCGCATTTAGGAAGCCCCTATGGTGCCAGAACAGCAAAAAAAAAAAAACACATGGCATACTATTTTGGAAATTAGACCCCTCGGGGAACGTAACAAGGGGTTAAGTGGATCTTAATACCCCACAGGTGTTTCACGACTTTTGCATATGTAAAAAAAATATTTTTTTTTACCTAAAATGCTTCTTTTCCCAAAAATTTTACATTTTTAAAAAGGGTAAAAGCAGAAAATACCCCCCAAAATTTGTAACACAATTTCTCCCGAGTACGGCGATACCCCATATGTGACCCTAAACTGTTGCCTTGAAATACGACAGGGCTCCAAAGTGAGAGCGCCATGCGCATTTGAGGCCTAAATTAGGGACTTGCATAGGGGTGGACATGAGGGTATTCTACGCCACCGATTCCCAAACAGGGGGCCTCCAGCTGTTGTAAAACTCCCAGCATGCCTGGACAGTCAGTGGCTGTCTGGTAATACTGGGAGTAATTGTTTTGCAACAGCTGGAGGCTCCGTTTTGGAAACCGAGGCGTACCAGACGTTTTTCATTTTTATTGGGGAGGGGAGGGGGGCTGAGTAGGGGTATGTGTATATGTAGTGTTTTTTACTTTTTATTTTATTTTTTGTTAGTGTAGTGTTTTTAGGGTACAGTCGCACGGGCGGGGGTTCCCAATAGTTTCTCGCTGGCAGTTTGAGCTGCGGCAGAAAATTTGCCGCAGCTCAAACTAGCAGCCGGATACTTACTGTAAACCTCCCCCCATGTGAGTGTACCCTGTACATTCACATTGGGGGGGGGGGGGAACATCCAGCTGTTGCAAAACTACAACTACCAGCATGTACGGTCTATCAGTGAATGCTGGGAGTTGTAGTTTTGCAACAGCTGGAGGCACACTGGTTGTGAAACACAGAGTTTGGTAACAAACTCAGTGTTTTGCAACCAGTGTGCCTTCAGCTGTTGCAAAAGCTACAACCCCCAGCATGTACGGACAGCGGAAGGGCATGCTGGGTCTTGTAGTTATGCAACAGCTGGAGGCATACTACTTTGGCTGGGGATGCTGGGGGTTGTAGTTATGCAACAGCTGGAGACACACTGGTTTGCTACTTAACTCAGTGTGCCTTCAGCTGTTGCAAATCTACAACTCTCAGCAGTCACCGACAGCCAACGGGCACGCTGGGAGTTGTAGTTATGCAACCAGCAGATGCACCACTACAACTCCCAGCATGCACTTTAGCTTTTTGTGCAAGCTGGGAGTTGAGTCTTTTCCATATAAAAAATGTGCCTCCAGCTGTTGCAAAACTATAAGTCCCAGCATGCCCATAAAGGCATGCTGGGAGTTGTGGTGGTCTGCCTCCTGCTGTTGCATAACTACAGCTCCCAGAATGCCTTTTTGCATGCTGGGAGCTGTTGCTAAACAACAGCAGGAGGCTGTCACTCACCTCCAACGATCCACGCCGCATCACATCAGTCCCTCGTCGTCGCCGGAGCGGGTTGCGGGAGTGAGACCCGCAGCAGGCGCCCTGATTGGTCGGCCGGGAAACTGGCAGACGAATCAGGGCGATCGTGAGGTGGCACCAGTGCCACCTCACCCCTGCTGGCTGTGGCTGTTCGGGGCCGTCAGAGAACAGCCTGTAATTCCGGGTCATCGGGTCACTGGAGACCCGATTGACCCGGAATCTGCCGCAGATCGCTGGACTGAATTGTCCAGCGATCTGCGGCTATCGCCGACATGGGGGGTCATCATGACCCCCCTGGGCGATATGCCCCGATGCCTGCTGAACGATTTCAGCAGGCATCGGGCACTGGCTCCCCTCCAGCTAGCGGCGGGGGGGGCCGGGATTTGACAGGACGTACTCAAACGTCCTGAGTCCTTAAGGACTCGGAAAAGGGGCCGTTTGAGTACGTCCTGCGTCCTTAAGGGGTTAACCTGTTGGGGACGAAGGGCGTATGCATACGCCCTTGCGTCCTGGTACTTAAGGACGAAGGGCGTATCCATACGCCCGTGGGAATTTCGGCCCCTGCCGCGCACCGGGCGGGGACCGGGCCGGGGTGACTGCTGATATCTATCAGCAGGCACCCCGTGCAAATGCCCAGGGGGGTCATTAGACCCCCCCATGTCGACGATCGGCGCAAATCGCAAGTGAATTCACACTTGCGATTTGCGCCGATTCCGGGTCATTATGGGTCTATGGTGACCCGGAATAGAAGGGGGATCGCGGTTGTCTAAGACACCCACGATCCCCCTAACGCGATAGGAGTGAGGTGGCAGAGTTGCCACCCCTCCTATCTCTGCTATTGGTGGTCTAGACGTGACCACCAATAGCAGATCTGGGGCGGAGGGGTTTACTTTCATTTTCCCCATCCTGCCCTCCCATAATAGGCGGGGCAGAACGGGGAAAACGAAGAGGATCGGGCGCCGACGTCCACTTACCCCTCCGGAGGCAGCGGAGCGACGGGGATCGGCGGCGGCGACGGAGATCTGCGGCAGCGTGCGGCAGAAGAGGACGGCTCCTGGATGCGACGAAAGCCGGTGAGTATTTGCCTAGCAACATCTAGAGGGCTACAGTCTGAGACCACTATAGTGGTCTCTAGACTGTAGCCCTCCAGATGTTGCAAAACTACAACTCCCAGCATGCCCAGACAGCTGTTTGCTGTGTGGGCATGCTGGAATTTGTAGTTTTGCAACAGCTGGAGGTCTGCAGTTTAGAGACCACTGCACAGTGATCTCTATACTGCCCTCTAGATCTTGCAAAACTACAACTCCTAGCATGCCCACACAGGCTGTTTGCTGTCTGGGCATGCTGGGAGTTGTAGGTTTGCAACATCTGGAGGTCCACAGTTTGGAGATCACTGTTCAGTGGTCTCTAAATTGTAGCACTCCAGATGTTGCAAAACTACAAATTCCAGCATGCCCACACAGAAAACAGCTGTCTCGGCATGCTGGGAGTTGTAGTTGCGTACCTCCAGCTGTTGCATAACTACATCTCCTAGCAAGCCCTTCTGTGATCAGACATGCTGGGAATTGTAGTTTTGCAACAGCTGGAGGCACACTGGTTGGAAAATACTGAGTTAGGTAACAGAACCCAACTCAGTATTTTCCAACCTGTGTGCCTCCAGCTGTTTCAAAACTACAACTCCCAGCATGTACTGACAGACCGTGCATGCTGGGAGTTGTAGTTTTGCAACAGCTAGAGGCTCACTGGTTGGAAAATACTGAGTTAGGTAACAGAACCTAACTGAAGGTTTTCCAACCAGTGTGCCTCCAGCTGTTGCAAAACTACAACTCCCAGCAGGTACTGACAGACCGTGCATGCTGGGAGTTGTAGTTTTGAAACAGCTGGAGGTTTGCCCCCCCCATGTGAACGTACAGGGTACATTCACACGGGCGGGTTTACAGCAAGTTTCCTGCTTCAAGTATGAGCTGCGGCAAATTCCTAGCGGGAAACTCACCGTAACCCGCCAGTGTGAATGTACCCTAAAAACACTACACTACACTAACAGCTAATAAAGAGTAAAACACTACATATACACCCCCGTACACTGTCCCCCCCAATAAAAATGAAAAACGTATTGTACAGCAGTGTTTCCAAAACGGAGCCTCCAGCTGTTGCAAAACAACAACTCCCAGCATTTCCGGACAGCCACTGACTGTCCAGGCATGCTGGGAGTTTAGCAACAGCTGGAGGCACCCTGTTTGGGAATCACTGGCGTAGAATACCCCTATGTCCACCCCTATGCAATCCCTAATTTAGTCCTCAAATGCGCATGGTGCTCTCTCACTTTGGAGCCCTGTCGTATTTCAAGGAAACAGTTTAGGGTCACATATGGGGTATTTCCGTACTCGGGAGAAATTGCACTACAAATTTTGGGGGGCTTTTTCTCCTTTTACCCCTTATGAAATTTATTTTTACACTAACATGCTGGTGTTGCCCTTTACTTTTTATTTTCACAAGAGGTAAAAGGAAAAAAAGACCCCCAAAATTTGTAATTTCTCCTGAGTACGGACATACCCCATATATGGGCGTAAAATGCTCTGCGGGCGCACAACAAGGCTCAGGAGTGAGAGCGCACTATGTACATTTGAGGCCTAAATTGGTGATTTGCACAGGGGTGGCTGATTTTACAGCGGTTCTGACATAAATGCAAAAAAATAAATACCCACATGTGACCCCATTTTGGAAACTACACCCCTCATGGAATATAATAAGGGGTACAGTGAGCCTTTATGCCCCACAGGAGTCTGACAGATTTTTGGAACAGTGGTACGTGAAAATGAAAAATGTAATTTTTTTGTTTGCACAGCCCACTGTTCCAAAGATCTGTCAAACACCAGTGGGGTGTAAATGCTCACTGTACCCCTTATTACATTCCGTGAGGGGTGTAGTTTCCAAAATGGGGTCACATGTGGGGGGGTCCACTGTTCTGGCACCACGGGGGGCTTTGTAAATGCACATGGCCCCCGACTTCCATTCCAAACAAATTATCTCTCTAAAAGCTCAATGGCGCTCCTTCTCTTCTGAGCATTGAAGTTCGCTCGCAGTGCACTTGATGTCCAAACATGGGGTATTTCCATACTCAGAAGAAATGGGGTTACAAATTTTGGGGGGCATTTTCTCCTATTACACTTTGTAAAAAAGTAAAATTTGGGGAAAAACCAGCATTTTAGTGGAAAAATATTTTTTTTTCATTTACACATCCGACTTTAACAAAAAGCTGTCAATCACCTGTGGGGTGTTAAGGCTCACTGTACCCCTTGTTACGTTCCTTGAGGGGTGTCGTTTCCATAATAGTGTGCAATGTGGGGGGTTTTGCTGTCCTGGCACCATAGGGGCTTCCTAAATGGGACATGCCCCCCAAAAACCATTTCAGAAAAACTCACTCTCCTAAATCCCATTGTTGCTCCTTCGCTTCTGAGCCCTCTAGTGCACCCGCCGAACACTTGACATACACATATGAGGTATTTTCTTACTCGAGAGAAATTGGGTTACAAATTTTAAGAGGATTTTTTTCCTTTTACCCCTTGTAAAAATTCAAAAACTGGGTCTACAAGAACATGCCAGTGTAAAAAATGAAGATTTTGAATTTTCTCCTTCACTTTGCTGCTATTCCTGTGAAACACCTAAAGGGTTAAAATGCTGACAATGTCATTTTGAATACTTTGAGGGGTGCAGTTTTTATAATGGGGTCATTTATGGGGTATTTCTAACCAGAAGACCCTTCAAATCCACTTCAAACCTGAACTGGTCCCTGTTTTGCGAAAAATTGGAAAATTGTTGCTGAACTTTGAAGCCCTCTGGTGTCTTCCAAAAGTCAAAACTCATCAATTTTATGATGCAAACATAAAGTAGACATATTGTATATGTGAATCAATATATAATTTATTTGGATTATCCATATTCCTTATAAGCAGAGAGCTTCAAAGTTATAAAAATGCAAAATTTTCACATTTTTCATGAAATTTTTGAATTTTTCACCAAGAAAGGATGCAAGTATCGCCGAAAATTTACCACTAACATAAAGTAGAATATGTCACGAAAAAACAATCTCGGAATCAAATTTATAAGTAAAAGCATTCCAGAATTATTAATGCTTAAAGTGACAGTGGTCAGATTTGCAAAAAATGCTCCCGTCCTTAGGGTCATAATGGGCTCCGTCCCCAAGGGGTTAATGACCACAATTGATAGTTAAGTTGTAGTCTACAGCCCCCCTCCTTTACAGACCAGTCCCTAAGTGTGACCTGCATTATTTGTATGTTTCAATAACAATAGGTTTCTCTATATGTGCCCATTATGTATAAACACAAAGACATTAATAATATTTAAGGAAGTAAAAAAATTTTTTTTTATTTTGATAACATATCGTAAAAGCAAGCATACAATTTGTCATAATATCCTGAAACAAGAAGCATAGCCCTGCACCCTCTCAGTGCCCTATTGTATATAATAAGAGGTATTATTCTGCCCAGATGAATGTCTCACATGTTCTGCTACAATAATTACTGTGCAATGCAAATGCTCATACACAGGTGTCTGAAACCACAAAGATCTAAATTAAAAAGCCACTTTCTCAGTATTGTGACATTAAGATTATACAGGGGTTGCCTGTTTTTTAACCCACTCCATATACAATACTTTGGGTGTGCTAAAATTTTCCTTTAATTTGCTTTTTCCAATAGATATGCCAAGTGGATACTTACTGCCTTATAGTGAATATTAACATGCTACATGTTATTGCATGCATATATGTGCATGTATATAGGGAAACACCTCTAAGCTGGCATTTGATAATCCAGAAATTCTTATTTTCCACATACAGTGGGGCAAAAAAGTATTTAGTCAGCCACCAATTGTGCAAGTTCTCCCATTTAAAAAGATGAGAGAGGCCTGTAATTTTCATCATAGGTATACCTCAACTACGAGACACATAATGAGAAAAAAATATATATAAAATCACATTGTCTGATTTTTTAAGAATTTATTTGCAAATTATGGTGGAAAATAAGTATTTGGTCACCTACAAACAAGCAAGATTTCTGGCTCTCACAGACCTGTAACTTTTTCTTTAAGAGTCTCCTCTGTCCTCCACTTGTTACCTGTATTAATGGCACCTGTTTGAACTTGTTATCAGTATAAAAGACACCTGTCCACAACCTCAAACAGTCACACTCCAAACTCCACTATGGCGAAGAGCATAGAGCTGTCGAAGGACACCAGAAACAAAATTGTTGACCTGTACCAGGCTGGGAAGACTGAATCTGCAATAGGCAAGCAGCTTGGTGTGAAGAATTCAACTGTGGGAGCAATTATTAGAAAATGGAAGACATGCAAGACCACTGATAATCTCCCTCGATCTGGGCCTCCACACAAGATCTCACCCCATGGTGTCAAACTGATCACAAGAACGGTGAGAAAAAAAATACCAGAACCACACAGAGGGACCTAGGGAATGACTTGCAGATTGCTGGGACCAAAGTAACAAAGGCTACCATCAGTAACACACTACACTGCCAGGCACTCAAATCCTGCAGTGCCAGATGTGTCCCCCTGCTTAAGCCAGTACATGTCTGGGCCCGTCTGAAGTTTGCTAGAGAGCATTAAATGATCCAGAAGAGTATTGGGAGAATGTCATATGGTCAGATGAAACCAAAATAGAACTTTTTGGTAAAAACTCAACTCGTTGGTTTGGAGGAGAAAGAATGCTGAGTTGCATCCAAAGAACACCATACCTGCTATGAAGCATGGGGGGTGGAAACATCATGCTTTGGGGCTGTTTTTTTTGCAAAGGGACCAGGATGACTAATCCATGTAAAGGAAAGAATGAATGGGGCCATGTATTGTGAGATTTTGAGTGAAAAGTTCCTTCCATCAGCAAGGGCATTGAAGATGAAACATGGCTGGGTTTTTAAGCATGACAATGATCCCAAACACACTGTCTTTGAAATATCTAAAATTATCTATCTTCATAATAATGTGCCAAGGAATCTGGCCAGTGGAACAGGTCAACTCCTTAAGGACACATGACGTACCGGTACGTCATGTGTCCGCTCCCGATCTATAACGCGGGGCCATGGCGTGGCCCCGCGTCATAGTGGGTCGGGCCCGGCCTCTAACAACGGCCGGGACCCGTGGCTAATAGTGCGCGGCATTGATCGCGGTGCCGCATGCTATTAACCCTTTAGACGCGCCGTTCAAAGTTGAACGACGCATCTAAAGTGAAAGTGAAAGCATGCCGGTTAGCTCAGGGAGCTGTTCGAATAGCTTACAGGACAGCTGGAGGATCCCTACCTGTCTCCTCGCTGTCCGATCGCCGAATGACTGCTCAGTGCCTGAGATCCAGGCATGAGCAGCCAAGCGGCAGAATCATCGATCACTGGTTTCCTATGAGAAACCAGTGATCAATGTAATAGATCAGTGTGTGCAGTGTTATAGGTCCCTATGGGAGCTATAACACTGCAAAAAAAAAGTGAATAAAGATCATTTAACCCCTCCCCTATTAAAAGTTTGAATCACCCCCCTTTTCCCATAAAAAAAAACACAGTGTAAATAAAAATAAACATATATATATCGCCGCGTGCGGAAATTTCCGAATTATAAAAATATATCGTTAATGAAACCGCATGGTCAATGGCGTAAGCGCAAAAAAAATTCCAAAGTCCAAAATAGTGCATTTTTGGTCACTTTTTATATCATGAAAAAATGAATAAAAAGTCCTATCCGATCAATAAGTCATATCAATGCAAAAATGGTACCGCTAAAAACTTCAGATCACAGCGCAAAAAATGAGCCCTCATACCGCTCCATACGCGGAAAAATAAAAAAAGTTATAGGGGTCAGAAGCTGACAATTTAAAACGTATTAATTTTCCTGCATGTAGTTAGTATTTTTTCGAGAAGTACAACAAAATCAAACGTATATAAGTAGGATATCATTTTAATCGTACGGACCTGCAGAATAAAGATAAGGTGTCATTTGTACCGAAAAATGTACTGTGTAGAAATGGAAGCCCCCAAAACTTACAAAACAGCGTTTTTTGTTTTTTTTAAACTCTATGGTTTTCTGGTTCAAGGAACTTTGGAGGAAGTCAGGTGATCGCCCACCATGCATTGTAACGGTGAGTGACAGCTGACATGGACCAATCCAAAACGGCCCTGCCCCTGCCCATATAAGGGAGCGGCGGCCATTACTCGCTCTCTTTCCTCGTGGGCTGCTGATGAAGGAGGATCTGCGCAGCTGTCATCAGCAGTGACTAGGCCCAAGCCTTGCAGCAATGGCCATCTTTACAAAACTGTGAGTTATCTCAATCCCTGTTAACTCCGCAAGATCACCAGACCTAAATAGACCCCTAAATCCGGACGGATCTCTGCACCAATCCTAATTCTAATATTCCTTTGGATAAATCAATGGTCCTCAGCATCTGTCAATCACTGCCGTGCTGTATAGAGACTGTATTGCTAAGACTGTTGCTGTCAATTGGATGTACTGCAAGTACCTCAGTAAAGTTTATGCAAGTTCAAGTTCATCTCTATTGTAGACCTTCATTCATTTAAGCACGCACCTATCGTTTTTGGGAAGGGTGGCGATAGGCCGAAGATTTACCTCAGCGTATTAAACCTCACCCTGGCGTCACGAGTGACAAGGGTTAAATTAACCCCTCATATACCGAAGCAACACCCCAACTACACTACACACAAAGGCAGTTACCACACACTAATAACACATTAAGCATAACATAGGCCACCAGTGTACATTCCTGTACATAATACCATTCTGTGCAACTCCCATCTATGAAGACAAACATATGGGTAAGTATGGCGTTATATTTTAAGCAACCTAAAGGGGCTACACAGCTATAACTGTTATTGTGTCATGCCTAGTGTAGACTATGAGTGGTATTCTGCTCTATAAATCCTTGTGTCATGCACCACCCCTTCAGCCCTGCACCGTGCAATAACTCAGACTACCCTTTTTTTCCAGATTAGTAAGAAATCCACAGAAAGTAGTATAACTGTCCGATAGTTTCGGGACTCCAGAGAGATGAGGCAGCAACGTTGTCATTCATGCATTCAGTTTTGAAAGTTTAAGATACTCAACAGTTCCTGTAACTTCTATAAACTACAATGGAGATAGCCACACACTCATGCTGAGCAGGAGACAGGGCGGATCCAGAGTCTAATATTTAAAAAAAAAATTTTTGTTGGATCTGATGGGTACGCTTTAAGGTACTTACAATATTATTAAATGTATCATACAGTCCTAATCTTGTTTAAGGAGTACTTCTATTAAAAAATCTTTACCCTTCCAGTACTTTTTAGCAGCTGTATGCTACAGAGGAAATTCTTTTCTTTTTGAATTTCTTTTTGTGTCTTGTCCACAGTGCTCTCTGCTGACACCTGATGCCCGTATCAGGAACTGTCCAGAGCAGGAGAAAATCTGCATTGCAAACCTATGCTGCTCTGGACAGTTCCTGACACAGACAGAGGTGTTAGCAGAGAGCACTGTGGACAAAACAAAAAAGAATTTCCTCTGTAGCATACAGCTGCTAAAAAGTACTGGAAGGGTAAATATTTTTTAATAGAAGTAATTTACAAATCTGTTTAACTTTTTAGCACCAGTTGATTAAAAAAAAAAGTTTTCCACTGGGAGTACCCCTTTAAGGGATATAGGCCCTGATTTTGTGATGCCTGCGCTATAGCATGTTGCAGAAAATTATTTCCAGTATAATAATGAAATATACCAATTGCCACAGAATCGGAAAGTGCTAAAGAAGTTTTTACCATTTAAAACTACAGCTTCCAGTATGACCTTAAGTATGTGGTAAGGTTATGCTGGGAGTTGTTTCACTCATCATTACTGCAGAACTTACAAGTGACTCCAGCTCTGATAGGACATAGTGAGGAGAATACACAATGATATCAGTGACTACAGGTGACGTCTTCTCTATAGTCTTTCCTTATCTAATTCAGATGGTACATACCGCTATGACTTGTTCCAGCTAAATGTTCACTCAGCAGAACTTGATGCCCAGATGGCTCCTCACTATGTCAGCGGATTCTGATCCTCTATATGAAAAAAATAATTATTATAATACTGCTGTGGTAGCCCTTGGGGGGTGTATGGTAGTTGGGGTGTTGTTTCGGTAGATGAGGGGTTAAAGGGGTAGTCCAGTGGTGAAAAACTTATCCCCTATCCTAAGGATAGGGGATAAGTTTGAGATCGCGGGGGGTCCGACCTCTGGGGCCCCCTGAGATCTCTCTGTACGGGGCCCCGACTCTCCGGCTAGATAGCGGGTGTCGACCCCCGCCCGAGGCGGCGGCCGACACGCCCCCTCAATACATCTCAATGGCAGAGCCGGAGATTGCCGAAGGCAGCGCTTCAGCTCTGCCATAGAGTTGTATTGAGGGGGCGTGTCGGCCGCCGCCTCGTGCGGAGGTCGACACGCCCCCTTCCCGCGGGCTGTCGGGGCTCCGTACAGGAGATCGCGGGGGGCCCCAGGGGTCGGACCCCCCGCGATCTGCAACTTATCCCCTATCCTTAAGATAGGGGATAAGTTGTAAACTACTGAATCACCACTGGACTACTCCTTTAAGGTTAACCCTATAGTTCGTGACGCCAGGCTGAGGGCTAGTATGCTGAAGTAATTCTCCGGCCTATCGACACCCTTCCCAGTAACGATAGGTGCATACACAAAATGACTGAAGGTCCACAAGGTACTTGAACTTGGATAAACTTTACTGAAAGGCTTGCGGTACAGCCAATGCACAATTAACAGTCTCATGCAAACAGTCTCTATATAGTTCAGTGACTGACAGTTGTTGCGGACCTTAAATAGTAATATAAGTCTCTGAATTTAGGGTAATTTGCGAAGATCCGTCCGGATTTAGGGGATAGATAAGGTTCGGTGATCTTGCAGAGTGCTTAGGGATTGATATACTCACGATTCTGAATAGATCAGCCGTTGCCGCAAGGCTCGGGCCTAACTCACTGTGGAAGATAGCTGTGCAGATCCTGCTCGTTTGACAGCCCGGGAACAAGAGCTGTTGCTTGGTTGGCTTCACAGGAACAAGAGCGCAAAATCATGGCCGCCGCTCCCTTATATGGGCAGGGGCGGGGTTGATTCCATTGGTCCGAATATCTGTCACTCACCGTCACAAAGCATGGTGGGTGCAATATGTTACAGGGACCTCCAAAGGTCCTTAAGCAAAAACCATAGAGTTTAACTGATCACATGACCCGCAGGTCCTGCTACGCTCCGGACAGGTAATTAAATAGTTATATACATTAGCACTATTAAATTTACATAAATCCTGAATAAACTATTAGCTTAATGACTATCTAGATGAGAGGTGACAAGGGGCAGGCCAAAAAAAAAAAGGACCCGACGTCCTAGGGACTCTGGCTATGGGGACCTATATACACAGGTACCGGATATGATGCGGTGCCGGGACACCACACTGCCAAACACTGTATCCTTTGACTATAATACTGGCACACACCCTCTGAATATAATTCTGACACACTGTACATACTCTGAAAATATTTCAACACACTGTACCCTCTGAATATAATACCGCCACACACCATACCCTCTGTATATAAAACCGCCACACAGCGTAACCTCTGAATATAATACTACTACACACTGAACCCTCTGACTATATTACTATAACACACTGTACCCTCTGAATATAATACCGTCACACACCGTACCCTCTGCATATAAAACTGCCACACACCGTAACCTCTGAATATAATACTACAACACACTTTACCCTCTCAATATAATACTACAACACACCGTAACCTCTGAATATATTACTACAGCACACCGTAACCTCTGAATATAATACTACAACACACTGTACCCTCTAAATATAATACTACCACATACTGTGCTCTCTGAATATAACCTTGCTAGCGTCGCTGCACACAGGATCTCCCGCAGATACTCTGCCCACTAATATAGAAGTTGGTATTGTACACTTTGGACCTGAGGAAGGCACCTTGAGAGTGCCGAAACGCGTTCTCCACATTTTTGCTAAATAAACTAGTTTTACCTGTGCTGGCTTGAGTCTCTCTGTCCTTTCACATACAAATAGCAGCCCCTCCCCAATCAACCGGCCTTTTCTGTAGCCCCTTGCTAGCTATCCTGAATATAACCTTGCAATACACCCTCTGAATACAATAACACAGTTTTGACTCCGGTTTAAAAACCGTACTGCAACCGCATACGTTTTTTTAAACATGGACGTCAATGGGAAATGCACATGTATAGGGTTCCATATGGGAAACCGTATACGGTTTTTACTTTGCACATGAACATTTGCATCCTAAAGTCCCCACCCAACACTCCCCCCATAAAAATGGACGGAACCGTATGCACTTTTAAAAACAGTATATGGTTTAAAAACGCATATGGTTTACTTTTTCCCATACGGTTCAATAAGTTTTTTTTTTCCATACAGTTTTCTTTAGAAAAACTGATTGAAAACAGTATGGAAAAAACGTGGCGTGAACCCAGCCATACACGTTGCTCCGTTCTTGCAGTCTGAGAGCTGTGGGAACGTGATCTCCAGGCACCGGCGCGATGATGGTGACATCATCGTGCCGGCCTGCCGTCGATGGTGTCCCCGCTGCTCATACTGCAAGAATGGAGCAGCATGTGAGAAACGTGAGGGAATGGTGGAGCGTGACAGCTGACAGCTCCTGCTCCACCATGCCATAGAACAGTAGGGTAAACAATCTCGGGGGGGGGGGGGGAGGGGGGCAGGGGATCTTCCTTCTTTCCAATACCCATCTTTCGAACATTTATGGCATATATGTAAGGATACAGTTGTGGTGAGCTGGGGTGTTGCTATAGTGTAGCAGGGTCTGGTGGTATTAACCCTGGGGGGCAAGATGTTGTTAACCCCTTAAAGTTCGTGATGCCAGGATGTGGTTATTCCGATATGGTAACCGCCATCAACCAACCCAAAACGGTTTTCAATAAAGGAATGTCCACAGCAGGAATTATGCAAGAACTGGAAATTTTACTTGTAATTCTTAAGAAACAGTCTTTACAGTTATGCAGTTCCTCTAGAGGCAACCAGGATATAGGATACCTCACAGGCTTGCTGGGACTTGTAGTATTGAGAATATCTATGCAGGCCACTGTGCTACTAATATTATTCTTGAGTTGAGTAGTAGTCACTAGAATTGTAGATAGAGCTTGATAACTCACGTTTTGAAGTGGCTGCAGGTTCTTTAGGCTTTGGCCTATCTGAGATGAATTTAGATAGTACAGGTATTGTGCTTGGCTGAAATCCAGGAGATAAGAGAGAGAGTTTAGAGACTACAGCCCATTATATACTAAGGAGGCTGGACTAAAAAGCCCATTGGTTGCAAAGCCTGTGGGTCCTGTACCCAAGGAACTCTGGGTATGTCACATGACAGTGCTTCACATGACTAACACTTCTGTACACATTTGTACAAACTTTATACATACTGACAATGCATACACAATATACTGTATACAATGCATTTAAATGAGACAATAGAAGGTGAGCAAAGGGATAAACCCTGCAGGAGAGCCGTATGGACTGCAGGGACTCTTCCTGAGGGGACTTAGGGAGGGTACAGGACCAGGACACCCCAAACCCCCTTACTTAATAAAAGTCGTCCTCGACATATGTCCCCTTAGGGAGAGGAACGAAATGACCATAGAGCCGGATGCAGTCCTGAAGCATTTAATCACAATGTCCCATTTCAGGCCCCGAACAGCCAGAGCCTGCAGGGGTGAGGTGGCACTGGTGCCACCTCACGATCACCCTGATTCGTCGGCCGGATTCCCGGCCGACCAATCAGGGCGCCTGCTGCGGGTGTCACTCCCGCAACCCGCTCCGCCCCTCTTCCGGAGGACGTGAGCGGGTGCGGGACGTGCACCCCGGGTGCTGGGGACCCCGATCCCCGGCGTCAATGTTGGGATCGGGGCCCCAGGAGCGACGGCCGCGGCGGAGACGACGAGGGACTGACCTGTGCGGCGAGGATCGTTGGAGGTGAGTGACAGCCTCCTGCTGTTGCTTAGCAACAGCTCCCAGCATGCAAAAAGGGCATGCTGGGAGCTGTAGTTATGCAACAGCAGGAGGCAGACCACCACAACTCCCAGCATGCCCTTATGGGCATGCTGGGACTTGTAGTTTTGCAACAGCTGGAGGCACATTTTTTCTATGGAAAAGTGTACCTTCAGCTGTTGTGTAACTACAACTCCCAGCTTGCACCAACAGCTAAAGTGCATGCTGAGAGTTGTAGTAGTGCATCTGCTGGTTGCATAACTACAACTCCCAGCATGCCCGTTGGCTGTCGGTGACTGCTGGGAGTTGTAGTTTTGCAACAGCTGAAGGCACACTGAGTTATGTAGCAAACCAGTGTGTCTCCAGCTGTTGCATAACTACAGTCCCCAGCATCCCCAGCCAAAGTAGTATGCCTCCAGCTGTTGCATAACTACAAGACCCAGCATGCCCTTCCGCTGTCCGTACATGCTGGGGGTTGTAGCTTTTGCAACAGCTGAAGGCACACTGGTTGCAAAACACTGAGTTTGTTACCAAACTCTGTGTTTCACAACCAGTGTGCCTCCAGCTGTTGCAAAACTACAACTCCCAACATGCACTGATAGACCGTACATGCTGGGAGTTGTAGTTTTGCAACAGCTGGATGTTCCCCCCCCCCCCCCCCCAATGTGAATGTACAGGGTACACTCACATGGGCGGAGGATTACAGCAAGTATCCGGCTGCAAGTTTGAGCTGCGGCAAATTTTCTGTCGCAGCTCAAACTGCCAGCGAGAAACTACTGTGAACCCCCGCCCGTGCGACTGTACCCTAAAAACACTACACTAACACACAATAAAAAGTAAAAAACACTACGTATACACATACCCCTATACAACCCCCCTCCCCTCCCCAATAAAAATGAAAAACGTCTGGTACGCCACTGTTTCCAAAACGGAGCCTCCAGCGGTTGCAAAACTACAACTCCCAGCATGCACTGATAGACCGTACATGCTGGGAGTTGTAGTTTTGCAACAGCTGGACGTTCCCCCCCCCCCCCAATGTGAACTTACAGGGTACACTCACATGGGCGGAGGATTACAGTAAGTATCCGGCTGCAAGTTTGAGCTGCGGCTCAAACTGCCAGCGTGAAACTACTGTGAACCTCCGCCCATGTGACTGTACCCTAAAAACACTACACTACACTAACACACAATAAAATAAAAAGTAAAAATCACTACAAATACACATACCCCTACACAGCCCCCCTCCCCAATAAAAATGAAAAACGTCTGGTACGCCACTGTTTCCAAAACGGAGCCTCCAGCTGTTGCAAAACAACTACTCCCAGTATTGCCAGATAGCCACTGACTGTCCAGGCATGCTGGGAGTTTTACAACAGCTGGAGGCACCCTGTTTGGGAATCACTGGCGTAGAATACCCCTATATCCTCCCCTATGCAAGTCCCTAATTTAGGCCTCAAATGCGCATGGCGCTCTCACTTTGGAGCCCTGTCGTATTTCAAGGCAACAGTTTAGGGTCACATATGGGGTATCGCCGTACTCGGGAGAAATTGTGTTACAAATTTTGGGGGGTATTATCTGCTTTTACCCTTTTTAAAAATGTAAAATTTTGGGGAAAAGAGGCATTTTAGGTAAAATTTTTTTTATTTTTTTTACATATGCAAAAGTCGTGAAACACCTGTGGGGTATTAAGGTTCACTTAACCCCTTGTTACGTTCCCCGAGGGGTCTAGTTTCCAAAATGGTATGCCATGTTTTTTTTTTTTTGCTGTCCTGGCACCATAGGGGCTTCCTAAATGCGGCATGCCCCCAGAGCAAAATTTGCTTTCAAAAAGCCAAATGTGACTCCTTCTCTTCTGAGACCTGTAGTGCGCCAGCAGAGCACTTTTCACCCCCATATGGGGCGTTTTCTGAATCGGGAGAAATTGGGCTTCAAATTTTGAGGGGTATTTTCTGCTTTAACCCTTTGTAAAAATGTAAATTTTTGGGGAAACCAAGCATTTTAGGTAATTATTTTTTTTTTTTTTTTACATATGCAAAAGTTGTGAAACCCCTGTGGGGTATTAAGGTTCACTTTACCCCTTGTTACGTTCCCCAAGGGGTCTAGTTTCCAAAATGGTATGCCATGTGTTTTTTTTTGCTGTCCTGGCACTATAGGGGCTTCCTAAATGCGGCATGCCCCCAGAGCAAAATTTCCTTCAAAAAAGCCAAATGTGACTCCTTCTCTTCTGAGACCTGTAGTGCGCCAGCAGAGCACTTTTCACCCCCATATGGGGTGTTTTCTGAATCGGGAGAAATTGGGCTTCAAATTTTGGGGGGTATTTTCTGCTTTAACCCTTTGTAAAAATGTAAATTTTTTGGGAAACCAAGCATTTTAGGTAAATTTTTTTTTTTTTTACATATGCAAAAGTTGTGAAACCCCTTTGGGGTATTAAGGTTCACTTTACCCCTTTTTACGTTCCCCAAGGGGTCTAGTTTGCAAAATGGTATGCCATCTGGGGTTTTTTGCTGTCCTGGCACCATAGGGGCTTCCTAAATGCGGCATGCCCCCAGAGCAAAATTTCCTTCAAAAAAGCCAAATGTGACTCCTTCTCTTCTGAGACCTGTAGTGCGCCAGCAGAGCACTTTTCACCCCCATATGGGGTGTTTTCTGAATCGGGAGAAATTGGGCTTCAAATTTTGGGGGGTATTTTCTGCTATTACCCTTTTTAAAAATGTAAAACTTTTGGGAAACCAAGCATTTTAGGGATTTTTTTTTTTTTTTTTTACGTATGCAAAAGTTGTGAATCACCTGTGGGGTATTAAGGTTTACTTTACCCCTTGTTATGTTTCCCGAGGGGTCTAGTTTCCAAAATGGTATGCCATGTGTTTTTTTTTTTGCTGTTCTGGTACCATAGGGGCTTCCTAAATGTGACATGCCCCCCAAAAACCATTTGTCGCTCCTTCCCTTCTGAGCCCTCTACTGCGCCCGCCGAACAATTAACATAGACATATGAGGTATGTGCTTACTCGAGAGAAATTGGGTTTCAAATACAAGTAAAAATTTTCTCCTTTTTACCCCTTGCAAAAATTCAAAAATTGGGTCTACAAAAACATGCAAGTGTAAAAAATGAAGATTGTGAATTTTCTCCTTCACTTTGCTGCTATTCCTGTGAAACACCTAAAGGGTTAAAATGCTGACTGAATGTCATTTTGAATACTTTGGGGGGTGCAGTTTTTATAATGGGGTCATTTATGGGGTATTTCTAATATGAAGGCCCTTCAAATCCACTTCAAACCTGAACTGGTCCCTGAAAAAAAGCGAGTTTCAAAATTTTGTGAAAAATTGGAAAATTGCTGCGGAACTTTGAAGCCCTCTGGTGTCTTCCAAAAGTAAACACTTGTCAATTTTATGATGCAAACATAAAGTAGACATATTGTATATGTGAATAAAAAAAAATATTTTGAATATCCATTTTTCTTACAAGCAGAGAGCTTCAAAGTTAGAAAAATGCAAAATTTTCAAATTTTTCATCAAATTTTGGGATTTTCACCAAGAAAGGATGCAAGTTACCACAAAATTTTACCACTAAGTTAAAGTAGAATATGTCACGAAAAAACTATCTCGGAATCAGATTGATAACTAAAAGCATTCCAGAGTTATAAATGTTTAAAGTGACAGTGGTCAGAATTGCTGAGTCCTTAAGGTGAAAAAGGGCTCAGTCCTTAAGGGGTTAAGACTCACTAAATATTAACATTCCTAAATAACATGACCATTATGTTATGTTTTATCCCAATACCTTTTTCTTTAGTATAGGCATATTTATTTTATTTGATTATGCATCTCTAATGACTATGCATGAATTCTGAATAGCTATCACATCCGACTATAGCTAACAAATTAATTTACATTGTACTATGACTGATATTTGACATTTTACTGTGACTGACATTTGATATTTGACTATGACTGACATTTGTTTAAAGGATGTATAATCACTACAATACTACTACATACTTGGCATTATCTCATTGTTACTTATATTTTTTTTCATTGATATGCAGCTAATATTATACCACTCATTATTTCTTTGTTATACACTGGTTGTTGATTGGATTGCCTGAGGCTTTCTGCCCAATGCCTTAGCTGCTAGGGTCTATTGGTACTACACACTTACCCCTAGAACTCTGGATCTAGATAACAATTACACTTACTGTTATCTTTTTGTATACATGTATTTTTTTAGTTAGCTACAGGAATACCCTCCAGCCACAAAAGCATCCTGGACACGTAGAGATAAGAAAGAACATATTAGTACATGACATTTGTGCATAATAGTGTTATAGACTGGTATAGAACAGGTTACAGTCCTTAATACACATTGACTTGTGTACTGTGAGATAGATATATGAATTTAGTGAATTATGTGTACTGGACTTTATAGATGTACGCTACTTGGATTTTGTATGTACTGAATTTTAAGTACATATGTGAAGTCAGTCTTGATATCTTATTAATTTGGCGCTAGTGAAGGGTGGCTTTTCTTGTTACTCCCAGTGGAGCTGGGACAGCACCTTTAAGGAAACACTATAACACTGATCTAATTTTGTACTTCCGTACAGGGATTTTGTACTTCTGTACAGTAATCCATTAACATTTTTCCATTTTATGTAACCGTAAATTATTATTTTTTTTATTATTTGCTTGGAACACAAAGGTTACAAAGCAGCAAAACAATTGAAATACTCAGGTTACCTTTACCTGCTGTGTGAGTGCAAAATTTTGTGCTTAAACTATATTACTATTATTACATTCACATTAACAGACATGTACGGCTTGACAGTCCACCTACATTATGGAGTCCATGATGAAAATATAGCCGGGCACAAAACTTAATAGAATTTCCTCAGGCAGGGAGTCTCTCGGCCGGAGCTGGGCACAAACTTATGAAAGTGGTTGCGTTGCAAAACAATCAAACTTCTTGGCATAGTCCTGCCAGGCACTTTATCTCAAACCGTTGCAGAACTGAAGAACCTGTAACAATAAGAAGGTACTCGTGTACCACACAGTTAATAATGAGCAAAAATGACGACTTTAGAAACGGATCTCCTTTCTTCCCAACCTCGCCTATATGCGTGCTTCCTACTTTGCAACATGTATCTGAGAGCACGAGGTTGGGTTTCCCTCATGGGGTTGACACAGGTGTACCATGCCGCATTGGTCAGCTGAGACTGTGCAATGGTCGAGTTAACATTGACCACCACATTCACTTCAGTGGCTGATGCCACTGGAACAACTGTAGGTGCCGGCTGGCTCGGCCAAACCTCCTAAGGTGGAGTAGGCCACGGCACATCGGTTGGTGCCTGCTGATTAGGCCACATCTCCGTAACTGGAGTAGGCCTAGGCACATAAGTTGGTGCCCGCTGATTAGGCCTCACTTCCTCTGGGGGGGGGGGGTTGGGGGGGTAGGCCTGGACACATTACATCTTTCTGTAGGCCTGGACACATTACATTTTTCTATGATGCCGGCTATTTCGGCCTCTATGCGGGCCCTCTCAGCCTGTACTGTAGGGACAGGTGGATGGGACTTTCCTGACAGGGGAAGGACATGATCCCATATGTACTAGATGAGCGCAGGCTCGTCGCCGAACACCCATTGAGGAAGAGGGGGTGACTGCGGGCGTGCACTAACTGGAACAGACTTCTGCACTGGGAGTTCCCTGTCGTGGCTGGAGGAGGAAGAAGGCATAGAAAATGTGGCTTCGGCTGGCATACTTACATCCGACTCCTCAGTTGCGATCTCCGCCCAGGATCTCCAGGATCTGTGGTGAGGGGACAATCTCACCGGCGATGCTGTCGCTGAAGTCCGTGGTGATTCCCCTTTCGGGGTGGCTGGCTACTTGTTGTCCTCTGGAAGCAGGGGCAGGTCACAGGCCTCCTCGGCCCCAAGGGACAACTGCTGCAAGCGTTCAGCAAATTTGTGGAAAAGGTGTGCTGCGGCCGCGGCAACTTTCCTCTGCTCCAGCGCCATCTTGCTGCTCTCCTCACATGCTCTGGTGGGTTCCACCATCTCTGTACACCTTGCTGCCATCTCTAGACTATAGTGGTCTGGCTGCGTGGCTTCTATTATATGAGGCTTCAACAAAATGGCCACCAGCCGGAAGGACGTCATTGGTGCAGCCCTGACTTCCTGTCCCCCGGCAAACACAAGCAGGCAACAACAGTTCTACTTCGGCATTGAAACAGCTAAATGATGTCCACACCCAGGGGAGGGACGCAGACCAGCGCGGGACATTTTGGTGCGCTTCTTGAGTTCTTCCTTAACCCTTTCAGGCTTTCCTGCAGCGAAGCACTTAGCATGGCTTCGTTCCTGATTTTATACATGGCTACAATATAATATTCTTCACCTCCCCCCTTACTTTTTCTTGTACCCGGCAAAGCACAATTTCAGCAACAATGTCCTGTACACTTTTGGGCATGATTTCAATCACTACTTGCGAAAATTCTGGACAGTACTCATTATACACATTCCTGCATAGGGGGAGGACTATGGTACTTGAAATAATGGTGTACACCCGTTTTTCGTTGCAGGTGGTCTGGTTAGCTGAGTTATTAAAGGCACACACCCATATGCTGTTCATAGGACACCAAAAGCTATGTGGTGAGCTGGGGTGTTGCTATAGTGTAGCAGGGTCTGGTGGTATTAACCCTGGGGGGCAAGATGTTGTTAACCCCTTAAAGTTTGTGAAGCCAGGGTGTTGTTATTCCGTTATGGTAACCGCCGTCAACCAACCCAAAACGGTTTTCAATAAAGGAATGTCCGGGTCTGATTACAGGCGACCACCGGGCCGGCGGCGTGTGACGTCACGCCTCCGCCCCCGTTTGACGTCACGCTCCGCCCCTCAATGTAAGCCTACGGGAGGGGGCGTGATAGCTGTCACGCCCCCTCCCGTAGGCTTGCATTGAGGGGCGGAGCGTGACATCACACGGGGGCAGAGGCGTGACGTCACACGCCGTTGGCCCGGTGGTCGCCTGTAATCAGACCCAGAGCAACCACGCTCTGGGGACTGATTACAATCGGGGTGCAGCGTGCAAGATCACGGGGGTCCCCAGCGGCGGGACCCCCGTGATCAGGCATCTTATCCCCTATCCTTTGGATAGGGGAAAAGATGTGTAAGCACCGGAGAACCCCTTTAAGGATGTGGGGCTTATGCATACGCCCGTGGGAATTCCGGTCCCCGCCGGTAGCCGGTTGGGGACCGGACCAGGATGCCTGCTGAAATCATTCAGCAGGTATCCCGGCACATCGCCGGGTGGGGTCCTGAGATGTCGGCGATCGCAGAAAATAGCAGACATGTGATTTTCTGCTATTCCGTGCTAATCGGGTCTCTGGTGACCCGATCACCCAGAAAATACAGCCCCGATCATCCTGAGGGATAGGAGTGAGGTTGCAGTGCTGCGATCACCTCCTATCCCCTGCCATTGGTCAGAACTGATTCTGACCAATGGCAGCGCAGGATACTGGGTTGCCATGGCAACCTCCCGTTCTGCCCACCCCTGGATGTCGGGCAGAATGGGGGGAGAAGATGGAGGCCGGTACCTGAGAAGAAGATGCCTGGGGACCGAAGATCGTCACTGGAGACAGGCGCAGGTAGGGAAACGAAGGTGGGGGGGGGGGGAGGAAGGGGCAAGTAAGCGATATTTGCTGCTGCCCTTCCTAGTGGATGCCAAACTGCAACTCCCAGCATGCCCAGACAGTTGTAGCTTTGCAACATCTGGAGGGTCACAGTTTGGAGACCACTGTTACAGTGGTGCCCAAACGGTAGCCGTCCAGATGTTGCCAAACTACAACTCTCAGCATGCCTAGACTGCTTATGCATGCTGGGACTTGTAGTTCTGTAACATCTGTCCCTTCAGATTTATCAATTTTCATGAAATTTTTGAAAATTGCTGCTCTACTTTGAAGCCCTCAAATTTTTTCAAAAAGTAAAAATATGTCCATTTTATGATGCCAACTTAAAGTGGACATATTGTATTTGTGAATAAAAATAAAATTTATTTGGAATATCCATTTTCCTTACAAGCAGAGAGCTTCAAAGTTAGAAAAATGCAAAATTTTCTTGACATTTTGGGATTTTTCACCAAAAAAGGATGCAAGTAACGATGAAAATTCACCACCAAAATAAAGTAGAATATGTCACGAGTAAAGCAACGGTGGTCAGAGTTGCGAAAAAGGGCTCAGTCCTTAAGGAGAAAAAGCATTATTCTTGAGTTGAGTAGTAGTCACTAGAATTGTAAATGGAGCTTGATAACTCACGTTTTGAAGTGGCTGCAGGTTCTTTAGGCTTTGGCCTATCTGAGATAAATTTAGATAGTAGAGGTATTGTGCTTGGCTGAAATCCAGGAGATAAGAGAGAGAGTTTAGAGACTACAGCCCCTTATATACTAAGGAGGCTGGACTAAATCCCATTGGTTGCAAAGCCTGTGGGTCCTGTACCCAAGGAACTCTGGGTATGTCACATGACAGTGCATCACATGACTAACACTTCTGTACACATTTGTACAAACTTTATATATATTGACAATGCATACACAATATATACAATGCATTTAAATGAGACAATAGAAGGTGAGCAAAGGGGCAAACCCTGCAGGAGAGCCCTATGGACTGCAGGGACTCTTCCTGAGGGGACACCACACAGTAAAGCATGCTATGTAGAGAAAGGGGTTTCCCGGGCAGGTAGGATTTCTTTTTTAATTTCCCAGGATGCAGTAAAATATGATCCCCCGCCAATACCATTGTGACATGCGTGCTCAGCCAACTGGTCTGAACGGTGTTACTGCATTTATGTTAAAGGGGTATTCCCGTGGAGAACTTTTTTTTTAAAATAAACTGGTGCCAGAAAGTTAAACAGATTTGTAAATTACTTCTATTAAAAAATCTTAATCCTTCCAGTACTTATTACCTGCTGAATACTACAGAGGAAATGGTTTTCTTTTTGGAACACAGTGCTCTCCACTGACATCATGACCACAGTGCTCTCTGCTGACATCTCTGTCCATTTTAGGAATTGTCCAGAGCAGCATATGTTTGCTATGGTGATTTTCTCCTACTCTGGACAGTTCTTAAAATGGACAGAGATGTCAGCAGAGAGAACTGTGGTCATGATGTCAGCAGAGAGCTCTGTTTTTGCAAAAAGAAAACCATTTCCTCTGTAGTATTCAGCAGCTAATAAGTACTGGAAGGATTAAGGGGTACGACCGTGCTGACAACTTATCCCCTATCTAAAGGATAGGGGATAAGTTACCTCATCACGCGGGGTCCTGCCGCTTGGGACCCCCGCGATCTCGCACGCAGCATCCCGCTCTCATCAGGCCCTGGAGCGAACATCGTTCCGGGTCTGATTACTGCCGATCACGGGGCCGGAGTATCGTGACATTGCGGCTCCGCCCCCATGTGGCGTCACGCTCCGTCCCCTCAATGTAAGTTTATGGCAGGGGGCAAGACAGCTGTCTCGCCCCCTGCCATAGACTTGCATTGAGGGGCGGAGTGTGATGTCACGATGGTGGGGCTGTGACGTCACGATCACCGGCCCCGTCATCAGACCCGGAGTGGATGTTCGCTCCGGGGCCTGATGAGAGCGGGGTGCTGCGTGCGAGATCGCGGGGGTCCCCAGCAGCAGGACGCCGTGCGATCAGGAAACTTATCCCCTATCCTTTAGATAGGCGATAAGTTGTCAGCACGGTAGCACCCCTTTAAGCTAATGCTGCCACTCAGTAATCTGGAACCAGAGTCTGCCGTATCTCCTCCCACTCACTATACAGTGATATACTTTGTACTTTGTACCACAGTCTACAAATATACTGGCCATATATCTTATTGTACCTCTTCATGGTATATTCACATGTACAGTATCCTGCGTATATTTGATGTGCAAGATTTGAAGCTGCAGATTTTATGCTGCAGATTTCATTGTAAACAAATGGATTGAACAGAGCATCAAATCTGCAGCTTCAAATCCTGCATATCAAAAAAGTGCAGGATACTGTACATGTGAATGCACCCTTAAAGTTTTATTATGTTACCTGCACCATATGTATTATATCATAGTAAGCCACTGATGAACTCCTTCACAATTACATATGGTATATATAGGATGGCTTCTGTCACTGTACCTTTAACAGCTCATTACATATTCAGTAGTTGCATCATACCCCACATGGGTATAAAGGTAAAAACAGGAAGGGCTCTGTTCTCTATAAAGTCAGGCCGGACGACTACAGCTCTGAAACTTCCTTGTATTGTACACAACTCCTCCTTTTTCAGTGCTCAGACACTGGCAGCTACAAACTTTCTATCAAACTTTAGTCTCTGAGTTTTATTCTTTTTCTTTCTTTGCACTGTGGGCAATGTGGAATAGGAAAGAAGAGATCTAACAGTAAAGGTGTGGAGGACAGATCTCCTAGGACAGAGATGACACTAGTCAGGAGGGACACCTGCACTGACAGCACCCATGTAAGTAACCACTCCTGTCATTCACATAGCAAACTGCAGACGGCTATATCACAATTCATAATCCGCATGGGATACAAAGCAAGAAGCATTGATCTAATGTCTTTGAATGTGACCCTTGTGTTCTATGGGAGGAAATGCTATTTTAGGAGCTAAAAGTAAAAAAAAAAAAATGTCTATGAATCATCTTATTCTGTCTAATCCAGGAAAGCTGGGTAATAATTAATACAACCACCACTACAGATCATCTATACTTGCCACACTATTTTCCAGAATCCTAGGTAGATTTTCTTTTCAGGAGTCTTAGAAAGGTGTGTGGCAACCCCTATGTGATCATATAATCTGTTTTGTCCCATCGCTTACTAGTATGCTAAAATAATAGCTTTGTTATAAAGTAATATATTCCCTGATCCAGTATTGCCTGATAACTGCGCAGAATAGTCCCATGAGATTTCTGGTAAGCTGAGTGACAACCTCTAGGGAAGCTGTAACAGTAGACATTTCCCAGAAACTAACATATCAATTAACATGGAGTTTTTAATCATTTTCACAGGTTTTGTTCTGTTATTTTTTTTAGGCGATAAGAAAAATCGCTGTCTCAATGCTGAGACCCCCACCAATCAGCTGAAAGAGCCAGAAGAAGCGCATGCTTAAGTGCTTCACTCACTGGCTTGCCGTGATCTCTCTCCTACAACCTCATTATAAAACTATGGAGCAGTCCAAAGAAGCTGGATGGAGATTTTTGCGAGTTGGAGAGTGCTTCTCCTGACTTGTTCAGCTGATCAGTAGGGAGTAAGATAAAACATGTCTTCTAAAATATTTATCTTCTCTCTTCCCTCTTTTACATACTCTTTATGGTAAATTATCATTATTAAAGGGGTACTCCAGGGGGAAACTTTTTTTTTTTTTTTTTTTTAATCAACTGGTGCCAGAAAGTTAAACAGATTTGTAAATTAGAAAAAATAGGAGTACGCGCTAGGAAAAATAGCAATAGTGAGATGAATTAAATGGAACCGTGTCCTACCTTGCAATGAGTAGTGTGGTACTGAACTGAAGCAGCGGTCCTCTGGAATATGAGCACAACAGAGTTGTTTTAGCGAATAAACGAGTGGTTATACTAAATAATACAATGGATAGTAACAGTGCAAGTACCTATATTAGAATATATGGTATATTATTGGAGAATGTAATTGGATTGCAGCACTTTCTAGGAGTACAAGATGATAAGTCCTTCCACAGTGGGCCCGTTTAGAGGGTACTCCAGCGCTGCAAATTGTAATAAAAAAGAGAGAGGTTCTTCCGGTTTAGGTAAAATAAAAGCGTTCTAATAGAAATAGGTACCTGATGTCCGTTGCTAGTCAGGGACGTCGCTTTTTCGGGGTGATGGTCCTCAAAACAGGGATAGCGGGAGAACGCTCCGGCCGGTAGCGTCTCAACCTGCTTCCATCCTCGTGGTAAGTGACTCGATGTTGTGAGTAACTGATAGTGACGTCACTGTGGGGGCACGGAGAGTCCACAAAACTATCGACGCAAAACTTTCGAATTTCCTTTGTCGGGATACGTGATGTGGATGGAATGGCCTATACTTATAGGAGGACGTGGATCTGATGTTTAACCCTATGTTTACTCCCCTGGATAGGTAAGTCCTTTGATTTGTATATGGCTCAGTGCTGGAGTTTCATGTTAAAGATATGGGTACTACGCTATTTATTATTGCAATGTTTTTGTTAGGATAAAAAGCCAAACAGTTCCATTTCTTCATTAAGACCAAATGGGGCCATAGAATTTAGGTTAAAAATCCATTTGCTCTCTGATCTGGATATTTGTGCAAAAAAATTTCCCCCTCGCCAGTGTGGGGCAATTTTTTCCAGGCCAAAATAACGGGATCCTTTAACTGATTGTTGGTGGAATCGTTTCTAGTGTGCTGATAGAGGGTGTCCCTCGAATCCCCGTTGTACATTGTATTGCAACTCCATAGAGGTCATTTATGCCCTTATCTGCCCGTGTGAAAAAACATATTGGCAGAACGAAGAGACCATTAGGAACTAGAATCAAAGAACACATATACAATATACAACAGGGATTCGAGGGACACCCTCTATCAGCACACTATAAACGATTCCACCAACAATCAGTTATAGGATCCCGTTTTTTTGGCCTGGAAAAAATTGCCCCACACTGGCGAAATTTTATTGCACAATTATCCAGATAGGAAAGCAAATGGATTTTTAACCTAAATTCTATGGCCCCATTTGGTCTTAATGAAGAAATGGAACTGTTCGGCTTTTTATCCTAACAAAAACATTGCAATAATAAATATCGTAGTACCCATATCTTTAACATGAAACTCCAGCGCTGAACCATATACAAATCAAAGCACTTACCTATCCAGGGGAGTAAACATAGGGTTAAACATCAGATCCACGTCCTCCTATAAGTATAGGCCATTCCATCCACATCACTTATCCCGACAAAGGAAATTCGAAAGTTTCCAAAACACGTCGATAGTTTTGTGGACTCTCCGTGCCCCCATAGTGACGTCACTATCAGTTACTCTCAACATCCAGTCACTTACCACGAGGACGGAAGCAGGTTGAGACGCTACCGGCCGGAGCGTTCTCCCGCTATCCCTGTTTTGAGGACCATCACCCCGAAAAAGCGACGTCCCTGACTAGCAACGGACATCAGGTACCTATTTCTATTAGAACGCTTTTATTTTACCTGAACCGGAAGAACCTCTCTCTTTTTTATTAAAATTTGCAGCGCTGGAGTACCCTCTAAACGGGCCCACTGTGAAAGGACTTATCATCTTGTACTCCTAGAAAGTGCTGCAATCCAATTACATTCTACAATAATATACCATATATTCTAATATAGGTACTTGCACTGTTACTATCCATTGTATTATTTATTATAACCACTCGTTTATTCGCTAAAACAACTCTGTTGTGCTCATATTCCAGAGGACCGCTGCTTCAATTCAGTACCACACTACTCATTGCAAGGTAGGACACGGTTCCATTTAATTCATCTCACTATTGCTATTTTTCCTAGCGCGTACTCCTATTTTTTCTAATTTTGTATTATTCACTACTTGTACGCCTTACAGGGAAGCGTACAGGAGTAACGCAGCAAGGATATAGCCCACAGTTTCCTCCAGCACGGGTGATATATATTTATTTATTTTAGATTTGTAAATTATTTCTATTTAAAAATCGTAATCCTTCCAGTATTTATTAGCAGCTGTATGCTACAGGGGAAATTATTTTCTTTTTAAATTTTTTTTTTGTCTTGTCCACAGTGCTCTCTGCTGACACCTCTGTCCATGTCAGGAACTGTCCAGAGCAGCATAGGTTTACAATGGGGATTTTCTCCTGCTCTGGACAGTTCCTGATAAGGGCATCAGGTGTCAGGGAGAGCACTGTGGACAAGACACAAAAGAAATTCAAAAAGAAAATATTTTCCTCTGTAGCATACAGCTGCTAATAAGTACTGGAAGAACAAATATTTTTTAATAAAAGTAATTTACAAATCTGTTTAACTTTCTGGCACCAGTTGATTTAAAAAAAAAGTTTTCCACTGGAGTACCCCTTTAATTATTATTAGTACTACTACTACTACTGCTACCACTATGACTGGATGAGGCTCTGTGCACACCACTGGCAAAAGCTCAATTGCAGATTCAGCCATATTTGACAGGAAAAAGTCTCCTGTCAGCAGTAGTAGTTTCATTCATGTAATGGATCTGGCAGAATGTTGTTAATTCCAATATGAATGATGCAAATGTGGGCAAAGACTAAATTTACTCCTTTGTAAGCCTTAAATTCAATGGGTGTTTAGACAATTTAACAAAAAAAAAAACAACAACTAACATTTCAAACAATATCTGTGGTGCCATAATGATTTTAGATTGCTTAATAGGTATGTTATGCTAGGTAATTCTTGAGGGGTTTTAAAGACTATTATGTTCTGAGTGTCGTGAGTGTACATCTGATGAAGAGGCTCTAACGCCTCGAAACGCATTATGTGTGGCAAATAAAGCTTTGGATGACTTCATCTTCCTGCCTTTGAATGGTGGCTTGTGCTGCTGAGCCGGTGTTTTCTACTCTTCTTTGGATTTACGGTATACTGTTAGGCGGTGCTGCCTCCTTGCCGATCCCAGGAGCTGCACCACCTACACTCATGCTGTCATTGTGGTTGTGTCTAATACACAACCTGATCCGGTGAGCAGACTGTGGGCACCAAACCAATGTCTAAAGCCTTTTGTTTTTCTCACCCTATACAAACGATATTGCCCTATGAGGAGCTCTGCCCCCCCCCCCTCTTCTTTTTTTTTCTTTTTGTGGCTAATTTTGAAATGATTGTGCAATGGTCCTAAAAATAGCTTTTTTTTTAAATTACTTTTACATCTATGCTCTGCTGTAGGTTGGATTGTCGAATGCATCCAACTAAAACATTAAATAAAACATATTACATCTGTGTAAAAAAAAAAAAAACTAGATTCAGGGTAGGCCATCAATATTAAATTGACAAATGTCCATCTTCCAAAAAACATTTAAAATAAACATTGACCAGACCTTACAAAATTTTCAATAGGGGTAGAAGGGCAAGACTTACTGGAAACACTTACTTTGAAACAAGTTGACATTGCTGACCTGAGATTGAGCTTATATGCGCTCTGTGGACTCTCTTCTATTGGTTGGCAATGCACCAAACTTTCAGAAAGACTCTCAAACCCTTTGGTTCTGAGGAACAGATATCTAGCAGGGCACATGTCAGCAATAAATCATCCAATAGACAAGTAAGAATGTGGTTCACCAGACTCTAGATAAGATAGAACACAGCAGGTAAAGTCAACATTGGAGAAAATAGACAATAAGCTTAGTAAATTGAACGTATATAGGAACACATATAGATTAATCTCTAAGACATTCCATCCATGGTAACTGTCTTTGAATGTGTATCTACCCAGGTAATGATCTCTCACTTATAAGTTCACTGTCCTGACAAGATCATTTAATGTGTTAAAAAAAAAACATAATATGTTTACTCTACTATATACAAATAGATAGTTGAGGACGGCTCTCATTTTGCTGGATCCAATATGACATTACATAGATGTGCATTCATTTCAAGTAATACTACATTTTTCTTACAGCAGCCCTGCCAGGTGAATTAGACAGCTAACCAGAACTTCCATTAAAGGGGTACTCCGGCCCCAGGGCATCTTATCCCCTATCCAAAGGATAGGGGATAAGATGTCTGAGATTGTGGGGGTCCCGCTGCTGGGGACCCCCGCAATCTTGCATTCAGTACCCACCTGTAAGCACTGCTGGAAGCTCTCAGTGTTATGCCTCCCGACCACGGGGACGAAGTATCGTGACGTCACGACCCCCCCCCCCCCCGTGACGTCACGACCCCCCCCCCCGTGACGTCACACCCCTCCCCCTCAATGCAAGTCTATTGGGAGGGGGTGTGACGGCCATCACGCCCCCTCCCATAGACTTATATTGAGGGGGTGGGGCATGAAGTCACATGGGGGCGGAGTCGTGATGTCACGATACTCCGTCCCGGTGGTATAACACTGAGAGCTTCCAGCAGTGCTTACAGGTGGGTGCTGCATGCTAGATTGCGGGGGTCCCCAGCAGCAGGACCCCCACAATCTCAGACATCTTATCCCATATCCTTTGGATAGGGGATAAGATGTCTTGGGGCCGGAGTACCCCTTTAAAGATATTAGCTCATTCTCCGAGGTTAGAGAGGCCAGACCGTTGGCATTTATTTGATCAATTAACCCATTTAAGCCAACAGTACAAAAATAGCTAACAAAGAATGCACTTTGGTAAAAACTGGAAGGTTTACCAAAGGTGGAGCCTTGCGATATAATAATTTTTTAGCTGTTTAGAGATCATATAAGCTTTATTACCTTGCATCAGAAGAGTTAGAACAATGAAACACAAGGGGGGGATTTATGAATAGTTTTACCTCTCTTTATCGCTTTTCTTTGGCGCAGTGATTTTTTGTGCCAAAGTTTTGTGACTTTCCATTTAGGAGGTCTTACTAAAAGAATATACCTAGTTGTGATGTCAATTGATATCATGCAGCGGTTAGGCATTTTATGATGTGCAACTTTTCAGTTTGTTGCATCTTTTGGCATAACTGTGTGAACTAAGGTGCAATTCTACACCAGCGACTGTGGACGGTAATATTAAAAAGTCGCACAAAAAGTCACAGAGGGGGCACCATATAAAGTGGAGTACAGAAGTAAGAAATGTGATCAGCACCAGATTTATCACATGCCCTGCACCATGTCATAAATTTAGTACAGATATACAGTTTCCACTACACAAATTAAAGGAGTAGTCTACTGCAGAGTATTGTTAGTCCGTTGTGCCTGGGCTGAAAAATGTAAAAGAAACTTTAACTCACCTTTCTCTGTTCCCCCATTGTTCCTTCTTCCATTTGCTCGGATCGTCACACAGCACTCAGCCTATCACTGGCCGAGGTGGGACATTGGTGATAGACTGAGCGCCGTGTGACGATCTGTGCACATGGAAAAAGACAGAAGACCGGACCGGAGGACCGATCAGCTGTAGCGGTGCTACGGGGGAACGCAGGAAGATGAGTTAAAGTTTCTTTTTTTTCCCCAGCTGGGCACAAAAGACTAAAAATACTCTGCATGTAACATGTAGCTAAACATGTTAAAGGAAGGATTAGGAGAAATAAATGTCATCATATCAGAGATAACAGAAGGACACAACTCAGCGCCAGTCCCTTTGCTGAACGAAAGTGCAGGGGGACTAGAGTCAGAGAAAAACAAACACAGTACAAGTCAGGGGAGAAGATCTGGAAACAAAAGGGTTAACAAACAGAAATAAAATGGTAGCCTAGTCGGGTCAAAATCCAAATAACTGTAAAGTTTGTGAGACAAAGCGTTAACTGTATAACAAGCCAGAGTCAGGATAACCAGAGATCAAAATAAGCATGCAGGAAAGAAGCTAGTGCTAGGAGAAAGCTATCACAGGAAACAAACCAGCACAGCGTGGACAACAAGGTATAACACCATTGGCTAGTAGTCCACGCCTCCCGATTGGGCCGGGCATTATCACCGCAGTGAGTGACGCTGCAGCTGAAGACAGGAGGAATTGGAATGAGAAACAGATCCCCAGGCAGAACCACCAATTACAGGGCCCTTGTGCAAAACCAGTATATGGCCTCACTGTTGCTTGAATATAGGTTTTAGTCAAAGAGCATTATATTACTACTGTATAATCAAAGAGTAAGGCGAATAATTATCTCAGCAGCACTAGGCTCTCAGGGTCCATGTTCATGGTATGACCATATGTATGGTATCTAAGGCAGATAAAAAGCAAGACCAATCAAACTAATAAGAGCTTTAGGCCCAACAGGATAAAGAGGTCAATCACTCATGTTCCTACTATGAAGCCAAAAAGAGAGACATTCTCGCATATAGATGAAACAGCCTGTTGCCCAAATGAACTTGGCCCAGCTATCGTGTGACCGATGCTGTCTGGTGAATAAATAATGTGTCATGCGCTGCGCTCCGGCCGCAAGCTCCGGCTGGGAGCGCAGTGTCCAGGGGTCCCCATCTGCCAGCGGGGCTGGTATTCGCATCACATGACGCGCCCACATGCGAATCCCAGCCCGTCACTCACCCCGCTCTGCTGCTTCTGTGACTCAGCTCCGGCACGCGGGTCCCCGTCACCTAGGGCGCGCGCGCCAGAGCTCTGAAATTTAAAGGGCCAGTGCACCCATAATTAGTGTTTGCACCTGACATCACATTATAAGTCCCTGCACCCCCCACACTTCCCTGCCGGATCTTCAGTGCCCCTAGCCTGAGATTAAGCATTCCCTATAGCCTGTTTGCCTTGTTCGTGTACCCAGACCTTCCGCTACGTTATTTGAATCCGCACCTTTGGTGCCTGCCTTGACCTTCTGCTAAGTTTGACTACGCTACTGCCATATGCTCCTGTATCTCGCCTTGCTCAGCTACCTGTGTGGTTGAGCCGTGTCGGGGGTAGCAACCTGGGTGTCGCCTGCTGCAGCAAGCCCATCCTGCCTTGCGGCGGGCTTTGGTGAAGACCAGTGGCACCTTAGACTCCGCTCCCAGATACGGTCCGAGTCATCAGCCACACAGTTTAGAGGATCCACATCCAGCTCCGTTACATAATGTTCACACAGCGCTCAGCCTATCATTGGCCGAGGCGGGACATTGGTGATAGGCTGAGCGCCGTGTGACGATCTGTGCACATGGAAAAAGACAGAAGACCGGACCAGCTGGGCACAAAAGACTAAAAATACTCTGCAGTAGACTACTCCTTTAATGGGGTAAAAAGACATGCACCTACTCCCCTCTTGATGAATTCCCCCAACTTTATCTTTAGTTATCTTTCAGCATTGCAGGTCTGACAAATAGCATAAAGGAAACAAATTAGTAAAATTTCAGGTACTTTTAACTTATTATTTGAGTTTTGTTATGACAACATGCATGTAACATGTAGCTAAACATGTTAAGGGAAGGATTAGGAGAAATAAATGTCATCATATCAGAGATGATCAGATAACAGAAGGACACAACTCAGCGCCAGTCCCTTTGCTGAACAAAAGTGCAGGGGCTCTAGAGTCACAGAAAAACAAACACAGTACAAGTCACGGGAGAAGATCTGGAAACAAAAGGGTTAACAAACAGAAATAAAATGGTAGCCTAGTCGGGTCTAAATCCAAATAACTGTAAAGTTTGTCAGACAAAGCGTTAACTGTATAACATAGTTGTATAGCCGTGTCGGAGGTAGCAACCTGGGTGTCGTCTGCTGCAGCAAGCCCATCCTGCCTTGCGGGGGGCTTTGGTGAAGACCAGCGCCACCTTAGACTCCGCTCCCCGATACGGTCCGAGTCATCAGCCACACAGTTTAGAGGATCCACATCCAGCTCTGTTACATAATGTTATTGATATTGCATGAAAAAGCCATAGGTTATAAATGACAGGGCCGGGTACACCAGATTGGCTCATCACTTGACTATTAGATAGAAATCCCCTTCTAAGATGTCCCTATAGGCCTGTTGGATGCCACACAATTGTCTATTTAGCATTCCCCGGGCCTGTATACATTGATATACTTTTTCGTTCCATGCAGACTTCGCATCTGGCATGGATGTTCAAAGATTTTTCTAACATATGTGCTGAATGTGAAGCATAAAAGTGATGTGCTGCTTTCTGGTTATCCTTCGATCTGTGAGTAATATGTACTGACTTCCTGGTGAACTTATGGGGGGGCTAGTGCTTAAACACAGAAGCTAGTCTGTGCATGCAGAGATGCAGGAAAGAAAATTGCAAAAAAAGAGAGCATCTGATGAGACTGTTTTTTAAAATTCCTTACAACAGTGTTTCCCAAGCTGGGTGCCCCCAGCTGTTGCAAAACTACAACTCCCAGCATGCCCGGTCAGCCGAAAGCTCACTGGTTGGGAAACACTGCCTTAGATTCTAATACACAATGACATTTGTCATAGCTGTGTTCAGCTAGTATGGACAGCTAATAAAAAGCAAGTAGCCAACACCAAATAAAAGTATATAGCAGGTAAGCATGTCATCCAGTGTAACAACTGGACACAAATGTTACGTTTTCTTTGTTCTTAGAGTAAAGTAGCTTTAAAGTGGAGCTAGAATTTACAACCTCTTTTGCGCTGCCATTGTGCAACTCAGTTGCTGATCCTATTATCGTGACCTTTACAGTTATGTGGTTAGAAATGACATAAATGACACAATATCAAGTCAATGTTTACTAGTACCTGTGTATATACGTATCAGGTAGCAAGAAAAAGTGTGCATTACATCAAAATGTTCTGCCTCCAGGTATGCAGAGTGTCACTGGCTGGAGAATTAGAGATTGCTGGAAAGTAGAGCTGCTACAGAACCTCTTAGGAGACAAAAAGAGCGTGAGTGATGGGACTCCAGGAAGTTCTGATTCAGCAAGTTTAGTTAGAGATAGACATATCAATGTCATCTGTTAAAAGATAACATTAAACCCTTGTTGGCATGACATGAAAAACATCTAAACTGAAAATGAAACTCCATTAAACTTCACACAATTTATATTCACTTATCAGGAAAGTGACAAAGAGCATTTCCACCATACAAAACCACCATTAACCCCTTAACTACTTGGGGACGGAGCCCATTATAACCCTAAGGACGGGAGCATTTTTTGCAATTCTGACCACTGTCACTTTAAGCATTAATAACTCTGGGATGCTTTTAATTTTCATTCTGATTCAGAGATTGTTTTTTCGTGACATATTCTACTTTATGTTAGTGGTAGTGGGGAAGAACATTTTGGAGACCGCAAAGTAGTCGCCTCCAAACTGTAGCCCTCCAGGTGTTGCAAAACTACAACTCCAAGCATGCCTAGACTGTTCAGGCATGCTGGGAGTTGTAGTTCTGCAACATCTGAAGGGCCAGATATTGCAGAACTACATGCCCAGCATCCCTGACTGTCTGGCCATGCTGGGAATTGTAGTTTTGCAACATCTAGAGGGCTACAGTTTGGAGACCACCATATAGTGGTCTCCAAACTGTGCCACTTCAGATGTGGCAAAACTACAACTCCCAGCATGCCCAGACAGTCAGTGCATGCTGAAAGTTGTAGTTTTGCAACATCTGGAGGACCACAGTTTAGAGACCACTACACAGTGGTCTCCAAACTGTGATCCTCCAGATGTTGCAAGACTACAACTCCCAGCATGCCCAGGCAGCCTTTGGCTGTGTGGGCATGCTGGGAGTTGTAGTTTTGCAGCTTTTAGAAGGCCACAGTGAAGATCACTTATCGCGATCTTCACTGCAGCCTTCTCCGCCGCACTTTCCGGCCGCCACTCCTCCTGCTGCAGCCGCTGCTCCGGGATGCTGCCTCCGCCGCCTCCGAACGTCCGGGTAAGCTGGACCATGCTCTCTCCTTGACACCCGTGTTCCCCCCGCTCTGTACCGACTTCGATAGGTGGGCAGAGCGGGGGGAAATTAACTCTAACCCGCCCCCCTCCTGCCATTGGTGGTCAGCCTGACCGACCAATGGCAGGGGATAGGAGGGGGTGGCAAAACTGCCACCTCGCTCCTATCCTTTAGGCTGGTCGGAGCTGTCTCTGACAGCTAGGATCATGCTTATTTTCCGTGAGATTCCGGATCGCGGCAAATCGCAGTTCTGAATTGACCTGCGATTTGCTGCGATCGCCGACATGGGGTGGTCTCAGGACCCCCCTAGGCATTGCCACGGGATGCCTGCTGATAGATATCAGCAGTCATCCCGGTCCGATCACCGCCCGGCGAGGTGCGGTGAGCGGAAATACAGAGGGCGTATAGATACACCCTCCGTCCTTAAGTGACGGGATGCGAGGGTGTATTCATACGCCCTTCATCCCCAAGGAGTTAAGGACTGAAACATTTTACACCTTTTTTGAATATCTGACCACTGTCACTTTAAACATTAATAACTCTGGAATGCTTTTAGTTATCATTCTGATTCAGAGATTGTTTTTTCATGACATATTCTACTTTAACATAGTGGTAAAATTTTGTTGTAACTTGCTTCCTTTCTTAGTGAAAAATCCCCAAATGTTATGAAAAATTTGAAAATTTTCATTTTTCTAACTTTGAAGCTCTCTGCTTGTAAGAAAAATGAATATTCCTAATGAAAAAAATGTTATTCACATATACAATATGTCTACTTTATGTTTACATCATACAATTGACATATTTTTACTTTTGGAAGACAACAGAAGGCTTCAAAGTTCAGCAGAAATTTTCCAATTTTTCACAAAATTTTCAAACTCACTATTTTTCAGGGACCAGTTCAGGTTTGAAGTGGATCTGAAGGGTCTTCATATTAGAAATACCCAGCAAATAACCTCATTATAAAAACTGCACTCCCCCCCCCCCCAAGTATTTAAAATGACATTCAGTCAGCATTTTAACCCTTTGGTGTTTCACAGGAATAGCAGCAAAGTGAAGGAGAAAATTCACAATCTTCATTTTTTACACTCGCATGTTCTTGTAGACCCAATTTTTGAATTTTTACAAGGGGTAAAAGGAGAAAATTTATACTTATATTTGTAGCCCAATTTCTCTCGAGTAAGCACATACCTCATATGTCTATGTAAATTGTTCGGCGGGCGCAGTAGAGGGCTCAGAAGGGAAGGAGAGACAAGAGGATTTTGTAGAGTACGTTTTTCTGAAATGATTTTTGGGGGGCATGTCGCATTTAGGAAGCCCCTGTGGTGCCAGAACAGCAAACCCCCCCCCACATGGCATACCATTTTGGAAACTACACCCCTTGAGGAATGTAACAAGGAATTAAGTGAGCCTTAATACCCCACAGGTGTTTAACGACTTTTGCATATGTAAAAAAAAAACGTATTTTTTCACTAAAATGTGTGTTCCCCCCCAAATTTCACATATTTGCAAGAGTTAATAGCAGAAAATACCCCCAAAATTTGTAACCCCATCTCTTTTGAGTATGGAGGTACCCCATAAGTTTACCTGAAGTGCACTACGGGCAAACTACAATTCTCAGAAGAGGAGTCATATTTGGCTTTTTGAGAGCAAATTTGGCTCTGGGGGCATGTCGCATTTATGAAGGCCCTATGGTGCCAGGACAGCAAAAAAAAAAAAAAAAACACATGGCATACCATTTTGGAAACTAGACCCCTTGAGGAACGTAACAAGGAATAAAGTGAGCCTTAATACCCCACAGGGGTTTCACGACTTTTGCATATGCAAAAACAATTTTTTTTTCACAAAAATGTGTTTCCCCCCAAATTTCACATTTTTGCAAGGGTTAATAACCAAAAATACCCCCCAAAATTTGTAACCCCATCTCTTCTGAGTATGGAGGTACCCCATAAGTTGACCTGAAGTGCACTACGGGCGAACTACAATGCTCAGAAGAGAAGGAGTCATATTTGGCTTTTTGAGAGCAAATTTTGCTCGGGGGGCATGTCGCATTTAGGAAGCCCCAATGGTGCCAGGACAGCAAAAAAAAAAAACACATGGCATACCATTTTGGAAACTAGACCCCTTGAAGAACGTAATAAGGAATTAAGTGAGCCTTTACGTCCCGTCCTTCCAGTGCGGGGGACCTCACCTGGAAAATGTTGGCCAGGGACGATCCTGGCACCTATAACTCTAGACCCTTGGGAAGTCCGGCCTGATCTTTCTCGGTCAGCAAAGATCAGGAACCTTAGAACTTCTTCTTGGTACTGGAGGAATGTCCCTGTGTTGCCAGCATACTGGGATAGTACAAAAGCATTGTACATTGCAACCTGTACCAAGTAGACCGCAACTTTTTTGTACCATGCCCTTGTTTTCCGCATGGAGTTATATGGCTTGAGGACTTGATCTGAGAGATCAACTCCCCCCATATACCGATTGTAGTCCAGAATACAATCAGGCTTGAGGACCGGTCCCACGGTACCTCGCACAGGGACAGGGGTGCTGCCATTCCCATGAATAGTGGTGAGTATAAGGACATCCCTCTTATCCTTATACTTCACCAATAACAGGTTATCATGGGTCAGGGCATGGGACTCACCCTTGGGGATAGGCGTCTGGACCAAATTTAGAGGGAGGCCTCTCTGGTTCTTCCCCACGGTCCCACAAGCGGACGTGGATCTGGCGGAAAGGGATTTGAACAGAGGGATGCTGGTATAAAAGTTATCCACGTACACGTGGAAACCCTTATCCAGCAATGGGTGCATAAGGTCCCAAACGAGTTTCCCGCTAAAACCCAGAGTGGGGGGACATTCTGGGGGTTCAATACGAGAATCTCGTCCCTCATATACTCTAAACTTGCAAGTGTACCCGGAGGTACTCTCGCAGAGTTTGTAGAGTTTCACGCCATACCGTACCCGCTTCGAGGGAATATACTGGTGGAAGATGAGTCTCCCCATAAAACTGATGAGAGACTCATCTACCGAGAGGTCCCTGAGCGGTACGTAGGCCTCTAAAAATTTGGCCCCAAAGTGATCGATGACCTGCCTCACTTTGTAAAGCCGTTCATAGGTGGGATCACCTCGGGGCGGACATGCCGCATTATCTGCATAATGCAGGCATTTCCGAATGGCCTTGAACCGCTTCCGTGTCATTGCCATACTGTAAAGCGGAGTCTGAAAGAGGATGTCCCCGCTCCAGTAATGATGAGCACTTGTTTTTTTGACCAGGCCCATATGCAGCGAGAGGCCCCAAAATGTCCTCATTTCCGCTGCATCAATGGCGCGCCATTCATTGGACATGGCCAAAAATGAATCGGGGTGGTGGGCAATGAACTGCTGGGCATACAAGTTTGTTTGCTCCACCATGTGATTGACCAGGCTGTCACTGAAAAAAAAATTAAAAAAGTCTAGAACAGTGAAGCCAGCATTGTCAATCCGGATTCCTGAGTCACCAACAAACTCAGGAATCCATGGCTGATAACCCTCTGGGGGGGCTCCAGACAGTGTCATCGGAAGGGGGCTCCAGTGCACTTGTCTGGGGGGCCGGACTCCTATTACGAGCGGCATTGCCACTCGTACTAGTGTCGGCCACTGGGTCACTTTCATGGGGGGGTGCATGGCCTCGCCTGGCGGCGTCTCCGTCGCCGTACAGGGGACTCATCATCACTACTAGATGATGAGGAGGACAAGGAAGAACACAAAAAAGTAGGATCTTCCTCGTCGTCACTGGCAGATTCGGAGTCAGAGGCTAAAAAAGCGTAAGCCTCCGCTGCCGAAAATGCCCGGCGAGCCATCGCCTTTCTTCTATGGCGGTGGGGGGACGGGCGGTGACGGGGGGGGGATAGGCGGTGAAGTATGTAGTGTGGTGCTTGGTGTACTACTTTATATAACGGTGTGTAATTATCCCTCACACACCGTTATAATGGGGGGGGGGGGGGGGAAACGCTGTGGTGCACGCAGCACCCTGAACCCCTAATAGGTCCCTGGTGACACTGATCACAGGGCCCTAGGGGCCTATTAGGGGGTCAGGTGGGGGGGGGATTTTTTTTTTTATACTTTCACTTTTATTTTATACTTTCACTTTTATTTTACACCTACCTTTCCCTGAAAGAACACTGTCCCTGCACTAGGAGGGCAATCGCCGGGGATGAGGGGGCTCCGGAGCACAGAGGGGGGGTCCTGGTCCTCTTCTGGCACCTCTGCCCGCTGACTGAACTCAGCGAGCGTGCAGGGCTGCCTGAGGGGACCGTTAACCCCTCCTCTGCCGCGCTGCTATTGGCCGGACGATCGCCGGCCAATAGCAGCGTTGTTGGGGCGGTGACAGTATTGTCACCGCTCCCAGCAACCGAAGGTGATTGGCGGTGTATCGTACATTGCTGATCACCTTCGTTTTCAGGGTCATCGGGTCGCAAGTGACCCGAATGACCGGAATCGTAGGAGATTGCTCGCGTGAATTTGCGAGCGCTCTGCTGCGATCGCCGACATGTGGGGGTCCCGGGACCCCCTTCGGCGTTTGCATGGCATGCCTGCTGAACGATTTCAGCAGTCATGCCATTCCGATCTCTGCCAGGCGCCGCGGCAGGGACCGGAATATACCATGACGTACATGTACGTCATGGGTCATTAAGTACCGGGGTCCCATGAAGTACATGTACGTCATGGGTCCTGAAGGGGTTAAATATAGGTCATTGAGTCATCCTTTTCTGTGAATGCTACTCTGTCTTTTCAGGTGTATCTGTTTCAGTCAATATGGCTGTCAATAAAGCATACCTGTCAGATCCCACAAAAGAAAAAATGTTACTCAGTACCTAATCCTGACCATTTACATGCCATTTTTATGCCTCTATAACCAATATTCATTATAAAAATACCTCTTTTCATTAGCTCACAGTGTTAGAAATTGTCTCAGGGGAAGGGGGCGTGTCCCTCCCTTGTGGCAGGGGGAGGTGATTGGTGTTTCTGCTCATGCAGCCTTGTTCAGGAGACATCTCTTGTCCATGACTCAAGGACAAGCCTGATACTTCTGGAGGGCTGTTTAATGTCCCAGCATGTATGGGGACCCTAGTGGTGGGATTTTCAGAAGCCGTTTTCTTTACTAAATCTTTTTTTTTAAACAACCATGTTACAAAAGGTCTTTTATTTTCATCAGCATAACAACATATAAAAGGTTTTTGGATCTGACAGTGCCCATTTAAAGTTTACCCAGGGGTTGTTATGGATGGAAAATGTGCCCAGTTGTCGAGCAATACTGGAGCTTGGGATAGTAACTTGGCAGAACACTAGTAAAGTACAATACCTGTGAGACCTGCATTGACAGGCATATTGGTTGTCACTGTATGTTCCGCAACAGAATATGGTTAAGGGAAGGGTCACACAAAACGCATATGCAGAGTATTTGACGCTGCAAGAAATCTGCCGGGCAGTGGGAACTATGCTGCGCATGCGCTAGAAGCACATACACCAGGCTTTCCCTGCCTGTGTCTGCAGTAAGGTTTGGAGGCGGGCCACGCTTCATAGTTATGTCGGTGTGCTTGGCTGCCTCCAAATGTCACTGAACACACAGGGCTGTGGCGGAAAATATGCTGCATATGTGATGTGTGTGACCCTACCCTAATACTGTATTACCAGCGATATATAGTTCCTTATGGCAATTTCATATATTATGGAATATACTTGGTTTTAGTGTGAGATCAGTCTGAGTTTCCGGGACTGGAGACAGGACGTCACACCATGCCCCCTTGTGATGTCACGCCACGCCCTCTCCATTCATGTCTATGGGAGGGGGCTGCACGGGGATTGCGAGAGGGTCCCAGGCCCCTCGCGATCATACATTTTACCCCCTATCCTTTGGATAGGGAATAAGATGTCTATGGGCAGAATACCCCTTCAAATAACTTTTTGGCACAAGTAAGAGATCTGTTTGGTTGCTATGAGGCCTGGCTTCTCTGTAATAACACCAAACTGTTAGAGCATATGGGGAGGAAGTGTTGTTATAAGGACATAGCAGAGAAGCTCTGACCGCTGTTATTCTGACAAAGTATAACTGGGTTTACACATAGGGGAAGATTTATCAAAACAAAAAGTAAAATCCTCTTTGTTTCCTATAAAACAATTCTGAAATTGCTCTGGTAAATTGAAAACTGAGCTATGATTGGTTGCTGTGGTCAAAGACAGTTTTGATAAATGTAGCATAAAGTATTTTTGTGTTTGGTCAGGATTTTGAACCAAAACACAGAGTGGAATAGGCACATAGAAAATTTGTAATGGAATAATGTGTGCCTTAATCTGTGTTTTGGACACAAAGCACAGATTGGTGGAGTTCTGAAGTGATGGGTAACCTTCTGGAAGTTTTTCCCATCTGCACACAGACTCTGGGGGAGATTTATCAAAACCTGTCCAGAGGAAAAGTTGCCCAGTTGCCCATAGCAACCAATCAGATCGCTTCTTTCATTTTGCAGAGGCCTTGATAAAAATGAAAGAAGCGATCTGATTGGTTGCTATGGGCAACTGGGCAACTTTTCCTCTGGACAAGTTTTGATAAATCCCCCCCAGAATCTTTGGTGCTCAGCCAGATTGACCATTAGGTTCTTGCCCACCTCTCTTTCACCAATACGCTTCTCACCAGATTACTTAGTTTGGTGAAGCAGCTTGCTCTGGGAAGAGTCTTGAGTTTTTAAACTTCTTCCGTTTAAGAAATATGGAGGTGACTGTGCTCTTGGGAACTTTCAGTGTAGCAGATATTTTTAGTGGCCTTCTCCAGCTCTGTGGCTCCAAACAACCCTCTACAGGCAGTTCTTTCTACCTCATGACTTGGTTTTTGCCCTAATATGCATTGCCAGCTGTGAAACCTTATATAGTCAGGAGTGTGTCTTTCAAAATCTGTGAAGTAAAAGTCCCGTTTTCTTTTGGTGCAATCCACTGAGGGAGACGTGATCATTCATATCACTAATTCTAGTGGCTATAACACATACACAATGCGTTTCTATGCTCCCCGTCAGATAGAATGGCATATAATAGGTATATGCTATCCCATCTGACGAAGGGGCCCCAAAGCTTAGAAACACGTTGTTTATGTGGTATATCCAATTAACTCATATCAGTCATATAAATGATCACGTCTGTTGGTGAACTGCATCAAAAAACAGGACTTTTACTTAACAGATCTTTAGCTTACTTCGGCTGTTATGCTCCAGCTCCGACACCTGGGAGGCTGCATTATCTTTCTTATCTTTATAATGGTTGTGACTGCTAACCAACCTAATAAGGTAAGCATGCCAAATTGGGGGCTACTACATCATTTCTTCCATACCTGTGACAAACATATTGCCCTATGAGATGCCTTGCTTTTGTTTCACTTAAATTTGTCTATTCAATTGGATTTACCACAGGTGACTCCATTCAAGGAAGAAACATCTCAAAGATGATCAAGAGCAGGGCTCGTGCAAGGATTTTTGCCACCCTAGGCAAAAGCTAATTTTGCCTCCCCCTTTACTCTGCCCATTGGCACACCCCACCTTACTTCTGGGGTGACATACTGTAACAAGCCCCCTCCTCATGTAATTAGCTTTCTACTGGGGTGACACACTGTAGCGAGTGGTTCGGATGCTGGTTGTCTAACTTTCTTGCGGCAGGCAGAGTGGCGTCCCCCATCAAGAGGGCGCTCTAGGTGGCTGCCTATTTTGCCTATAGGCAGAGCCGGCCCTGATCAAGAGGAAATGGGAGACCCCTAGAGACAGATTTCAAGTGTCATAGCAAAGGGTCTGAATAATTTCACCGGTGATTGTTCACTATAACAATTAACTGTTTGATCTCTGTTCCTGAATACTGTCGAAGTGATTAATTTTGTATTGAATACCGAAATAATAAACCCAGTAAAAAGGTAATTTAGTCTGACTTCAGCTTTACTACAAGAGGTGCTGTCTTTTCGTGCTTAGGTGAAATATTGTATTGTAGAAGCTCACATGCTATAGTCACCTATCCGGGTACTGGAGAAGCTATGTAGGGTATATCTTAGAATAGACCAGTGATTTTTTATATATTTTTTGCATTGTGGGTCACATGTGATTGACACTAGAAGCCTGTAGTCCTAAAATGATTAAAGGGGTACTCCACTGCCCCAGCATTCAGAACATTTTGTTCTGAACGCTGGGTGTGGGCTGCTGGGGATGTAATGTCACAGCCATGCCCTTGGGAAGATCACGTCACCTCAATGCAAGTCTATGGAAGGGGGCATGACATCTGCTGTCATGTCCCCTCCCATAGACTTGCATTTAGGGGGTGTGGCGTTACGTTAAGACCCCCGCAGTAGGGCTGGGCGGTATACCGGTTCATACCGAAATTTTTGTGCAGCACGATATGAATTTTTCCCATACCGCAATACCGGTTGGGCCCCTCACCCTCGGGAATGAATGAATCAGCCCAGCGCTGCACTGTCCGCACATCGGGGAGCTAATCATATGTTACCCGCCAGCGCTGTTCTGCTCCCCCCACCAAATCATGTGACCCGCCAGCGCTGTTCTCCCCCCCCCACCAAATCATGTTACCCGCCAGCGCTGTTCTGCTCCCCCCCAATAAATTATCAGCCCAGCGGGGTACTACTCACATATGTGACCCGCAAGCACTGCCCTCCTCCTCTTTGTTGTGGGCTGCTGGTGCTGGAACTCTATACTGTACGCAAGTGGTCTCCAACCTGCGGACCTCCAGATGTTGCAAAACTACAACTCCCAGCATGCCCGGACAGCCAACGGCTGTCCGGGCATGCTGGGATTTGTAGTTTTGCAACAGCCGGAGGGCCGCAGGTTTGAGACCACTGCTGTACGCTGTATCTCTATGCCCGGGCTGCAAAAGATAAAGAAAATAAACTTTAACTTACCTACGTCGGCCTTACGCTGGGGATGGGAACGTCGGACAGCCGTCAGCCTATCACTGGCCGCAGCGATGTCCCGCCCCGGCCATTGATAGGTTAAACGCACTGTCATGTAAGAAGCCGGCCAGAGCTCCTTACATGACAGTGGGCTCAGCCTATCACTGGCCGGGGCGGGACATCGCTGCGGCCGGTGATAGGTTGACGGCTGTCCGACGTTCCCGTCCCCAGCGTAAGGCCGACGTAGGTAAGTTAAAGTTTATTTTCTTTATCTTTTGCAGCCCAGGCATAGAGAAACAGCGTACAGCAGTGGTCTCAAACCTGCGGCCCTCCAGCTTTTGCAACAGTGATAGGCTGAAGGCTGTCCGACGTTCCCGTCCCCAGTGTAAGGCTGATGTAGGTAAGTTAAAGTTTATTTTCTTTATCTTTTGCAGCCTGGGCATAGGGATACAGCGTTCAGCAGTGGACTCAAACCTGAGGCCCTCCAGCTGTTGCAAAACTACAACTCCCAGCATGCCCAGACAGCCGTTGGCTGGAGACCACTGGCGTACAGTATAGAGTTCCAGCGCCAGCGGCCTGCAACAAAGAGGAGGAGGGCAGTGCTTGCGGGTGACTTATGTGAGTAGTACCCCTCTGGGTTGATAGCTAATTGGGGGGGAGCAGAACAGCGCTGGCGGGTAACATGATTTGGTGGGGGGGGAGCAGAACAGTGCTGGCGGGTAACATGATTGGGGGGGAGCAGAACAGCGCTCGCGGGTCACATGATTTGGGGGGGGGGGGTTGAAAGAAATACCATTATATACTGTGGAACCGCCATAAGTTATAAAAAATACCGTGATACACATATTTGGTCATACCACCCAGCTCTACCCCGCAGCCAGCACCCAGTGTTTGGAACAAAATGTTCCGAATGCTGGGCACCTTTAAGCTATTCCTGATCTAAGGATTTTTCAATATAACAGCAGTTCATTTGCAGGATAATAAATAGGAGCTTACGATCTAACCAGTTTAATTGTGCAGGAATGTCTGACCCTGAAATCTTGCAACTTTCACTTGTGCATGCCATGACCCAAGAAGCCGGCAGTCAGTCGAGGATTACAATTCTCATTTCATATCATCAGTTTCTACTTCTGTCATGTAAAGTCCATTTTATCATGGAGATGGGAGGTTATGTGAAGCTTGCAGCACAAGGAAGGAAGTGGATGCAGTAGTGCAGAAAGCCGAGGTTGGGGTGGGGGGACAACGTAAAATCATATAAGCAAAAAAGCAGAAGCAACTAAAAAAAAAACGAGGAAGTAGTTTAGGGCTTTCTCCACCATCATGTGTCGTTTAATGTAGCTGACAGTCAAAAGAGCCCGAGGTCATCTGTCAAATACCTGAGGAATGGTGAGTAAACGACTGTGCAGGTATATTACCACTGTGCCTACTCGGCCTGCAGTGTTTTAATTCAATTCAGGAAGACCTAGCTAACCTGCTTTTCTGTAGCGACCACTCTATCTATGATATACATAAAGCTTAACTATTGTTTAATAAAAGGTTTAAATAGGTTTAAATTCCTTATCATTACTAGAACTCTGCTTGCTGTCAGCAAATGGGAAAACTGTTTATATCAACAATCAAATGATTCTAAGGTTTGTAATAGTTCTATCTAGTCTAGACAATCTTCTGCAAGCCATCTTTGTAGTTTGCACATCATATGTGCAAATATATCAGTGCATTCATAATGAGATGCAAATGTTGGATTTTCACTTAGATTAAAAAAAAACTAACAAAAAACTTGTTTGTGACAAACGTTAGGCTGCTGCCATATTATACGTTGTCTCTGGTGAGGATGGACCATGTGTTAAGGAACTTGGCTTATTGCTAAATGAATGTGGAGACAAAGATGTAAGGTACTGCTGAGAATTGCTTAAAGGGGTACTCCACCCCTAGACATCTTATCCCCTATCCAAAGGATAGGGGATAAGATGTCTGATCGCGGGGGTCCTGCCGCTGGGAACATCCACGATCTCTCCTGTGGAACCACCAGTCATCTGCTGCATGGAGCAAAGTTTGATATGTGACGCAGATGACACAGGGTGCTGCAGGAGAGATCGCGAGGGTTCCCAGCGGAGGGACCCCCGCGATCAGACATCTTATCCCCTGTCCTTGGATAGGGGATAAGATGTCTAGGGGCAGAGTACTACTTTAAAAGAGAAGTATTCTGGCTACTTGCAAGCTTTATGTGAAGTATATTATTTCAGTTAATACAAGCACAAGAAAAAATAGAAAGAAGCCGGAACTGCAGGCATGCATACGCTATGAACATCGGCACACCAGGGATGTAAGGACCGCTATGGATGTAAGTCCATGAAAAATATATAAATGTAAAAAGTGTAACGGAGCACTCATCAGGCCGAAGCGCCAAGCGGCATGATGCGGTCCATGGCCAGCGTCTGAACTCCCCCCGGTTCCATCTGCCGCCTCCCCGCTCCGGTCCGAAGAGGACGTCTGTATGCTTATTAAAAGCTTGGTTTATCGGGTGAGTGCTCCGTTACACTTTTTACACTTATATATTATTTCAGTGCCACCCCTATATTTTGTCCCATCATACAGTGTACAAATAACTACACCATACAGTGGCAAATAGTACAATGCCTATATAACAGTGATACATTGCCTATATAACAGACCAAATAACACATCTACACAGTTACTTAGTTACTAGCGCTATACAGTGCTGCACCATGTGCCTGCACACATAATATACTGTACATTCCCTAAGTAGCAATGCCTCATACAATACTGCTAATACAATACCAACATTACGTGACCAAATAATAGCTCCATACATAGTGCAGTATAATATCTAAATAATAGTGTTATACATATAATATGACAGGGGGTTTGGGGCTTATTAAGAAGCAGAGGATGATAGCAGAAACAAAAAAACTCATAGGCCCAGATTTATCAAACTGTGTGAGAGAAAATATAGAGAGATTTTCCCACAGCAGCCAATCACAGCTCAGGTTTCACTTTACCTCAGCTTGTTAGCTGAGCTGTGATTGGCTGCTGTGGGAAAATCTTTTCTCTCACACAGTTTGATAAATCTGGGCCAAAGTCCCCCATTCACTCATTTTAGTTCCAATGATGCTGCTGCTCTTGAGCCCCAGCAGAAGTGCCCTGAGGTCACTGCAGACAGTGCAAGGGACACTGCGGCTAGTCAATGACCTCAGCCATGTACAAGGGCAAATGTCCAATGTTATAATAGAAACCTATAGTTTACATAAGACTGCACATATACTTAATACATTACCCTTTGGGGGGTATTTATCAAAGGATTTATGTGTCTTTTTTTAACTTAACTTTGGCGCAATACTTTAGCGCAGTGTCTTTTTGCGCCAAAGTTTGGTGCATCTTCTCCACTGTCATTTTTAAAACTTTCTCAAAATCCCACGGTCCTGTGTGTGATTTCAACTTTAGTCAGTAATTCATCATTTGCGCCATTTGGCGCAATTTTGGCGCAAATCCCTTTTTTTGGCGCAAATCCCCGCCAAGAAATTTTGCACATAGAAAACACACTTAGACAGAAAAATGTAAAGGCGTCAAAATACATTAAAAAAAATTTATTGTGAAAGCAGCGACGCCTCCAGGGCTGCTCAATACTGTCCTGCGACATAGTTGTCTCTGAGGAACCTTCACCCTCCGTTGAGCCAGCATTGGACATGGCCACACAGGTTCAGGAAAGGTAAGCACTAAAGCAGTGGTCTCCAACCTGCAGACCTCCAGATGTTGCAAAACTACAACTCCCAGCATGCCCGGACAGCCAACGGCTGTCCGGGCATGCTGGGAATTGTAGTTTTGCAACATCTGGAGGTCTGCAGGTTGAAGACCACTGCACTAAAGTAAAAAAAAATAAAAAAAAATACCCAAGTTGAAAATAAAATCCATTTCACATGGTGGCTATAAACCCCACAAAAGAAAATAAAACTCATGTCGCTTGCTGATATACTGCAGGAGGGACTCTACGAAATGGCTGCTCTACAGGGTAAAATACGCGTCCTCTGTGGCGGTAAGTTCTGTGTAAAAGGCGCTGTGAACGGCTGATTTCAACATTTGAGCCAAAATTACTAACAACTTGCACCAAATGATAAATTTGGTGCATGTCCACGGAAACCAAAGTGAAAAAAAAAAAGGGAAAAAGAAACTGTCAACGGGCAAAATTGATAAATACCCCCCAATGTGTTTAAAAGAAACTGTTAAATGGCAAAACTGGGAGCACAAATGCAGTTTAAATCCATGTTTCATGGTCCTGACATTTGTAGCATGTAGCATGACAGAGAAGATCAGGAAAAAACTGCCGGCAGGTTAATGTGTCCTAATGCTTATTTAAGGGGGCAGTAAACCTATCGTCTGTCTGATATTTCTTTCCAATGCTGGTGAATTCATTCGGTTGTTTCCTGTTATCGATCAATAAAGGGTAAGAGTAGTAATTTGCAATGATATGACTGACAGGGGTTAAATGAGCATGATCACTACTTTAGCTCATATATTTCCTCTGCTGAAAGTGAGAATGGCACAGCTGTATACAGGGACTGACTGGTTCTGTTATATTTTCCAGGCAGAATAGTGTTGAATATGACTCTTCTTTCCCCTCAAAATACCAGACTGTCACATTTCATTGGGAGAGGATTAAGCACAATACCTGTTAGGTACTTTTTACAGTATATGGACCCTAATGGAGGTCACTATTATAATGGCAGCAGTATGAACACAGTCCAAACAAGTGAATTAATTCTGGTTCCCAAGCGCCATCTCTGTATGTGTGTGATAGCTGAATAGAGACAAGTGGTAAAATATCTAATGTGAACTGGAGTGTAATATATCAGGAAACTGCAAAGAGCTAATGTGAAGTAATCCATAACTCAAATATTATTTATGATCAGAAAGCAGATGGCAGTCACTGGGTATAGAGAGCTTCCCACCGTGATGTGGGGTGAGGTATCACTTATCTGGATTCGTGGTTCGGTTCTGGAGATACCAGTTGCCTTATCCTACATTGCTAGTTTGGAAAAAGGTCCGGAACCCGTATATCAAGCTTCACTACCGAGATCCCCTCTGCACTGATATTCCCCGCCCACCTCACACTCACATGGATGAAGGGGTCCTATGAATATTCATGAGGTGGTCGGGAATATCAGTGCAGATATTAATCACTGAATATCAATAATCAACTTTATAATCACTCTTGTTCAACCTTATTTTGTTCTGTTTAGATGTTCGTGCTGGTTGTTGTTTGACTTTTCTATTTGTAAACCTTATATCATTCAGCCAATTTCTTTCAGTTCAGGCACAAATATGGACTCTTGTTTCCAATGATGCATTTTACATATGTTTTGTTTTACATCTTCTATATTCAAATCAGTTTGCTTTAGGTTTTTCATCCTGACACGTTGATATCTTCCTTGATTAACCTGTATATTTTTTTTCTTATAACCTTCTTATATTGTTTTAACATGCACCACATTTACATGCAGCTGCCTGGGAACAACCAATATCTTCTGCCACACTCTGTAATATAGAAAAACATATGCCATTAGTTAAAATAATTTACTTTCATATGTTTAGAGTATGTTTCACAACATCAGATTGTTAAATTTTAAACAATGTTTTGTATCAAATCTGTCATTTGTGTACTTGCTAAAAAGTAAAAAGATAAGTACTAGACACAATGGTCTCATATTCTATCCTAGGGATGTCACAAATATAAAGTTCCAGTAAACCCATTAATGCTGCTGGGACAAGCCAAATGTGTAGGCAATTTTTCCTGTCTACAGATTAGCATCACCATGTCATAAAGTGAACAATATGCCGGATAGGAGCTGTTGTATCAAGCTTAAATTATTCTGCTGTTGTTACTAATTCCTCGTACAAATCACATTTATTTCTTCACAATTGACAGCATAAGAGAACCTAATTTCTCATTTTATTTATCTTCTGCAGTACATTTAAGAGTTTGACGTGGAGCACATGACTAACATGGCTCGGAGGAAAAGCTCCGATTGTCGGGCTCTGCCCGAATATGAGAAGAGCCAGATAAAGAGGACTCTTGAATTGGGCACTGTAATGACTATCTATAACTACAAGACATCTAAGCCAGAGCGGAGAACAGTCCAAGTCATAATGGAAACCTTTCAGGTGGCCTGGAATAAGACCGCTGATAAACTTGAAGGATTCTGTGAGTATTACTGACCTTGTTGCAAATTGCAAATGTATGGGTAAAGGAATCATCAAAAGCTGATGATGTTAAAGGTCATTATTATCACACATATAAGCAAATAACACCATGAAATGTCACAACTAGATCATATATGTAGTGAACTAGGTCATCAGTGAAGGCTCTTAGTGTTTTTTACAGTAAGGTTAAACCATACATACATTCTTCATCTTTCTCTTATTCTTCCTATATAGAAAAGTATTGATATTATTGGTAGACATTGTCTATAGCAGTGTTACCCAACCAGGAGCTGTATGTGGCTCCTTACTTGGCAATTGCAGATACAATTTTGCACTACATAATTTGGGTGATTTCTGATCTATAGTCTTTCTACACAACAACACAAGGGCAAAGGCGCCACTCATAATTAGAATTCAAGGTGTCCTTTTCTGGTACCCTTATTCATTAACCATAATCTGTTGGGAACACCAGGATCAAGTTCAATTGTTCTGCAGCTCCACCGCAGGATAAACAAAGCATTACATAGTGTCCATTAAATTGTGCAATAACTAATGGTTGGAACTAATAGCAATAATTATTTGGATATGCTAAATCATTACTTACTATATCATTAGCTATAGGAGTGTTTTTATTTTTTTATTATTTTCATGTTTTAATTTGTTTAAATATTAGTGACTGTACTGACCACAAGGGCCATGTGGTCTAATAGTCACGCTATTTACATTTTTTTTATAATCATAAAATAAATACCAACATAATTTTTCACCGTATAACTTCGAGGACTGTTGCTGTGAAAAGAAAAATTAAAATTGAGGGTTTGAAAAACAAACAAACAATTTGAGACAATTTAAGAAAGTCACAGTTGAAAATTTATGATCACTGCAAAAAGCTAACCAGGCTACAACACTATATTCAAGTTGTTTTCTTGAATGAGTCTGAATGAGTTGTGCAAAAATTCTGCAACCTTTTTTAACCCATTTCACAAAACTTTTGGACAATTTACCATCAAGGAAAAACAAGGTAGAATAATTATAAATTCCATCACCACTTTGTAGCCACCTCTGTTTCAGCTAACTGGTGAAAGGCCTAAACTAGAGAACCTTCCTCTATTTACTCAGAATTCCTTATAAAGTACGTGAAAAAATAATAATACTAATCATAATAATATTTCTTTATTTATATTATTAAATGTGAAAATTAGTCTTCTTAACCAGACAAGCCCTATAAATGCTTCAAGATTAAAATAGCCTTGTATTTATTTATGTGTTTTGTATACTGGCAGGACATAGATAGACTTGTGCTTTGTTAAAGCAGCAACTTTTCCCTTGACTGAGCTTCTGTCTTGTTGACTTATTTGATTATTTTGTTAATACGTCAGAGTTGTCCATTCGAGCTACACTTGAGGACCATGACTGACACTTTATTCTTATCTGAGGTCCATCACGCTTTGCTGGCTGACAATCACTTAGGATGTACAAGACATTGATAGTTTAACTGCTTCATGGACTGTGTAAGGAGAACCTGATACATAGTATGTGGGAGATTAAATATTCTATTTGCTTTCAAACACAGATAGGGGATTCATTCTAATCCAAAAAGAAAAAAAAATTAAACCTCCTCTTGATACCGACCACAAATCACTTTCACGAGCTGCCACAAGTCTCTTGAATTTGCGGCAAGAATACAATTTCACTGCTGTGCAAGAGGTCAGCGCTTTAAATTGCTTTTCCCTATCTCACATGAAAGAACTAAGCATTTTCATTTATTGACGAAATGATGGCTCAGCTGAGACAAGTTACTTAAATCCAATGAACCCTGACTTGGGAGTCCGAAAAGATCTAGTTGTCTGAGTTTAATACGGACAAAAACCCGGCTGCTTGTTTTTTCTTAATGATAATCTGTCTCTTAAAGTCGCAGTGGCACTTAGCAGCTACATAAATGTTGGTATTGACAACAAGGTCATACAAACAATAGAGGCCACCACATGCCTCTGCTATGCTCATAAGAAGAGGGGTGTAATGGTACTAAAGCCCTTTACTATGGGAACCTATATATGGGATAACAAGCACGTGGCTTTCCTGGGGGCCTTTCAGAGAAAAGTGTGATGGTGTGAAAAAGCACCAGTGAGCCGTGAGGAAGGGCACAGTACAATCTTTGCTACAAGACTGCAAGTTAATTTCATACATGCAGTAATTCTCTTAAGACAGAAAAAATAATGTAGACTGGTGAACTATGAGACATGAATTATTAGCTTCTTTACCCACATGGCTTTTAGGCCTTTATTGAAATGGCCTAACAAACTGCTGCCCCCTCAGAATACAGGAAGTGGAGGACTCTATCAGCCCCTCTCCCCAATGGCATCCTTATTATCCTGCATGGCAATTTTACCAAACAGGAGGGAACAAGCCTGAGTCTAAGTTTCCACACAACTTGTTTGTGTGGAAATAGTAGGTTTTAGCCTTGGTGTTTTTTTTCTTTGGCATTTTCCCCCTGTATTTTTCTTATAAGTTTTCATAATAAGCAATGTGATTCTTTCATCATGTGACTCTAGGATTTCTATTAAAGGAGTAGTCCAGTAGTGAACAAGTGGTGAACAACTTATCCCCTATCCTAAGGATAGGGGATAAGTTGCAGATCGCGGGGGGTCCGACCGCTGGCCCCCCCCGCGATCTCCTATACGGGGCCCCGACAGCCCGCGCAAAGGGGGTGTGTCGACCCCCGCAAGAAGCGGCGGCCGACACGCCCCCTCAGTACAACTCTATGGCCTAGCCGGAGTGCTGCCTTCGGCAATCTCCGGCTCTGCCATAGCGATGTATTGAGGGGGCGTGTCAGCCGCCGCTTCGTGCGGCGGTCGACACCCGCTATCTGGCCAGAGAGCCTGGCCCCCGTACAGAGAGATCGCAGGGGGCCCCAGCGGTCGGACCCCCTGCGATCTCAAACTTATCCCCTATCCTTAGGATAGGGGATAAGTTTTTCACCACTGGACTACCCCTTTAAAGAAATACCTTTGATTTGAAGATTTTGCATTGGGTCCCAGAAGCATCTAGTTACCCTCTGCAGGTTGGCATTGTGTATCCTTGTACATAAAATGTGTGATCCCATAGAGGTGCTGACAACAATCACATTCCTCCGCTGCCCATAAAGAGTCCTTTCATTGTAATAAATGGTGCTATCTTTGTCTCAGTCTGACTTTATAAATAGCACAGTTTTTTTTTTTTTTAACTTTATGTCCTATTTTTAGAATTATTACCTCATGGTATCAGTATACAAAGGTCTCATGCACAGTTGCCAGATTCACAATTGAGCAACCAGACAGCTTTTTGTTAAAGGAAAAATCTACTATAAAGTCATCTTCTTTCAGGTTACACTGACATATGTCAGTGAGCTCAAACAGCTGCTATTCCCACACATTAAATGCCTTGGCACTTGATAAGTCACCTGTAACAGTTTTTAGATAGTCACACATTTCTTTTGTTGGAAAACATGTATTGTGCTACTACACCACTGACAAGTGGAGTAGAATAGCCATATGCCATCTATTTAGGTGGGTAACGTGCTTGGAAAAACATGCAAAGAAATATGATGGGACTAGTATATTAAGACAGAAACAGAAACATGTTTTGTATCCTAGATCTTCCTAACATACAAGAAGAACAAAAATCGGCGCAGTTCACGATCAATTAGCTAAAAGACACTGAGGTTAACTGTGTAATGCACAAACACCCAAATGTGAAAAAAATTATGTAAGCAATCAGAAAAAATATAGCAAAAAAATATAGCATTCCTCTAAGTGTACTTTAGTGAGAAAAAATTTAAAGTAATTTTATATAATAGAGAAAAAATTTAATTTTTGTAAATGGGCCAATTATATGGTGGGGTATACCGTATTTTTCACCCTATAGGACGCACCGGCATATAAGACGCACCCAATTTTAAAGGTGCAAAATCTAGAAAAAAAAGATTCTGAACCCAACAGTGATCTTCAACCTGCGGACCTCCAGATGTTGCATAACTACAACTCCCAGCATGCCCGGACAGCCGTTGGCTGTCCGGGCATGCCGGGAGTTGTAGTTTTGCAACATCTGGAGATCCGCAGGTTGAAGACCACTGGTATAGGAGGTAATACTCACGTGTTCCCGTCACCGCTCATCACCGCTGCCCTGGATGTCGCCGCGTCCCCGTCGCTCCGGACGTCTTATTCCCCGGGATCCACGCTCTCAGTCGCCGTCATCACGTCGCTACGCACGCCGCTCCTGTTGGATGATGGGACGACGTGCGTGACGATATGATGACTTCGAAGGAGAACTCCGGCCATGCAGGGGATCCCGGCACGGAGCAGACACTGAGGAGGCAGGTAAGGTCCCTCCCGATGCAGCCGGGTTAGTGTCACATTCATTTCAGACATGGCGGTCAGCTTTGATCGCCGCGTCTGAAGGGTTAATACAGGGCATCACTGCGATCGGTGATGTCCTGTATTAGCCGTGGGTCCCGGCCAATGATGGCCGCAGGGACCGCCGCGATAGATGTGTATTCGCCGTATAAGACGCACCAACTTTTCCCCCCCCAGTTTTGGGGAAGAAAAAGTGCATCTTATACGGCAAAAAATACGGGTAAATTTGCTAAAAAAAATAAAAATAAAAAATTGTGACCACCTGTGGGTATAAAATTATGTCAGATAAATCAATGGAGGTAAGTCGTAATTTGTGACATCTTCAAAAGTTTATAGTTGTAAAATCGTTCATATGGAAGATATTGTAATTATAGTTTAAATTGTTTATACAATTCATGAAAAAATAAAGCATATAGCGCTATGCACTTATGTTTTCTTGTAGCACTGAATGCTTTGTATTAGAGCGGTATTGCTATGCGCTGTTTGTACTCTCTATAAAGATGTACGGCTTGTAACTCCTATGAGGAAAGAAAGTCTTTATCGTATAATTCTTCTTAACATAGTCTATTAGAGGTCTATTATTATGTTATCTAGTCTTTAAAAAATGAATGGCCTGTCCTCTGGATAGGACTTCATGGGGTTCTAACTGCATACCAGCCTCCTCAGTGTTTCCTGTGGATTGTTCTTTCCATTTCTGTACTTTAACCCCTTAAGGACATGCGCCATAAATGTACGGCGCTGCATAGCACCTCTTAGCGCACAGCGCTGTACAGTTACAGTGCGGCTGTGATACGAGCGCAGCAGCTGCGCTCGCTTTATTCCCGGCGGGTCCTGGTGGCTGTCAGCAGCCGCGGACCCGCTGGTAATGGCAGACTTCAGCGATCACGCTGATGTCTGCCTTTAACCCCTCAGGTGCCGTGATCAATACAGATCACGGCATCTGAGGCAGTGCGGCACTTATAATGGCTGATATGATCGCCCCCGGAACTGCAGCGGGGATCAGATCAGCCAAGATGGCGGACGGAGGTCCCCTCACCTGCCTCCGTCCGTCTCCCGGGGTCTTCTGCACTGATCCGCCATCCAGCAGACCAAAGCAGAAGTTCACCGATAATACTGATCAGTGCTATGCCCTATGCATAGCACTGAACAGTATGAGCAATCTAATGATTGCTATAAATAGTCCCCTATGGGGACTAAAAAAAGTGTAAAATAAATGTAAAAAAATAAAAATTTGAAAAATCCCCTCCCCCAATAAAGTTTTAAATCACCCTTTTACCCCATATTAATACAAAAAAAAAAATAGATAAATAATAAATATATTTGGTAAAATATGGTTAAAATCCATAACATGGCAGCATATCCTGGTGAGTTACATTCACCGAATCCCAGGAATCCTCCTGGAATCCTATGTCTCTACATATTACAAGCAGAGCACCTCCAGGAAGCATAAACCTAACTACCTCCTCTAATCTATCATTATACCGAGCTTCTTACTCACAAGTAGCAGCCGACTCCACATTTTCTTTTTCTACATATATAAAACTCAACGTGTGTGTATGTATGTGTGTATGTTCCAGCATCACGTCCAAACGGCTAAAGATATTAATATGAAACTTGGCACACATGTTACTTATATGTCAACAACAAACATAGGATAAGTGATTTAACCCTTACCAACCCCAATTTGCCAGGGGCGGGGTTTATGTTTAAAGTCCCATACAAATCAATGGGAAATATATGTTACTGCATAACTTCCAAACGTCTGGAGATATTTCGATTATACTTGGTCACATGTTACGTATATGTCCACTTAAAATATAGGAAAGTTAATTTAACCCTTAACTACCCCCATTTGTGAGGGTCAGGGCTTTTGTTTAAAGCCCCATGCAAATCAATGGGAAATGTATGTTCCCAGATAACTTACGTACGGCTGGAGATATTTCAATACATGGTACACATATTACAGGTCGGGGTAGGAGGTCAAGATAGGAGGTCGGGATAGGAGGACGGGATAGGAGGTCGGGATAGGAGGTCGCGATAGGGGGATGGGATAGGAGGATGGGATAGGAGGATGGGATAGGAGGACGGGATAGGAGGTCGGGATAGCAGGTCGGGATAAGAGGTCGAGATATGAGGTTGGGATAGATGGACTGGACAGGAGGATGGGATAGGAGATTGGGATATGAGATTGGGATGGGAGGTCAGGATAGGAGCTTGAGATAGGAGGTCGAGATAGGAGCAGGGGATATGAGGATGGGATAGGAGGTCAGGATAGGAGGTCGAGATAGGAGGTTGGGATAGATGGATTGGATAGGAGGACGGGATAGGAGGTAGGGATTGGAGGTCGGGATTGGAGGTCAGGAGAGGAGGTCTGGATAGGAGGTCTGGATAGGAGGTCGAGATAGTAGGTCGGGATAGGAGGTCGAGATAGGAGGTCGAGATAAGGATAGGAGGACGGGATAGGAGGTAGGGATAGGAGGTCGAGATAGGATGATGGGATAGGAGGACGGGATAGGAGGTCAGAATAGGAGGTCGGGATAGAAGGTCAGGATAGGAGGATGGGATAGGAGGACGGGATAGGAGGTCAGGATAGGAGGACGGGATAGGAGGACGGGATAGGAGGACGGGATAGGAGGTCGAGATAGGAGGTCAAAATAGGAGGACGGGAAAGGAGGATGGGATAGGAGATCCGGATAGGAGGTCGAGATAGGAGGACGGGATAGGAGGACGGGATAGGAGTTTGGAATAGGAGGTCGAGATAGGAGGACGAGATAGGAGGACGGGATAGGACGGGATAGGAGGTCGAGATAGGAGGACGGGATAGGAGGTTGGGATAGGAGGTCGGGGTAGGAGGTCGGGATAGGAGGACGGGATAGTTGGTTGGGATATGACAACAATATATGAGGACGGGATATGAAGTCAAAAGCTTCCTCCTTTATTTTCCTTCCCAACAAGGATTAGGAAGGAAAAAACGCCAGGTACTCAGCTAGTATAAAATAAAAATAATGGATTTAGCAAAACCAATTTTTAAAGTGTCTTTAGAAATAAGCACAGGAATATTTATTGCATCATTGATGAGAACATTAATAGTGACTGAAATGTCCCTTTAATTCACCTAAATCCACAGAGGACATCAGTGACTTCTACAGGTCTGAGGATTTCTGTCACTGCTTCTGACTGCTCAGGCAAAACCTGCATATGAATAATAAATTCAGATTGGCACATAGATCGGTAGCAAATCATGGGCTACGCTTTAATGAATATTGATTCAGACCTCAGAGTTCTACTCTGTATAGAGAGGCAATATTGTTTCTGTAGAATTTTAAGAGCAGTAGTGTTCAGATATGTGGGTTATCATCTTGGTGATACTGTGTGACAAGTAACACAAGGTTTTCATATGCAAATATCCTTCCTGGCATGAACACAACCAAATAAAAATGCCAATTCTTCTTTCTACAGACGAAATAAAAAGTCTATGTAAATATAAAGTTACAGACAGTGTTCTGTATATACAAATTATTACCTTTCCCGATACATTTGTATTCCTGTGACTGGGGAGGGCTGCATTGTTCTTAGGAAACTCAGCCAATATGAATTGGAAATTCAATATCTAAAAGCATAACATCAACTCTGTAAACCTATGATACCTAATGGATTTTATTGAAACTATTTGACCTCAAGTTCTACATGGCTTTCCTACAAAAATCCTAAAAAAATTGTTGGAAATATACATTTGAGAAAGAAAAATGAATTGCTCATTGTCCTTTCTTTCCCTGTTTCTAAATACAGTGGTCCCTCAAGTAACAAAATTATTTATTTCCAGGACAAACATTGTATGTTGAAACTATTGTATTTTAGGACGGGTGAAAAAAAGAATTTCTAAAAAATCTAAATTAAATAAAAATAACAGAAATAGCTGCTAGAAGCTATACATCACGTTATACATAGAAAGCAGGTGCTTCTTGAAGGTCCAGTGCAGTATGCCCAGTGCACCAGTAAAACAAAATGAAGTCATTCTCACTTGGTGTCCAAAAGAGCAGCTAGTCCTGGCACAGGTACACGGCAGTACAGTACTGCTTTATACTATAGGGATGCGCTACTAGACAGCGGATCAGTTCATGCACTTCAATATTACAGATGTTTTACCAAGAAGATGTCAACTCTGGTTGTATCCTGTCTGTGGCATTGAATATTGGAGTATGGTTTCAAATTACAATAGTTCAGGAAAGCCCACTGTATGTTGGGAATATTGTACTCTTTGACCATTGTCACTTGAGGGATCACTGTTCTATAGCAGAGACAGAGGGGCTAGTTGGCATCCAGCACACATAGGGGCAGATTTATCAAAACCTGTGTGGAGGAAGATTAGTGCAGTTGCCCATAGCAACTAATCAGATTTCTTCTTTAATTTTTGAAAAGGCCTATGAAAAATAAAATAAGCAATATGATTGGTTGATATGGGAAACTGCACCACTCTTCCTCTACACAGGTTTTGATATATATCCAGCATAGACTTCCAGATATTCCTCCAGGTAAACTATTAGCTTTGGCTACTTGAAGGCACCATTGATGTTGGGACTACTGCATGTGCTTGGTCCAAGTAAAACCTACTGTAGAACAGTTGTCTCCATCCAGCTGTGGCTTTCTCAGTTGGTAAACTACAAGTTTTAGGCCACTACCCTCAAAAAATTATGTGTCCAATTCAAGCCATGACACCCCAACCCTTCAGTTTGACAGAGGTGGGACTGTTTGAGCAAAAAAAGAAAAAAACAGTCTCCTCTAATCCTAGATAACCCTCAGTATAATGTATATTAGAGATGAGAGAATCGAATCTGACGAATCCAAATTTGTTACGAATTTCATGAAAAACTCAATTCGCAATGAATGTGAATATTGCCACAATTCTATCGCGCAAATCACTTAATTAAACTCCATTTAGTACGGTCCAGGCTCCAGGGCATCTAAAATGGTGGATCCACATGTGAGGACATGAGGCAAGGAACTCTAGGGAGGTGGGAAGGCAAGGCGGGAAGGTGGGTAGGCAGGATGACCCTGATCCTGAAGTCACCCCTGTGACTCGGCGGTGTGGCAGTTTTTCATCAAGCATCCACATGCAAGATATGTCGGCAAAAGGTGAAGCGTAGCCAGGGTCCCAATGTTGACACCACGGCCCTGCGTCAACATATGCTGTGCCACCATAAAGTGGCCTGGGAGAACCGTGGCTGTGATGTTTTGTTCCAGCCTGCTGCATAACCTAGTGGCACGCTGTCACGATTCGGCTGGCTGGAGGTGGATCCTCTGTGCCAGAGAGGGATTGGCGTGGATCGTGTCGGTGGACCGGTTCTAAGTTGCTACTGGTATTCACCAGAGCCCGCCGCAAAGCGGGATGGTCTTGCAGCGGCGGTAGCAACCAGGTCGTATCCACTGGCAACGGCTCAACCTCTCTGACTGCTGAGATAGGCGCGGTACAAGGGAGTAGACAAGAGCAAGGTCAGACGTAGCAGAAGGTCGGGGCAGGCGGCAAGGTTCGTAGTCAATGGTAATAGCAGAAGGTCAGGAACACAGTAGTGGTAAACACAGAGTAGCTTTCTCTAGGCACAAGGCAACAAGATCCGGCAAGGAAGTGCAGGGGAAGTGAGGTCATATAGCCAGGGAGCAGGTGGAAACTATTTAGGGTGATTGGGCCAGGCACCATCATTGGTGGACTGGCCCTTTAAATCTCAGAGAGCTGGCGCGCGCGCGCCCTAGAGAGCGGAGCCGCGCGCGCCAGGGCATGACAGCTGGGGACCGGGACAGGTGAGTGACTTGGGATGCGATTCGCGAGCGGGTGCGTCCCGCTATGCGAATCGCATCCCCGCCGGCAATGTCAATGCAGCGCTCCCGGTCAGCGGATCTGACCGGGGCGCTGCAGGGAGAGAAACGCCGCGAGCGCTTCGGGGAGGAGCAGGGACCCGGAGCGCTCAGCGTAACAGTACCCCCCCCCCTTAGGTCTCCCCCTCTTTTTGTCGGGATGTCGCTCCACATAGGACGAGGACATTGGGAGCGATTGTAGAGTCTCCTTCTGGGGGACAGTGAAGTCCTGGGTATGCTCATGCACGGCAGACAGTTCAGAAGAAGTGGAAATGGGGTGGGGGGGCAGAGAGTGAGGCTTGGCACGGGGCAGAGTGTCACCAGGACGGGGGCTATGAGGAGGCACGGCACAGTCCTGATAGGCCTTGGGGAGACCAGGCACAGGAGGAGACACTGAGGCTCGACAGACGGGGCTGGGAGCAGAAGTGAGGCATTTCTTGCGGCAAGCAGGACCCCAATTCTTGATCTCCCCGGTGGTCCAGTCAAGGGTGGGAGAATGATGCTGGAGCCATGGCAGTCCGAGGAGGACTTCAGAGGTGCAGTTGGGCAGAACCAAAAATTCTATTTTCTCGAGATGTAGTCAAATGTTCATAAGCAGGGGCTCTGTGCGGTAACGCACAGTGCAGTGCAACTTGACTCCGTTGACCGAAGAAATGTAGAGCGGCTTGATGAGACGGGTCACCGGGATGCAGTACCTATCAAGTAAAGAGGCCAGAATAAAATTTCCAGAAGAACCAGAGTCCAAGACGGCCACGGCAGAGAAGAAGGAGTTAGCAGAAGGAGAAATCCGTACGGGCACTGTGAGACATGGAGAGGCAGACTCCGTACCCAGAGACGCCAGACCCACGTGAGCTGGTTGCGTGCGTGCATTTTCCAGACGTGGAGGACGAATAGGGCAATCCACCAAGAAATGTTCGGTACTAGCGCAGTACAGACATAGATTTTTATCGCTACGGCGAGACCTCTCTTCAAGAGTCAGGCGAGACCGATCCACTTGCATAGGCTCCTCGGCGGGAGGCACAGGGGTAGATTGCAAGGGATACCGTGAGAGAGGTGCCCAGGGATTAAGGTCTTTTTCCTGGCGGAGTTCCTGGTGTCTTTCAGAAAAACGCATGTCAATGCGGGTGGCCAAAGGGATAAGTTCATGCAGGTTGGCAGGAATCTCTCGTGCGGCCAGCACATCTTTGATGTTACTGGATAGGCCTTTTTTAAAGGTCGCGCAGAGAGCCTCATTGTTCCAAGATAATTCGGAAGCGAGAGTACGAAATCGGATGGCGTACTCGCCTACTGAAGAATTACCCTGGACCAGGTTCAGCAGGGCAGTCTCGGCAGAAGAAGCTCGGGCTGGTTCCTCGAAGACACTGCGAACCTCAGAGAAGAAGGAGTGTACAGTGGCGGTGACAGGGTCATCGCAGTCCCAGAGCGGTGTGGCCCAAGACAAAGCCTTCCCAGACAGGAGACTAACCACGAAAGCCACTGTTACGCCTAGCGCTCCGGGTCCCCGCTCCTCCCCGGAGCGCTCACGGCGTCTTTCTCCCTGCAGCTCCCCGGTCAGCCCCGCTGACCGGGAGCGCTGCTCTGTCATGGCCGTTGGGGATGCGATTCGCACAGCGGGACGCGCCCGCTCGCGAATCGCATCCCAGGTCACTTACCCGTTCCCGTCCCCTGCTGTCATGTGCTGGCGCGCGCGGCTCCGCTCTCTAGGGCGCGCGCGCGCCAGCTCCCTGAGACTTAAAGGGCCAGTGCACCAATGATTGGTGCCTGGCCCAATTAGCTTAATTGGCTCCCACCTGGTCCCTGACTATATCTAACCTCCTCCCATGCACTTCCTTGCCGGATCTTGTTGCCCTTGTGCCTAGTGAAAGCGTTTTGTGTGTTTAAAAACCTGTGTACCAGAACTTCTGCTATCTCCCCTGACTACGAACCTTGCCGCCTGCCCCCGACCTTCTGCTACGTCCGACTTTGCTTCTGCCTACTCCCTTGTACCTCGCCTATCTTCAGCAGCCAGAGAGGTGAGCCGTTGCTAGTGGATACGACCTGGTCACTACCGCCGCAGCAAGACCATCCCGCTTTGCGGCGGGCTCTGGTGAAAACCAGTAGTGTCTTAGAACCGGTCCACTAGCACGGTCCTCGCTATCCCTCTCTGGCACAGAGGATCCACCTCCTGCCAGCCGGCATCGTGACAGTAGATCCGGCCATGGATCCCGCTGAAGTTCCTCTGCCAGTTGTCGCTGACCTCCCTACGCTGGTCGCCCAGCAAGCTCGTCAGATCGCCCAGCAGTCGCAACAGATAGCGCAACAAGATCACCAGCTGTCGTACTTGACCACCATGACACAGCAACTCCAGTCACAACTACAGCAAGTACAGTCGCAGCTACAGCAGCAACAACCATCTCCTCCGCCAGCTCCAGCACCCCTTCCGCGGCGAGTGGCCGCTCCTAGCCTCCGCCTGTCCTTGCCGGACAAATTTAATGGGGACTCTAAGTTTTGCCGTGGCTTTCTTTCGCAATGTTCCTTGCACTTGGAGATGATGTCGGATCAGTTTCCTACTGAAAGGTCTAAGGTGGCTTTCGTAGTCAGCCTTCTGTCTGGAAAAGCTCTGTCATGGGCCACACCGCTCTGGGACCGCGATGACCCCGTCACTGCCTCTGTACACTCCTTCTTCTCGGAAATTCGAAGTGTCTTTGAGGAACCTGCCCGAGCCTCTTCTGCTGAGACTGCCCTGCTGAACCTGGTCCAGGGTAATTCCTCCGTTGGCGAGTACGCCATACAATTCCGTACTCTTGCTTCTGAACTATCCTGGAATAATGAGGCTCTCTGCGCGACCTTTAAAAAAGGCCTATCCAGCAACATTAAAGATGTTCTGGCCGCACGAGAGACTCCTGCTAACCTGCATGAACTCATTCATCTAGCCACTCGCATTGACATGCGTTTTTCTGAGAGGCATCAAGAGCTCCGCCAGGAAAAAGACTTAGATCTCTGGACACCTCTCCCACAGTCTCCACTGCAATCTGCGCCTAGGCCTCCCGCCGAGGAGGCCATGCAAGTGGATCGGTCTCGCCTGACCCTGGAAGAGAGGAATCGCCGTAAGGAAGAGAATCTTTGTCTATACTGTGCCAGTACTGAACATTTTTTGGTGGATTGCCCAATCCGTCCTCCACGTCTGGGAAACGCACGCTCGCACCCAGCTCTCGTGGGTGTGGCGTCTCTTGATGCCAAGTCGGCTTCTCCACGTCTCACGGTACCTGTTCGGATTTCCACTTCAGCCAGCTCTCCCCTCTCAGCCGTGGCCTGCCTGGACTCTGGAGCTTCTGGGAATTTTATTCGGGAATCCTTAGTGAATAAATTCCGCATTCCGGTGACCCGTCTTGTCAAGCCACTCCACGTTTCCGCGGTCAACGGAGCCAGGTTGGATTGCACCGTGCGTTACCGCACGGAGCCCCTCCTAATGTGCATCGGACCTCATCACGAGGAAATTGTATTTTTGGTCCTTCCTAATTGCACTTCCGAAGTTCTCCTTGGACTACCCTGGCTTCAACACCATTCCCCAACCCTGGATTGGTCCACTGGGGAGATCAAGAGTTGGGGTCCCTCTTGTTCCAAGGACTGCCTTCAACCGGTTCCCAGTACTCCCTGCCGTGACCCTGTGGTTCCTCCTGTATCCGGTCCCCCTAAGGTCATTAAGGACTCTGCCTGCCACAGGAAATGCCCCTCCCCCCCTCCCAGTTCCATCAGGCAAGCTTCTGTGTCCCCTCATGGCCCTCGTCCTGGTGTCACACTGCCCCGTGCCAGGTCTCGCCCTCTGCCCTCTCTCCCCATTCCCACTCCTGCGGTTCTGCCTGCCGTTGAGGAATCCCTCCATCCTTTCCCGGTGTCCTCATCCCAGGGGAGGCAGTTACCCGATAAAGAGAAGGGGAGACCTAAGGGGGGGGGGTACTGTTACGCCTAGCGCTCCGGGTCCCCGCTCCTCCCCGGAGCGCTCACGGCGTCTTTCTCCCTGCAGCTCCCCGGTCAGCCCCGCTGACCGGGAGCGCTGCTCTGTCATGGCCGTTGGGGATGCGATTCGCACAGCGGGACGCGCCCGCTCGCGAATCGCATCCCAGGTCACTTACCCGTTCCCGTCCCCTGCTGTCATGTGCTGGCGCGCGCGGCTCCGCTCTCTAGGGCGCGCGCGCGCCAGCTCCCTGAGACTTAAAGGGCCAGTGCACCAATGATTGGTGCCTGGCCCAATTAGCTTAATTGGCTCCCACCTGGTCCCTGACTATATCTAACCTCCTCCCATGCACTTCCTTGCCGGATCTTGTTGCCCTTGTGCCTAGTGAAAGCGTTTTGTGTGTTTAAAAACCTGTGTACCAGAACTTCTGCTATCTCCCCTGACTACGAACCTTGCCGCCTGCCCCCGACCTTCTGCTACGTCCGACTTTGCTTCTGCCTACTCCCTTGTACCTCGCCTATCTTCAGCAGCCAGAGAGGTGAGCCGTTGCTAGTGGATACGACCTGGTCACTACCGCCGCAGCAAGACCATCCCGCTTTGCGGCGGGCTCTGGTGAAAACCAGTAGTGTCTTAGAACCGGTCCACTAGCACGGTCCTCGCTATCCCTCTCTGGCACAGAGGATCCACCTCCTGCCAGCCGGCATCGTGACAGCCACCTTCGACCGTTCTGTAGGAAATTGGTCCGACAACATCTCCAAATGTAGGGAACATTGTGACAGGAAACCACGGCAGAGTCTAGAGTCCCCATCAAATTTGTCCGGCAGGGACAAGCGGAGGTTAGGAGCGGCCACTCGCTGAGGAGGAGGTGCAGGAGATGGTGGCTGCTGTTGCAGCTGCTGAAGCTGCGACTGAAGTTGCTGTACCATGGTGGACACTTGCGACAGCTGGTGACTTAGATGGGCGATCTGTCGGGATTGCTGGGCGACCACCGTGGTGAGGTCAGCGACAACTAGCAGGGGGACCTCAGCGGGATCCATGGCCAGATCTACTGTCACGATTCGGCTGGCTGGAGGTGGATCCTCTGTGCCAGAGAGGGATTGGCGTGGACCGTGTCGGTGGACCGGTTCTAAGTTGCTACTGGTATTCACCAGAGCCCGCCGCAAAGAGGGATGGTCTTGCAGCGGCGGTAGCAACCAGGTCGTATCCACTGGCAATGGCTCAACCTCTCTGACTGCTGAGATAGGCGCAGTACAAGGGAGTAGACAAGAGCAAGGTCAGACGTAGCAGAAGGTCGGGGCAGGCGGCAAGGTTCGTAGTCAATGGTAATAGCAGAAGGTCAGGAACACAGTAGTGGTAAACACAGAGTAGCTTTCTCTAGGCACAAGGCAACAAGATCCGGCAAGGAAGTGAAGGGGAAGTGAGGTCATATAGCCAGGGAGCAGGTGGAAACTATTTAGGGTGATTGGGCCAGGCACCATCATTGGTGGACTGGCCCTTTAAATCTCAGAGAGCTGGCGCGCGCGCGCGCGCCCTAGAGAGCGGAGCCGCGTGCGCCAGAGCATGACAGCCGGGGACCGGGACAGGTGAGTGACTTGGGATGCGATTCGCGAGCGGGCGCGTCCCGCTATGCGAATCGCATCCCCGCCGGCAATGTCAATGCAGCGCTCCCGGTCAGCGGGTCTGACCGGGGCGCTGCAGGGAGAGAAACGCAGCGAGCGCTTCGGGGAGGAGCAGGGACCCGGAGCGCTCAGCGTAACACACGCCACTCCCTCTTTCAGCCATCCAAGACTCCAACACCTCAGCCGGAGGGAACTGTGTGTCATGCCCTCCTTCTGTCGCTCCAGATGCTCCTGCTCCTCTTACTTTTAGTCAGTCATTCCACAAACAATCCATCGGTGAAGCCATGTCCAAGAGACAACAGTATGCGCCCACTCATTCAACGGCGCAGAAGCTGAATGTGCTCCTGTCCAAATTGCTGGTTGCTGCATTCCCTCTCTTTTCAAGTGGTGGACTTTGCACCTTTCAGAGAACTGATGGCTTGTACCAAGCCAAGGTGGAGAGTGCCAAGCCGTCATTTCTTTGTGAAGAAGACAGTACCAGCCCTGCACAATTTTGTGGAAGAGAAGGTGGGCCAGTCCTTGAGCTTGTTGGTGTGTACCAAAGTGCACGGTAGCGTCGACGTCTGAAGTTGTAACTATGGTCAGGGACAATACATGTCCTTTACGGCTCACTGGGTGAATTTAGTTCCTGCACAGCCACTACATCAACTTTGGACAGGTCACGCCGCTTCCTCCTCCACACTCTCAGGTCGTTGGTCCTGTGACATCGTGCGACTCTGCCTCCTCATCCTCCACCGTGTCCTCAGCCTCCACTGCACAGACAAGTCTCAGTGCCCCTTCAGCATACCATGTGTGCAGGGCACAACGGTGTCACGCTGTTCTTCACATGGTTTGCCTTGGTGAACGGAGTCACACAGGGGAGAAACTGCTAAAAGTCATTCATAAAGAAATCGGAGGATGGCTTAATCCACGAAAACTGGAAATGGGAACCATGGTGTTTGACAACGGGAAGAACATCTTGTCTACGCTGCGACAGGGAAGGCTGAGCCATGCGCCCTGCATGGCACATGTGTTCAATCTGGTTGTCAAGTGGTTCCTGAAGTGTTCCCCCCATTTGCAAGACATCCTAACAATGGGAAGGAAACTTTTCCTGCATTTCAGCCACTCGTACACCGCAGAGCACACCCTCTTTGAGCTGTAGCGTCGGAACGGTATCCCCCAACATAGTCTGATTTGCAACATTGCCACACATTGTAATTCCACCCTCCATATGTTGGACCGACTATAAGAACAAGAAAAGCCATCACTGATTTCTTGATGATCCAAGCGGATAGGGGGACTCCCCTGTGCAACTTCAATGTCAACCAGTGGCAGCTCATACATGACACCTGCCGTTTGCTCTGGCCCTTTGAGGAAGCCACATTATTAGTCAGTCGCCAGGATTACGGGATGAATGACGTCATTCCACGTCATTCCACTGCTTCATTTCCTACAACACGTGTTGGAAACTATGGCCGGTCAGGGCAATGGAGACGTGGCGCCTACATCTCATGGCCACATGAGGCCTGTGGGGGCTGAACTGGAGGAGGAGGAGGGGGAGGGGCACAGTAGAGCACAGTTTAGGTTTCGTCAAATGGATTTTTTCTAGTCATCTGACAGGAGAGTAGGAGCTGGAGCAGCCAGAGGAGCTAGAGGGTTATGAGAAAAGCGAGACAGAAGACCCAGACACACCGTGGCCGTATGCAGTGGAGATGGAAGCAGGGAGTCCCTCCGAGTCACTTGCACAAATGGCACGATGCATGCTCACTTGCTTGTGTAGTGACCGCCAAATTGTCACCATTCAGCAGTGGGATGACTACTGGCTCTCCACCTTATTGGACCCTTGCTACCGCCACAAAATGGGGGCCTTTTTTTACACCCACTGAGAGGGAGGATAAACTGACCTACTACAGAGACATCCTTCGTAGTCAGTTGGCCGATGCCTATCGGCGCCATCGTCCATCCTCTCGCAGGTCTGACTCGGGGGGCCCTCTGCGCTCACCTTCCACTGCCATGTCTGCTGGGGAGGGGTAGGGTGGCAGGAACAGTACCAGCTCTATCAGGAGCAGCCTGAATCTACAGTCGCTGATGACTACCTTTCTTCACCCGCAAAGTGAAGCAACTTATCAGCAGCAGGTAGACCTGGAGCAGGACCTGAACAAGGAGGTGGTGGCATACCTTGACATGCCCACACACCTTGAAGATCCGCTGGACTTCTGGTCAGCCAAACTTGATTTGTGGCCGCAACTAGCAGGACCCTGGAAAAGCTGTCCTGCCTGGCCAGTAGTGTGCCATCAGAGCGGGTGTTTAGTGCAACGGGGGCCATTGTCACCCCAAGGAAAACTCATGTGTCCACAAAAAATGTGGAAAGACTGACCTTTGTGAAGGTGAATCAGGCATGGATCAGCCAGGATTTCCACCCACCAATGCCTGATGCATCAGAGTAGATTGACCATGGTGCCACACCAACACTTCACAAATATGGATAGTGCCAAACAGATTTAAGGCGCTGCTCCCCAGTTCCAAACATTCCTCCGCATCAGATCTTTTTTCACTTACCTTCGTCACTGGATACTGGTATTGCCACCCACCAAACCATTCTGTCACTGGGTCACTTTCAGGACTCCTGGTGCTGCTTCTGCCAACTCCAGGCTGTCTCATTCAGCCACTATATCGTCTCCTCATGCTTCTGCCAACTCCAGGCTGTGCCATTCAGCCACTATATGGTATCTCCATGCTTCAGCCGCCTCCAGGCTGTGCCATTCAGTCACTATATGGTCTCCTCATGCTTCAGCCACCTCCAGGCTGTGCCATTCAGCCACTGTATGGTCTCTTCATGTTTCTGCCAACTCCAGGCTGTGCCAATCAGTCACTTTATGGTCTTCTCATGCCGCCAACCTCAGACTGCCATACAGCCACTTTATGTTCTACTCATGCTGCCGCCAACTCCAGGCTGTGCCATTCAGCCACTGTATGTTCTACTCATCCTGCCGCCAACTCCAGGCTGTGCCATTCAGCCACTGTATGTTCTACTCATCCTGCCGCCAACTCCAGGCTGTGCCATTCAGCCACTATATGATCTCCTCATGCTTCTGCCAACTGCAGGCTGTGCCAATCAGCCACTATATGGTCTTCTTATATGCCACCAACTCCAGGCTGTGCCATTCAACCACTATATGGTCTCCTCATGCTGCCATGAGCTGACGGCTGTGTCATTCATCCACTATATGGTTTAATGATGCTGCTGGGCCTGGGACATTACCTACAAATTTTCATGGTAGCACTAGCTACCATAAATCTTCAATTAAAATTTTTAAATTCATCCTTTAATCTTAAGGTTTGTGAGGCCCTATGGACTCCTCATGCTACCGTAAGCTGCAGGCTGTTTCATTCAGCCACTATATGATCTCCCCTTGCTGCCGCCAATTCCAGGCTGTGTCATTCTGCCAGATTATGGTCTCCTCATGCTGCTGCCCCCTCTAGGCTCTGTCATTGCGCCGCCGTGTAACTCCTTGTTAGTTTGGATTTTGTGGTCATACAGTGTTAGTTCAAATTAAACACTGGGACATTAAACTTGGGAATCTAATATAAATCTTAAATTTAAAAAAAATGTATGTAATCTTTTCAAGACTGAGGCCCTATGTCGTCGCTGTCATATCACCTGTGTAATTATCACAAGAATCCAATGAAACAGCCTGGAGCGATAACAATGAACCATAGCTGATTAAATGAAACATTGGCACTTTCACAGTCAGGGGGGCGCTGAGAGGCAAGGGCTGGAACAGGTGGTATCTCACCTGGCGGAGGACCGCCAGCTCGATTTTAAGATACAAGTACAAGCTTTTTCACTGCAGCCACTTCTAGCTTTATGCACCCACTTATGCAATGGAACAGAAGCTGAATGTGCTCCTGTCCAAGTAGCTAGTACTGCAGTCCTTCCCTTTTCAAGTGGACACTTAGAGTATGGGGGTGCGCTGAGAAGCAGGGGCTGGAACAGGTTGTAGCTTGCCTCTTGGCAGACCACCAGCTCAATGCTCGCCAGAATGGGTAATCAAAAATTTTTAATAAATTAAAATTAAATAAAATAAAAATTACATAAAAATCTGCCACATACAGACACTCTGCGGCAGTGATTCTGATAATGATGCCTGTAATCTGCATGTCATACTGAATAACAGTATTATTTCACTAATACAGCACACTCCCTATGCGTGGTAGAACAAAGCAAAGTGTTCTACACCCCTATTGAGGCTCTCTGTAGGCCAGAAATAGTCATTTTTAATAGAGATTCGCCGAATCGAATTTTTCAAAAGTTTGGTCATCTCTACTGTATATTATGTAACTACTTATTCCAGGGCAGTCAAGAAAGAGTCACTCTTATCTTTATTCTTTCATTTTAACATATTCTCGCACACACCCCATTCATGGAATTGACATTCTTGCCACCAGCAAAATACTATTGTCTTCTATTGTCGGGAGATATGTACAATACAACTAGTAATAGTAATGATGGCTACATTCACTATACAGCAATTAGGTTGATGTTGTCAGTTTTCACTGGAAACCTGCTATGAAATCTCACTTTTTTTTTCCGCCTTCTTCGCTCTATGCTTAATGTGCCTGTCATTTCTCTTTGTTATGAGAACATAAAAGAAAGCTACTTTCTTCAGATTGGTGCGTGGAACATTCATGTGCTTTTGTTTTATTTCTATTTTCCCATCTGTTGTGTTTTATTTCTTCCTGCTTGGTCATACACTTTATGGAACTGTTACGCCTAGCGCTCCGGGTCCCCGCTCCTCCCCGGAGCGCTCACGGCGTCTTTCTCCCTGCAGCTCCCCGGTCAGCGCTGACCGGGAGCGCTGCTCTGCCATGCCCGTTGGGGATGCGATTCGCACAGCGGGACGCGCCCGCTCGCGAATCGCATCCCAGGTCACTTACCCGTTCCCGTCTCCTGCGGTCATGTGCTGGCGCGCGCGGCTCCGCTCTCTAGGGCGCGCGCGCGCCAGCTCCCTGAGACTTAAAGGGCCAGTGCACCAATGATTGGTGCCTGGCCCAATTAGCTTAATTGCTTCCCACCTGTTCCCTGGCTATATCTAGTCTCCTCCCTTGCACTCCCTTGCCGGATCTTGTTGCCCTTGTGCCTAGTGAAAGCGTTTTGTGTGTTTATACCCTGTGTACCAGAACTACTGCTATCTCCCCTGACTACGAACCTTGCCGCCTGCCCCCGACCTTCTGCTACGTCCGACTTTGCTTCTGCCTACTCCCTTGTACCTCGCCTATCTTCAGCAGCCAGAGAGGTGCCGTTGCTAGTGGATACGACCTGGTCACTACCGCCGCAGCAAGACCATCCCGCTTTGCGGCGGGCTCTGGTGAAAACCAGTAGTGTCTTAGAACCGGTCCACTAGCACGGTCCTCGCCATCCCTCTCTGGCACAGAGGATCCACCTCCTGCCAGCCGGCATCGTGACAGTAGATCCGGCCATGGATCCCGCTGAGGTTCCCCAGCAGTCCATCTCTGATCTCACCACGGTGGTCGCCCAGCAATCCCGACAGATCGCCCATCTATCCCACCGGCTGTCGGAAATGTCCACCATTGTGCACCAACTTCAGTCGCATCTGCAGCAGCAATCATCTCCTCCGCCACCTCCTGCACCCCTTCCGCAGCGAGTGGCCACTCCTAGCCTCCGCCTGTCCTTGCCGGACAAATTTAATGGGGACTCTAAGTTTTGCCGTGGCTTTCTTTCGCAATGTTCCTTGCACTTGGAGATGATGTCGGATCAGTTTCCTACTGAAAGGTCTAAGGTGGCTTTCGTAGTCAGCCTTCTGTCTGGAAAAGCTCTGTCATGGGCCACACCGCTCTGGGACCGCGATGACCCCGTCACTGCCTCTGTACACTCCTTCTTCTCGGAAATTCGAAGCGTCTTTGAGGAACCTGCCCGAGCCTCTTCTGCTGAGACTGCCCTGCTGAACCTGGTCCAGGGTAATTCTTCCGTTGGCGAGTACGCCATACAATTCCGTACTCTTGCTTCTGAACTGTCCTGGAATAATGAGGCTCTCTGCGCGACCTTTAAAAAAGGCCTATCCAGCAACATTAAAGATGTTCTGGCCGCACGAGAGACTCCTGCTAACCTGCATGAACTCATTCATCTAGCCACTCGCATTGACATGCGTTTTTCTGAGAGGCATCAAGAGCTCCGCCAGGAAAAAGACTTAGATCTCTGGACACCTCTCCCACAGTCTCCACTGCAATCTGCGCCTAGGCCTCCCGCCGAGGAGGCCATGCAAGTGGATCGGTCTCGCCTGACCCTGGAAGAGAGGAATCGCCGTAAGGAAGAGAATCTTTGTCTATACTGTGCCAGTACTGAACATTTTTTGGTGGATTGCCCAATCCGTCCTCCACGTCTGGGAAACGCACGCTCGCACCCAGCTCTCGTGGGTGTGGCGTCTCTTGATGCCAAGTCGGCTTCTCCACGTCTCACGGTACCTGTTCGGATTTCCACTTCAGCCAGCTCTCCCCTCTCAGCCGTGGCCTGCCTGGACTCTGGAGCTTCTGGGAATTTTATTCGGGAATCCTTAGTGAATAAATTCCGCATTCCGGTGACCCGTCTTGTCAAGCCACTCCACGTTTCCGCGGTCAACGGAGCCAGGTTGGATTGTACCATACGCTTCCGCACGGAGCCCCTTCTAATGAGCATCGGATCTCATCACGAGAGGATTGAACTTTTGGTCCTCCCCAATTGCACCTCGGAAATTCTCCTTGGACTTTCCTGGCTTCAACTTCATTCCCCAACCCTGGATTGGTCCACTGGGGAGATCAAGAGTTGGGGGCCCTCTTGTTCCAAGGACTGTCTAAGACCGGTTCCCAGTAACCCTTGCCGTGACTCTGTGGTTCCCTCAGTATCCGGTCCCCCTAAGGTCATTAAGGACTCTGCCTGCCACAGGAAATGCCCCTCCCCCCCTCCCAGTTCCATCAGGCAAGCTTCTGTGTCCCCTCATGGCCCTCGTCCTGGTGTCACACTGCCCCGTGCCAGGTCTCGCCCTCTGCCCTCTCTCCCCATTCCTACTCCTGCGGTTCTGCCTGCCGTTGAGGAATCCCTCCATCCTTTCCCGGTGTCCTCATCCCAGGGGAGGCAGTTACCCGATAAAGAGAAGGGGAGACCTAAGGGGGGGGTACTGTTACGCCTAGCGCTCCGGGTCCCCGCTCCTCCCCGGAGCGCTCACGGCGTCTTTCTCCCTGCAGCTCCCCGGTCAGCGCTGACCGGGAGCGCTGCTCTGCCATGCCCGTTGGGGATGCGATTCGCACAGCGGGACGCGCCCGCTCGCGAATCGCATCCCAGGTCACTTACCCGTTCCCGTCTCCTGCGGTCATGTGCTGGCGCGCGCGGCTCCGCTCTCTAGGGCGCGCGCGCGCCAGCTCCCTGAGACTTAAAGGGCCAGTGCACCAATGATTGGTGCCTGGCCCAATTAGCTTAATTGCTTCCCACCTGTTCCCTGGCTATATCTAGTCTCCTCCCTTGCACTCCCTTGCCGGATCTTGTTGCCCTTGTGCCTAGTGAAAGCGTTTTGTGTGTTTATACCCTGTGTACCAGAACTACTGCTATCTCCCCTGACTACGAACCTTGCCGCCTGCCCCCGACCTTCTGCTACGTCCGACTTTGCTTCTGCCTACTCCCTTGTACCTCGCCTATCTTCAGCAGCCAGAGAGGTGCCGTTGCTAGTGGATACGACCTGGTCACTACCGCCGCAGCAAGACCATCCCGCTTTGCGGCGGGCTCTGGTGAAAACCAGTAGTGTCTTAGAACCGGTCCACTAGCACGGTCCTCGCCATCCCTCTCTGGCACAGAGGATCCACCTCCTGCCAGCCGGCATCGTGACAGGAACGTTGTAGAAATACATTATTTACTCCTCAGTATGTAGGGGACCACGTTTACAAGGGGCATAAATCCCCCTCCACTGATCGGTCACTAGGAGAATGAAGTATATATAATAGCCCAGGTGACTTGACGGACTTGAACTTGTTGAGAATTTGTAGAGGTATTAATGATTGTCATTCTACAGGCACTTTGCTTTATCGATCTTGTTACATTGTGTTTTACACACTAGTCATATCCAGAGCTGTGTGTAGAATTCTGTTATTTTATGTCACATATCAAGCACACAAGAGTATTCAGTATCTGTATTTTCTGGCGGCAGTTTTTCTATCCATTGAAGTCAAGGGGTAGCAAAATAAGCTGTAAAAAATATGTAGCGAAATATGCATGTATAAATGTACCATTGATGCATTCTAAATTATTCTTATAAAGGCACTCTCTTCACACCAGTAACAGAGCTGCTTGCAATAAAGCGTGTAACTTTTCTCCTTACCACCTGTACACTGTATTATGCACCTTGCCATATTACTGCTACCTACAAGCTATAAGTTGCACCTATAAGAGTTTTGGGGGCTATACTGTCTTTAACAAAATAAGGTATCCTCACAGCAGACTTAACAGTATACATATAAAAAGGGTAGCAGCTATATATTCCTCACATTAAAAATGTTGTATATTTGCCTATTTTCTTTATAGTGTAAAAGGTTATTTACTGCTTTTTCATATGTTCAGGAGTTGCATTGTTACTATTCATCTTTATGACAGATTGTGCACTTGTCTGTATTGATAATTTCCATTAGACAATGTATTTCCTGGACCTTTAAATATATAAATGTTACAGCTGATCATGCCTATGTGACATTTTTCTCGTGAGCTAGCTACAGTGCTATATAGTCTCTGTACTAAAACTTGCAAATAATAAGTAAACCAAATAAAATCACTTACAAATATAAATCAATTGAGATTATTCATAATAAAACGACATAAACAGTGTAAAATGGTAAAGAATTTGCTTCACTATACAGTGGAGTCTTCCAATAGACTTTGGTTGAGGGGTGGGCGTGACGTCACGAGGGGCGGCCCTGAAGACGGAAGCCCGCACACACATCGTCCGGAACAAGAACTTCCGGACGCGTGTTTTCACCTTAAGGACTCAGCAAATTTTTGTTTTTTGCACTTTTGCTTTTTCCTCCTTCCTTTCTAAAAATCATAACTCTTTAAATTTTGCACCTACAGACACATATAAGGGCTTGTTATTTCGGGGAGGAGCAGGGACCCGGAGCGCTCAGCGTAACACATGCCACTCCCTCTTTCAGCCATCCAAGACTCCAACACCTCAGCCGGAGGGAACTGTGTGTCATGCCCTCCTTCTGTCGCTCCAGATGCTCCTGCTCCTCTTACTTTTAGTCAGTCATTCCACAAACAATCCATCGGTGAAGCCATGTCCAAGAGACAACAGTATGCGCCCACTCATTCAACGGCGCAGAAGCTGAATGTGCTCCTGTCCAAATTGCTGGTTGCTGCATTCCCTCTCTTTTCAAGTGGTGGACTTTGCACCTTTCAGAGAACTGATGGCTTGTACCAAGCCAAGGTGGAGAGTGCCAAGCCGTCATTTCTTTGTGAAGAAGACAGTACCAGCCCTGCACAATTTTGTGGAAGAGAAGGTGGGCCAGTCCTTGAGCTTGTTGGTGTGTACCAAAGTGCACGGTAGCGTCGACGTCTGAAGTTGTAACTATGGTCAGGGACAATACATGTCCTTTACGGCTCACTGGGTGAATTTAGTTCCTGCACAGCCACTACATCAACTTTGGACAGGTCACGCCGCTTCCTCCTCCACACTCTCAGGTCGTTGGTCCTGTGACATCGTGCGACTCTGCCTCCTCATCCTCCACCGTGTCCTCAGCCTCCACTGCACAGACAAGTCTCAGTGCCCCTTCAGCATACCATGTGTGCAGGGCACAACGGTGTCACGCTGTTCTTCACATGGTTTGCCTTGGTGAACGGAGTCACACAGGGGAGAAACTGCTAAAAGTCATTCATAAAGAAATCGGAGGATGGCTTAATCCACGAAAACTGGAAATGGGAACCATGGTGTTTGACAACGGGAAGAACATCTTGTCTACGCTGCGACAGGGAAGGCTGAGCCATGCGCCCTGCATGGCACATGTGTTCAATCTGGTTGTCAAGTGGTTCCTGAAGTGTTCCCCCCATTTGCAAGACATCCTAACAATGGGAAGGAAACTTTTCCTGCATTTCAGCCACTCGTACACCGCAGAGCACACCCTCTTTGAGCTGTAGCGTCGGAACGGTATCCCCCAACATAGTCTGATTTGCAACATTGCCACACATTGTAATTCCACCCTCCATATGTTGGACCGACTATAAGAACAAGAAAAGCCATCACTGATTTCTTGATGATCCAAGCGGATAGGGGGACTCCCCTGTGCAACTTCAATGTCAACCAGTGGCAGCTCATACATGACACCTGCCGTTTGCTCTGGCCCTTTGAGGAAGCCACATTATTAGTCAGTCGCCAGGATTACGGGATGAATGACGTCATTCCACGTCATTCCACTGCTTCATTTCCTACAACACGTGTTGGAAACTATGGCCGGTCAGGGCAATGGAGACGTGGCGCCTACATCTCATGGCCACATGAGGCCTGTGGGGGCTGAACTGGAGGAGGAGGAGGGGGAGGGGCACAGTAGAGCACAGTTTAGGTTTCGTCAAATGGATTTTTTCTAGTCATCTGACAGGAGAGTAGGAGCTGGAGCAGCCAGAGGAGCTAGAGGGTTATGAGAAAAGCGAGACAGAAGACCCAGACACACCGTGGCCGTATGCAGTGGAGATGGAAGCAGGGAGTCCCTCCGAGTCACTTGCACAAATGGCACGATGCATGCTCACTTGCTTGTGTAGTGACCGCCAAATTGTCACCATTCAGCAGTGGGATGACTACTGGCTCTCCACCTTATTGGACCCTTGCTACCGCCACAAAATGGGGGCCTTTTTTTACACCCACTGAGAGGGAGGATAAACTGACCTACTACAGAGACATCCTTCGTAGTCAGTTGGCCGATGCCTATCGGCGCCATCGTCCATCCTCTCGCAGGTCTGACTCGGGGGGCCCTCTGCGCTCACCTTCCACTGCCATGTCTGCTGGGGAGGGGTAGGGTGGCAGGAACAGTACCAGCTCTATCAGGAGCAGCCTGAATCTACAGTCGCTGATGACTACCTTTCTTCACCCGCAAAGTGAAGCAACTTATCAGCAGCAGGTAGACCTGGAGCAGGACCTGAACAAGGAGGTGGTGGCATACCTTGACATGCCCACACACCTTGAAGATCCGCTGGACTTCTGGTCAGCCAAACTTGATTTGTGGCCGCAACTAGCAGGACCCTGGAAAAGCTGTCCTGCCTGGCCAGTAGTGTGCCATCAGAGCGGGTGTTTAGTGCAACGGGGGCCATTGTCACCCCAAGGAAAACTCATGTGTCCACAAAAAATGTGGAAAGACTGACCTTTGTGAAGGTGAATCAGGCATGGATCAGCCAGGATTTCCACCCACCAATGCCTGATGCATCAGAGTAGATTGACCATGGTGCCACACCAACACTTCACAAATATGGATAGTGCCAAACAGATTTAAGGCGCTGCTCCCCAGTTCCAAACATTCCTCCGCATCAGATCTTTTTTCACTTACCTTCGTCACTGGATACTGGTATTGCCACCCACCAAACCATTCTGTCACTGGGTCACTTTCAGGACTCCTGGTGCTGCTTCTGCCAACTCCAGGCTGTCTCATTCAGCCACTATATCGTCTCCTCATGCTTCTGCCAACTCCAGGCTGTGCCATTCAGCCACTATATGGTATCTCCATGCTTCAGCCGCCTCCAGGCTGTGCCATTCAGTCACTATATGGTCTCCTCATGCTTCAGCCACCTCCAGGCTGTGCCATTCAGCCACTGTATGGTCTCTTCATGTTTCTGCCAACTCCAGGCTGTGCCAATCAGTCACTTTATGGTCTTCTCATGCCGCCAACCTCAGACTGCCATACAGCCACTTTATGTTCTACTCATGCTGCCGCCAACTCCAGGCTGTGCCATTCAGCCACTGTATGTTCTACTCATCCTGCCGCCAACTCCAGGCTGTGCCATTCAGCCACTGTATGTTCTACTCATCCTGCCGCCAACTCCAGGCTGTGCCATTCAGCCACTATATGATCTCCTCATGCTTCTGCCAACTGCAGGCTGTGCCAATCAGCCACTATATGGTCTTCTTATATGCCACCAACTCCAGGCTGTGCCATTCAACCACTATATGGTCTCCTCATGCTGCCATGAGCTGACGGCTGTGTCATTCATCCACTATATGGTTTAATGATGCTGCTGGGCCTGGGACATTACCTACAAATTTTCATGGTAGCACTAGCTACCATAAATCTTCAATTAAAATTTTTAAATTCATCCTTTAATCTTAAGGTTTGTGAGGCCCTATGGACTCCTCATGCTACCGTAAGCTGCAGGCTGTTTCATTCAGCCACTATATGATCTCCCCTTGCTGCCGCCAATTCCAGGCTGTGTCATTCTGCCAGATTATGGTCTCCTCATGCTGCTGCCCCCTCTAGGCTCTGTCATTGCGCCGCCGTGTAACTCCTTGTTAGTTTGGATTTTGTGGTCATACAGTGTTACTTCAAATTAAACACTGGGACATTAAACTTGGGAATCTAATATAAATCTTAAATTTAAAAAAAATGTATGTAATCTTTTCAAGACTGAGGCCCTATGTCGTCGCTGTCATATCACCTGTGTAATTATCACAAGAATCCAATGAAACAGCCTGGAGCGATAACAATGAACCATAGCTGATTAAATGAAACATTGGCACTTTCACAGTCAGGGGGGCGCTGAGAGGCAAGGGCTGGAACAGGTGGTATCTCACCTGGCGGAGGACCGCCAGCTCGATTTTAAGATACAAGTACAAGCTTTTTCACTGCAGCCACTTCTAGCTTTATGCACCCACTTATGCAATGGAACAGAAGCTGAATGTGCTCCTGTCCAAGTAGCTAGTACTGCAGTCCTTCCCTTTTCAAGTGGACACTTAGAGTATGGGGGTGCGCTGAGAAGCAGGGGCTGGAACAGGTTGTAGCTTGCCTCTTGGCAGACCACCAGCTCAATGCTCGCCAGAATGGGTAATCAAAAATTTTTAATAAATTAAAATTAAATAAAATAAAAATTACATAAAAATCTGCCACATACAGACACTCTGCGGCAGTGATTCTGATAATGATGCCTGTAATCTGCATGTCATACTGAATAACAGTATTATTTCACTAATACAGCACACTCCCTATGCGTGGTAGAACAAAGCAAAGTGTTCTACACCCCTATTGAGGCTCTCTGTAGGCCAGAAATAGTCATTTTTAATAGAGATTCGCCGAATCGAATTTTTCAAAAGTTTGGTCATCTCTACTGTATATTATGTAACTACTTATTCCAGGGCAGTCAAGAAAGAGTCACTCTTATCTTTATTCTTTCATTTTAACATATTCTCGCACACACCCCATTCATGGAATTGACATTCTTGCCACCAGCAAAATACTATTGTCTTCTATTGTCGGGAGATATGTACAATACAACTAGTAATAGTAATGATGGCTACATTCACTATACAGCAATTAGGTTGATGTTGTCAGTTTTCACTGGAAACCTGCTATGAAATCTCACTTTTTTTTTCCGCCTTCTTCGCTCTATGCTTAATGTGCCTGTCATTTCTCTTTGTTATGAGAACATAAAAGAAAGCTACTTTCTTCAGATTGGTGCGTGGAACATTCATGTGCTTTTGTTTTATTTCTATTTTCCCATCTGTTGTGTTTTATTTCTTCCTGCTTGGTCATACACTTTATGGAACTGTTACGCCTAGCGCTCCGGGTCCCCGCTCCTCCCCGGAGCGCTCACGGCGTCTTTCTCCCTGCAGCTCCCCGGTCAGCGCTGACCGGGAGCGCTGCTCTGCCATGCCCGTTGGGGATGCGATTCGCACAGCGGGACGCGCCCGCTCGCGAATCGCATCCCAGGTCACTTACCCGTTCCCGTCTCCTGCGGTCATGTGCTGGCGCGCGCGGCTCCGCTCTCTAGGGCGCGCGCGCGCCAGCTCCCTGAGACTTAAAGGGCCAGTGCACCAATGATTGGTGCCTGGCCCAATTAGCTTAATTGCTTCCCACCTGTTCCCTGGCTATATCTAGTCTCCTCCCTTGCACTCCCTTGCCGGATCTTGTTGCCCTTGTGCCTAGTGAAAGCGTTTTGTGTGTTTATACCCTGTGTACCAGAACTACTGCTATCTCCCCTGACTACGAACCTTGCCGCCTGCCCCCGACCTTCTGCTACGTCCGACTTTGCTTCTGCCTACTCCCTTGTACCTCGCCTATCTTCAGCAGCCAGAGAGGTGCCGTTGCTAGTGGATACGACCTGGTCACTACCGCCGCAGCAAGACCATCCCGCTTTGCGGCGGGCTCTGGTGAAAACCAGTAGTGTCTTAGAACCGGTCCACTAGCACGGTCCTCGCCATCCCTCTCTGGCACAGAGGATCCACCTCCTGCCAGCCGGCATCGTGACAGTAGATCCGGCCATGGATCCCGCTGAGGTTCCCCAGCAGTCCATCTCTGATCTCACCACGGTGGTCGCCCAGCAATCCCGACAGATCGCCCATCTATCCCACCGGCTGTCGGAAATGTCCACCATTGTGCACCAACTTCAGTCGCATCTGCAGCAGCAATCATCTCCTCCGCCACCTCCTGCACCCCTTCCGCAGCGAGTGGCCACTCCTAGCCTCCGCCTGTCCTTGCCGGACAAATTTAATGGGGACTCTAAGTTTTGCCGTGGCTTTCTTTCGCAATGTTCCTTGCACTTGGAGATGATGTCGGATCAGTTTCCTACTGAAAGGTCTAAGGTGGCTTTCGTAGTCAGCCTTCTGTCTGGAAAAGCTCTGTCATGGGCCACACCGCTCTGGGACCGCGATGACCCCGTCACTGCCTCTGTACACTCCTTCTTCTCGGAAATTCGAAGCGTCTTTGAGGAACCTGCCCGAGCCTCTTCTGCTGAGACTGCCCTGCTGAACCTGGTCCAGGGTAATTCTTCCGTTGGCGAGTACGCCATACAATTCCGTACTCTTGCTTCTGAACTGTCCTGGAATAATGAGGCTCTCTGCGCGACCTTTAAAAAAGGCCTATCCAGCAACATTAAAGATGTTCTGGCCGCACGAGAGACTCCTGCTAACCTGCATGAACTCATTCATCTAGCCACTCGCATTGACATGCGTTTTTCTGAGAGGCATCAAGAGCTCCGCCAGGAAAAAGACTTAGATCTCTGGACACCTCTCCCACAGTCTCCACTGCAATCTGCGCCTAGGCCTCCCGCCGAGGAGGCCATGCAAGTGGATCGGTCTCGCCTGACCCTGGAAGAGAGGAATCGCCGTAAGGAAGAGAATCTTTGTCTATACTGTGCCAGTACTGAACATTTTTTGGTGGATTGCCCAATCCGTCCTCCACGTCTGGGAAACGCACGCTCGCACCCAGCTCTCGTGGGTGTGGCGTCTCTTGATGCCAAGTCGGCTTCTCCACGTCTCACGGTACCTGTTCGGATTTCCACTTCAGCCAGCTCTCCCCTCTCAGCCGTGGCCTGCCTGGACTCTGGAGCTTCTGGGAATTTTATTCGGGAATCCTTAGTGAATAAATTCCGCATTCCGGTGACCCGTCTTGTCAAGCCACTCCACGTTTCCGCGGTCAACGGAGCCAGGTTGGATTGTACCATACGCTTCCGCACGGAGCCCCTTCTAATGAGCATCGGATCTCATCACGAGAGGATTGAACTTTTGGTCCTCCCCAATTGCACCTCGGAAATTCTCCTTGGACTTTCCTGGCTTCAACTTCATTCCCCAACCCTGGATTGGTCCACTGGGGAGATCAAGAGTTGGGGGCCCTCTTGTTCCAAGGACTGTCTAAGACCGGTTCCCAGTAACCCTTGCCGTGACTCTGTGGTTCCCTCAGTATCCGGTCCCCCTAAGGTCATTAAGGACTCTGCCTGCCACAGGAAATGCCCCTCCCCCCCTCCCAGTTCCATCAGGCAAGCTTCTGTGTCCCCTCATGGCCCTCGTCCTGGTGTCACACTGCCCCGTGCCAGGTCTCGCCCTCTGCCCTCTCTCCCCATTCCTACTCCTGCGGTTCTGCCTGCCGTTGAGGAATCCCTCCATCCTTTCCCGGTGTCCTCATCCCAGGGGAGGCAGTTACCCGATAAAGAGAAGGGGAGACCTAAGGGGGGGGTACTGTTACGCCTAGCGCTCCGGGTCCCCGCTCCTCCCCGGAGCGCTCACGGCGTCTTTCTCCCTGCAGCTCCCCGGTCAGCGCTGACCGGGAGCGCTGCTCTGCCATGCCCGTTGGGGATGCGATTCGCACAGCGGGACGCGCCCGCTCGCGAATCGCATCCCAGGTCACTTACCCGTTCCCGTCTCCTGCGGTCATGTGCTGGCGCGCGCGGCTCCGCTCTCTAGGGCGCGCGCGCGCCAGCTCCCTGAGACTTAAAGGGCCAGTGCACCAATGATTGGTGCCTGGCCCAATTAGCTTAATTGCTTCCCACCTGTTCCCTGGCTATATCTAGTCTCCTCCCTTGCACTCCCTTGCCGGATCTTGTTGCCCTTGTGCCTAGTGAAAGCGTTTTGTGTGTTTATACCCTGTGTACCAGAACTACTGCTATCTCCCCTGACTACGAACCTTGCCGCCTGCCCCCGACCTTCTGCTACGTCCGACTTTGCTTCTGCCTACTCCCTTGTACCTCGCCTATCTTCAGCAGCCAGAGAGGTGCCGTTGCTAGTGGATACGACCTGGTCACTACCGCCGCAGCAAGACCATCCCGCTTTGCGGCGGGCTCTGGTGAAAACCAGTAGTGTCTTAGAACCGGTCCACTAGCACGGTCCTCGCCATCCCTCTCTGGCACAGAGGATCCACCTCCTGCCAGCCGGCATCGTGACAGGAACGTTGTAGAAATACATTATTTACTCCTCAGTATGTAGGGGACCACGTTTACAAGGGGCATAAATCCCCCTCCACTGATCGGTCACTAGGAGAATGAAGTATATATAATAGCCCAGGTGACTTGACGGACTTGAACTTGTTGAGAATTTGTAGAGGTATTAATGATTGTCATTCTACAGGCACTTTGCTTTATCGATCTTGTTACATTGTGTTTTACACACTAGTCATATCCAGAGCTGTGTGTAGAATTCTGTTATTTTATGTCACATATCAAGCACACAAGAGTATTCAGTATCTGTATTTTCTGGCGGCAGTTTTTCTATCCATTGAAGTCAAGGGGTAGCAAAATAAGCTGTAAAAAATATGTAGCGAAATATGCATGTATAAATGTACCATTGATGCATTCTAAATTATTCTTATAAAGGCACTCTCTTCACACCAGTAACAGAGCTGCTTGCAATAAAGCGTGTAACTTTTCTCCTTACCACCTGTACACTGTATTATGCACCTTGCCATATTACTGCTACCTACAAGCTATAAGTTGCACCTATAAGAGTTTTGGGGGCTATACTGTCTTTAACAAAATAAGGTATCCTCACAGCAGACTTAACAGTATACATATAAAAAGGGTAGCAGCTATATATTCCTCACATTAAAAATGTTGTATATTTGCCTATTTTCTTTATAGTGTAAAAGGTTATTTACTGCTTTTTCATATGTTCAGGAGTTGCATTGTTACTATTCATCTTTATGACAGATTGTGCACTTGTCTGTATTGATAATTTCCATTAGACAATGTATTTCCTGGACCTTTAAATATATAAATGTTACAGCTGATCATGCCTATGTGACATTTTTCTCGTGAGCTAGCTACAGTGCTATATAGTCTCTGTACTAAAACTTGCAAATAATAAGTAAACCAAATAAAATCACTTACAAATATAAATCAATTGAGATTATTCATAATAAAACGACATAAACAGTGTAAAATGGTAAAGAATTTGCTTCACTATACAGTGGAGTCTTCCAATAGACTTTGGTTGAGGGGTGGGCGTGACGTCACGAGGGGCGGCCCTGAAGACGGAAGCCCGCACACACATCGTCCGGAACAAGAACTTCCGGATGCGTGTTTTCACCTTAAGGACTCAGCAAATTTTTGTTTTTTGCACTTTTGCTTTTTCCTCCTTCCTTTCTAAAAATCATAACTCTTTAAATTTTGCACCTACAGACACATATAAGGGCTTGTTATTTGCGTCACCAATTGTGCTTTGCAATGACATCACTTATTTTAGAATATAACCCGCGGCGAAACAAAAACAAAAAAATATTTGTGGGGTGAAATAAAAAAAAACTTTGTTAATAATTTTGTAAATTTTGGGGGCTCACGTTTCTATGCAGTGCAATATTTGGTAAAAATGGCAGCATATTTTTATTCTGTAGGTCCATACGGTTACAAGGATACCCAATTTATATAGGTTTTTATTTATTTTAATACTTAAAAAAATTATAAGCTACATGCACCAAAATTTGTATGTTTAGAATTGTCATCTTATGACCCCTATAACTTTTTAATTTTTCCGTGTATGGGGTGATATGAGGGCTCATTTTTTGCTCCGTAATCTATAGTTTTTATCGGTACTGTTTTTGTTTTGATGGGACTTTTTGATCGCTTTTTATTAATATTTTTATGGTATATGAAGTGACCAAAAATACACAATTTTGGACTTTGGTATTTTTTCACGTGTATGCCATCTTATATTTTAATAGTTCGGACATTTATGCACGCGGCGGTGCCACATATGATTATTTAGATTCTTTATTACATTATTTTATTTAAAAAATGGGAAAAGGGGGGTGTTATAAACTTTTAATAGGGAAGGGGTTAATGAACCTTTATTACACTTTTTTTTACAATTTTTTTTTTTAGCAATGTTCTGACTGCATACACTGTTCAGTGCTCTGTCATTGCAAAGCACTGATCAGTGTAAACGGCGGTCTGCTGCTTTAGCCTGCTGCGCATGCATGGAGCAGTAGATCGCCGATCGGACAATGGAGAGGCAGGAGAGGTCCCTCCCATCGTCCGGTAACCTGATCGGGACATCGCGATTTTGTCGCGATAGTCCTGATCAGCTCCACTGAGCTGCCGGGATTATTTTACTTTCGTTTTTGATGCCGCGATCAACTTTGATCGCAGCGTCTAAAGGGTTAATGCCGGGTAAGTCCTTAAGGATCGGGGATGCAGGGCACATGAATATGCCCTGCATCCCCAAGAGGTTAAATCAACTGGTGCCAGACAGTTAAACAGATTTGTAAATTACTTCTATTAAAAAATCTTAATCCTTTCAGTATTTATTAGCTGCTCAATACTACAGAGGAAATTGCTACAGAGGAGCTCTCTGCTGACATCATGACCACAGTGCTCTCTGCTGACATCTCTGAACATTTTAAGAACTGTCCAGAGTAGGAGAAAATCCCCATAGAAAACATATGCTGCTCTGGACAGTTCCTAAAATGGACAGAGATGTCAGCAGAGAGCAATGTGGTCATGATGTCAGCAGAGAGCTCTGTGTTCCAAAAAGAAAAGAGTTTCCTCTGTAGTATTCAGCAGCTAATAATTTACAAATCTGTTTAACTTTCTGGCATCAGTTGATTTTAAAAAAAAAAAGTTTTCCACCAGAGTACCCCTTTAATGTGCAAAGTACAGATCAATAATATACGATAAACAGTAGATTAACCTCTTCAGAACATAGGGCGTATGGATACGCCCTGCATGCCGAGTCCTTAAGGACCAAGGGCGTATCCATACGCCCATGGGAATTCCGGTCCCCACCGCTAGCCGGTTGGGGACCGGAGCCGGATGCCTGCTGAAATCGTTCAGCAGGCATCCCGGCATATCGCCCAGGGGGGTCATTATGCCCCCCCATGTCGGCGATGGCCGCAGATTGCTGGACAATTCAGTCCAGCGTTCTGCGGCGATTCCGGGTGAATCGGGTCTCCAGTGACCTGGTGACCCGGAATTACTGGCTGATCGGGGCCGTCTCTGACCTCCCCAAACAGCCATAGCCTGCAGGGGTGAGGTGGCACTGGTGCCACCTCACGATCGCCCTGATTCGTCGGCCGGATTACCGGCCGACCAATCAGGGCGCCTGCTGCGGGTGTCACTCCCGCAACCCGCTCCGCCCCTCTTACGGAGGACGTGAGCGGGTGCTGGACGTAAACCCCGGGTGCTGGGGACCCCAATCCCAAGCGTTAATGTTGGGATCGGGGCCCCAGGAGCAGCGGCTGCGGCGGGACTGACCTGTGTGCCGGCAGCAGCAGGAGGTGAGTGACAGCCTCCTGCTGTTGCTTAGCAACAGCTCCCAGCATGCAAAAAGGGCATGCTGGGAGCTGTAGTTATGCAACAGCAGGAGGCAGACCACCACAACTCCCAGCATTCCCTTATGGGCATGCTGGGACTTATGGTTTTGCAACAGCTGGAGGCACATTTTTTCTATGGAAAAGTGTACCTTCAGCTGTTGTATAACTACAATTCCCAGCTTGCACAATCAGCTAAAGTGCATGCTGGGAGTTGTAGTGGTGCATCTGCTGGTTGCATAACTACAACTCCCAGCATGCCCGTTGGCTGTCGGTGACTGCTGAGAGTTGTAGTTTTGCAACAGCTGAAGGCACACTGGTTGTGAAAGTCAGAGTTTTTTTTTACCTAACTCAGTGTTTCACGACCGGTGTGCCTCCAGCTGTTGCAAACTCCAACTCTCAGCAGTCAATGTACACCATGCACCGTACATGCTGGGAGTTGTAGTTTTGCAACAGCTGGAGGCACACTGGTTGTGAAACACTGAGTTAGGTCACAAACTCAGGGATACATAACCAGTGTGCCTACAGCTGTTGCAAAACTAAAACTCTCAGCATGTACAGTCTGTCAGCGCATGCTGGGAGTTGTAGTTTTGCAACAGCTGGATGTTCCCCCCCCCCCATATGTGAATGTACAGGGTACACTCACATGGGCGGAGGTTTACAGCAAGTATCTGGCTGCAAGTTTGAGCTGCGACAAATTTTCTGCCGCAGCTCAAACTTCCAGCGAGAAACTACTGTGAACCCCCGCCTGTGCGACTGTACCCTAAAAACACTACACTACATTACACTAACACAAAATAAAATAAAAAGTAAAAAACACTACATATACACATACCCCTACACAGCCCCCCTCCCCTCCCCAATAAAAATGAAAGCGTGTGGTACGCCACTGTTTCCAAAACGGAGCCTCCAGCTGTTGCAAAACAACAACTCCCAGTATTGTCGGACAGCCGTTGACTGTCCAGGCATGCTGGGAGTTTTGCAACAGCTGGAGGCACCCTGTTTGGGAATCACTGGCATAGAATTCCCCTATGTCCACCCCTATGCAAGTCCCTAATTCAGGCCTCAAATGCGCATGGCGCTCTCACTTTGGAGCCCTGTCGTATTTCAAGGCAGCAGTTTAGGGTCACATATGGGGTATCACCGTACTCGGGAGAAATTGTGTTACAAATTTTGGGGGGTATTTTCTGCTTTTACCCTTTTTAAAAATGTAAAATTTTTGGGAAAACAAGCATTTTAGGTAAAAAAAAATTTTTTTTTACATATGCAAAAGTCGTGAAACACCTGTGGGGTATAAAGGTTCACTTAACCCCTTGTTACGTTCCCCGAGGGGTCTAGTTTCCAAAATGGTATGCCATGTGTTTTTTTTTTTGCTGTCCTGGCACCATAGGGGCTTCCTAAATGCGGCATGCCCCCAGAGCAAAATTTGCTTTCAAAAAGCCAAATGTGACTCCTTCTCTTCTGAGACCTGTAGTGCGCCAGCAGAGCACTTTTCTCCCCCATATGGGGTGTTTTCTGAATCGGGAGAATTCAAGGCAGCAGTTTAGGGTCACATAAGGGGTATCGCCGTACTCGGGAGAAATTGTGTTACAAATTTTTAGGGGTATTTTCTGCTATTACCCTTTTTAAAAATGTAAAATTTTGGGGAAAACAAGCATTTTTGGTAAAAATATATATATTTTTTTTTTACATTTGCAAAAGTCGTGAAACACCTGTGGGGTATAAAGGCTCACTTTATCCCATGTTACATTCCCCAAGGGGTCTATTTTCCAAAATGGTATGCCATGTGTTTTTTTTTTTGCTGTTCTGGCACCATAAGGGCTTCCTAAATGCAACATGCCCCCCAAAAACCATTTCAGAAAAACGTACTCTCCAAAATCCCCTTGTTGCTCCTTTCCTTCTGAGCCCTCTACTGCGCCCGCCGAACACTTTACATAGACATATGAGGTATATTACTCGAGAGAAATTGGGCTACAAATACAAGTAAAAATTTTCTCCTTTTACCCCTTGTAAAAATTAAAAATTGGGTCTACAAGAACATGTGAGTGTAAAAAATGAAGATTGTGAATTTTCTCCTTCACTTTGCTGCTATTCCTGTGAAACACCTAAAGGGTTAAAACACTGACTGAATGTCATTTTGAATACTTTGGGGGGTGCAGTTTTTTAATGGGGTAATTTGTGGGGTATTTCTAATATGAAGACCCTTCAAATCCACTTCAAACCTGAACTGGTCCCTAAAAAATATCGAAAATTTTGTGAAAAATTGGAAAATTGCTGCTGAACTTTGAAGCCCTCTGGTGTCTTCCAAAAGTAAAAACTCGTCAATTTTATGATGCAAATATAAAGTAGACATATTGTATATGTGAACAAAAAAAAATGTATTCGTAATATCCATTTTCCTTACAAGCAGAAAGCTTCAAAGTTAGAAAAATGCAAAATTTTCAAAATTTTCATCAAATTTATGGATTTTTCACCAAGAAAGGATGCAAGTATCGACAAAAATTTACCACTATGTTAAAGTAGAATATGTCACGAAAAAACATTCTCGGAATCAGAATGATAACTAAAAGCATTCCAGAGTTATTATTGTTTAAAGTGACAGTGGTCAGATGTGCAAAAAACGCTCCGGTCCTTAAGGCCAAAATGGGCTTGGTCCTGAAGGGGTTAAACAATACATATGGTAACATTATTACCCAGGGTACAATTACAGATGAAATCCGAAATATACTTTTCAGTACCTAGATTCTAAACTCATTCAGTGGGCTTGATTCCTTACAGTACTGTTATGAACATACAGCTCTTATGCATACCTATGGTAACTATGGTAACAGACTACAAATAAACCGTATGTAGTCCTACAGTCAGGTGTTATATTCCACTCCCTCTGCTGCTGTCTGTAATTTTGCAGTGATAATTAAATTAATGAGATTCATGAAGGTCTGTGTAAAGATTAGATGTGCATTTATAAGCTTATTTTAACCCTCTGCACCCCCGTGAGAAAATGTTACTCATGGCCACATGATTGGCAGCCAGGGGGTTGAGCAGCTTGTAAAATATTCATTATATGTACTTCCTCTGTATTGGTGGGAGACACCATGTCCTAACAGAAACAGGAAGAGCTTTGTGCCTGTCCATTATATGTGGTGTAAAACCACTTCCTTCACCTTTCTCATAAATGTCTTATCAAGAAGCAGCATGCACTGTAAAGTGTAAGGGACGGCACTATTGAATAACCAGTCTACACAAACAGAGACATTTTTACTTATTGCAATAGACTTGAAATGAACCTTACTTGTGGATTTGTGAGGTCCTAGCAACAATTTTGGGGCTCCCATGATTTGCAGTTTTACTTGTTGCTTCTCCAGGACAGTGACATATCTGTGTTGTGATAACTGACAAGAAATTATGAAGCCACTGACACATTTGAGGCGCCCCCCTACACATAGGAGTGACAGCAGATCTGGTCAAAATAGGCAGGATCCCCCAATGTTTATCTAGAGGAACCACCACACACTGATACCAGCAAAGACAAACTACACCAACTCTTGTGGTTTCATTTCAATGACACACTGGTAACTAGTGCCCTACAACAGTGACACATGGACTCTGGGTGTGTATGTCTCACTGATCTAAAACAAGGTTTATAAATGTTCCCAATTCATGTATGCCTTACCTTACATAATCCCCCCCCCCCCCCCCCCCCCCCCCCACGTGACAGTGTAAATAACCTTTTAAGGTTTGTGCCCTAATAAAAAAAAACAATCTATTGGTATGATAATGACCATGTGCAGTTCTTTGATATTCTGGTACTAGATGGAAACTGACTTACTGGAAAGGACAATTACATCCATAACCTCTTTCTTTTCTATTCACGTGTTATTTCTCTAGGGTCTAGGACCTCACCTGTCATCATGTTATTTATCTAGGACACAACAATGCTAGAGGGTCTTTGCCTTAGGTCTAGAACCTCAAATGTCAGTGTGTCAGGACCTCAAGTCTGAGTGTATTACTGACATTTGTGGTCCTGAAGTGGTAACATACTGATACTTATAGGGGATGTCTGGGGAAAATCTATATTTCTCTCTATGAATTGGGGTGGTGTAAAGATTATAAAGAAGTGATGCAAATCACTCTCAGTCCCTGCAGATGCCACACCGAACCTCCTTGTCCTACATCCAGGAGTGTCAGTGTGGCAGCTGTAGTAAAACTGGAGAGGTGATTGTACCTTCATTTACATCCCCCCCCCGCCCCCCCCCCCCCCATATTTGAGTGCTGTCTGATAGACTGGGTACACAAAGCCTGGAGCTTCAGATGTGCCATTGATAGGCCTTTCCTGTGCATCTGTCTCCCGCAGTCCCACTTGAGTTGGGACTGTGGGCACAACTGGGGAAGGGGTACTCCATTATTATTGTGGGAGTGGCCCATTATGCTGTTGAACCAATGCCATTGTCTCTTAGTCATACTGTCCCTATGTCCAACAATGCAACCCATATGCCCACTGCCACACTGTCTCCATGCCCCCACTGCCAAACACTGTCCTCATGTCCCTACTACCACACATAGCCCCCTCCCCCCCCCCACTGTCATACACTGGATCCCATGACCCTTACAGCTAGAAACTGCTGCCATGACTGTCACCTTTTTTACCACAGACTGACCCAATGGCCTCTTTCTGCCACACTGTGCTCATGCACCTCTCTGTTACAGATTGTTCCCATGCCCCGTCTTTCTGCCACACACTGTCCCTATGCCCACTTCCTGCCAGATTGCACCCCATGGCACTTTCTCTGTCACAGATTGTCCTCATGCTCTCCCTTCTGACACATTACTCTGCATGGATACCTTCTCACAGAGACCCTAGACCCTACATACTGTACTTAACACGCCATACTAAGCCAAAAGTGGCCTCTTAACTCACAAAAACCATTTGTAACAATTTTTCCTTCCTATATAACTACACTCACATGAGCACAAACGTCAGACCTCCTTCCACAACTCTATCCTTCTATCTATCATGCCTGCATAAGGAGCCCTGTCAGAGGTGAACTCTCTGCTAATTCATCTTCCTGGCTGCACATTCTATTCTGGTATCCAGTTAGGGTAAAGGCACACTAGATGGATTTGCTGCACACATTTTACATAGATAATCTGCAGAAACTTCTGCATCAAATAATGTATATTTTGGTGAGGATTTGGAGCAGAAAAAGCAATAACAAATCAGCAGACTACAATAGGTATACCGAAGTATACCAGGCCTCTAGCACTTGCAACCTGCAAATGGACCATGGAACCCACAGAAAGTGGAGACAGTAATATGCAAGAGTCAATTCCTGGAAAAATTAATCTAGTGTTGGGGTTGGGATTGTATCTTATTTTCAAATTAATGGAGTACTCAGGTAGCTAGTTTTTTTTAAAAAATTTTAAGATTCCAAGCCGTCTATTATAAAAACAAACCTTTTTACCTCCCACACTCCTCCGATGCCTCTGATATTGCTGCTCTGGTCCCTAATGTGATCCCTGTCCTGGTGTTTGGGGTTGATGTATCACAGTGCAGCTCAGCGAATCACCTGCCACAGCAGTGTCCCGCCTCAGCCAGTGATTGGCCGAGCAACAATGCGACATATTGATCTGCAGCGCCAAGGAAGATGGCATGAGCTTAATACATCAAATTACTAAGCCAATTACCAAATACCTATACAACAACTACATTTTAGGTGGGCATCCACTTGTTTGGGGTGATAATACAAAAGATTGGTCCAAGGGAATTGTCTATATGTTCCGTTTGGTCTTGAAGATGTCTGGTGTGATACTGAGCCCATTGCACTGCTGAGATGCAGGATGATAGCAGCCCAGTAGTGACATAGCTTCCCTTCCAAAAAAAATAAAATTTAATTGTTGAATCAAACTCTACAAACTCCATCACTCAGCTGATTAGTCCAATTTTTTGTACATGTAGGAAGCAAGCTTGATGTATGGAGTTCAGACAAACCCTTAAAAAGGTACACACCCAATTGGGAGTTTAAAATCTGAACCTTGCAGATGATGAGAGCCTCTGATTCAGTCCCTAGCAATTGGTCTAGATAAGGGACTATCATCAAATCTTTCTCCCTTATGTGGGCCATGATTTTTGCCAGAGATTTTGTGAAAGCCCAGGGAGCCCGAGACAGCCTAAAAGGGAGTGCTTGAAAGTGTACATGAAGATGTGAGTTCCCTATATACACTGATACCCTGAAAAACATAAATTGGTACATTATAATATACAATCATGGCCGTAAATGTTGGCACCCCTGAAATTTTTCAAGAAAATTAAGTATTTCTCACAGAAAAGGATTGCAGTAACACATGTTTTGCTATATACATGTTTATTCCCTTTGTGTGTGTATTGAAACTAAACCACAAAAGAGAGGAAAAAAAGCAAAGTGGACGTAATGTCACACCAAAGTCCAAAAATGGGCTGGACAAAATTATTGGCACCCTTTTAAAATTGTGGATAAATAAGGTTGTTTTAAGCATGTGATGCTCCATTAAACTAGCCTGGGGCAAGTAACAGGTGTAGGCAATATAAAAATCACACCTGAAAGCAAATTAGAAGGAGAGAAGTTCACTTAGTCTTTGCATTGTGTGTCTGTGTGTGCCACACTAAGCATGGACTACAGAAAGAGGAGAACAGAACTGGACTTGAGAACCAAAATTGTGGATAAATATCAACAATCTCAAGGTTACAAGTCCATCCAGAGATTTAGATTTGCCTTTGTCCACAGTGCGCAACATTATCAAGAAGTTTGCAACCCATGGCACTGTAGCTAATCTTATGGTGGATAAGCAGCCCCAAACAAGTTCCAAAGATATTCAAGCTGTCCTACAGGCTCAGGGAGCATCAGTGTCAGCGCGAACTATTCGTCTACATTTAAATGAAATGAAACGCTATGGCTGGAGACCCAGAGACATAAAAAAGCAAGACTACATTTTGCCAAAATGAACTTGAGTAAGCCAAAATCCTTCTAAGAAAACGTCTTGTGGACAGATGAGACCAAGATAGAGCTTTTTGATAAAGCACATCATTCTACTGTTTGCCGAAAACGGAATGAGGCCTACAAAGAAAAGAACACAGTACCTACAGTGAAATATGGTGGAGGTTCAATGATGTTTTGGGGTTATTTTGCTGTCTCTGGCACTGGGTTCCTTGAATGTGTATACGGCATCATGAAATCTGAGGATTACCAACGGATTTTGGGTCGCACTGTACAGCCCAGTGTCAGAAAGCTGGGTTTGCGTCTGAGATCTTGGTTCTTCCAGTAGGACAATGACCCCAAACATAAATCAAAATGCACCCAGAAATAGATGGCAACAAAGTGCTGGAGAGTTCTGAAGTGGCCAGCAATGAATCCAGATCTAAATTCCATTGAATACCTTTAGAGAGATCTTAAAATTGCTGTTGGGAAAAGGTGCCCTTCCAATAAGAGACCTGGAGCAGTTTGCAAAGGAAGAGTGGTCCAACATTCCGGCTGAGAGATGTGAGAAGCTTATTGATGGTTATAGGAAGTGACTGATTTCAGTTATTTTTTCCAAAGGGTGAGCAACCAAATATTAAGTTAAGGGTGCCAATAATTTTGTCCAGCCCATGTTTGAAGTTTGATGTGACATTATGTCCAATTTTTCCTCTCTTTTTTGGTTTAGTTTGAATACACACAAAGGTAATAAACATGTGTATAGCAAAAAATGTGTTACTGAAATCCTTTTCTGTGAGAAATACGGTACTTCATTCTCTAAAAAATTTCAGGGGTGCAAACATTTATGGCCATGACTGTATATATATATATATATATATATATATATATATATATACACACATACACACACACACATAGTATTTCACATAGGTGAGTCCACCCCTCACATTTTTGTAAATATTTTATTATCTTTTCATGTGATAACACTGAAGAAATTACACTCTTCTTGTCTCCTCAAAAAAGTCAACACACAACCATTAATGTCAACAAAAGTGTGTACAATCCTAAGTAGAAATGTCCAAATTGGGCTCAAAGTGTAAACATTTTGTATGGCCATCATTATTAGCCAACATTGCCTTAAAGGGGTATTCCAGGATTTTTTTTTATTTGACTATGCTACAGGGGCTGTAAAGTTAGTGTAGTTTATAATATAGTGTCTGTACCTGTGTGTGACGGTTTACTCACAATTCTTATGTGATTTTCACCCCAATATTTATTTTTAACAGCATACAAAATGACTGTTGTCTCGGAATTTTTCCCAGCTTGCAATGCGGTTGAGACCTCACTCACTAGTCACCTGATGACAGGGAGCCTGTCTGCTTCAATGGGTGGAGAGAGCAATCTGCAACTAATGCAACAGCTGGAGGCACCCTGATTGAAGACCACAGGTCTGCAGCTTATTTAGTTTCAATGGGTGGGGTAGCTGATGTGTGGGAAGGAGGAAAATGGTTTCATGGGATTTGTAGGCAAACAAGAAAACAGAAAACAGGAAATACAAGTTCACAGAAAGCTAGTCACAGTATTATGGTAATTTCACAGCATAGCCATTTAGCCCAAGACAAGCACAGATCCTTCCTAAGCATGGCCATTACTGTCTGCCAGGTACGTACTAAAGTTACCTTATGCTGGATAACCCCTTTAAGCCTCTTGGGTGTGGAGTTCACCAGAGCTTCACAGGTTCATGCCCTATCACATGGCAGAATAGCTTTCATTTCAGGTGGAATTCTGAAATTCTGCCATGTGAATTGGGCCTCACAGTCAACATTACAAATAGTTGTATGTAACACATGTGCATGATGTAGGGGCCACTGCATGGATACTCACAACCTCATAAATTGGAGTGGGCTCATCACCGATGCTTGCAGTGGCAGAGCCACGTATGTTACACCTAACTATTTATTATGCTGACTTTATATGATGTACTTTTAGCTACTACAATTTCCCTGGAATTAGTGACCAGAAACCTTTGTTACAGGGGAGCTTTGGCATTAGCAATATGCATTATGCAGTACCTGGCTGTGTGATATCATAATCATAAATACTAAACACGCATAGGATGTGAATGTTGCACATACATTTCTTTTATATCTGTTAGCGGCGTACCTTGACCCCATTACATCAGGAGTCCCAGCATAAACTGCATTAGGGATATACTGTTATTGTTTTGATTCTCGTAATTGTAGGTTTTGTCTCCCCTGAGGACGCTGTCGGATTAGGCAAAAGAAATGCGTAGGGAGCGTTAGCTGTAATTCACAATACCATTGGAGTAGATTACCATATTTGTTGCTACAGAGTGGGCTTGTACTTTTTGATCAAAAATGTATACTAACAACCTGTTAGTTTTGATATTATGCTGAGAAGCAATCAGATCATTATGCAAGATTGTAGATGTGCACCATGTCTGTTTTCTACCCGAATTCACACTTTGTTACTACAGTGTTCCTTTTAACCTGCACTTCCTGTCTGTGTAGTAGGAGTACTTGGGTTTTTTGTCGTTGAAAACTAGGGTAGTTTACTGGAGTTACTGCTACTGATACCCCATTTTTTTTACTTTTTGATTTGGTTGAGGGGCACTATCTTCTACTGGTAGTTTTTATCATTGCATTAATAAAATGATCATATTAGGCACTTTAACTGTAAGCAAGACACATGTGTCTTTGTACTCCTCACTTGGTTGCCTCCACACATGCTTGACACCATCTGAACCAAATAAGTTTATCTTAGTCTCATCAGACCACAGGACATTGGTCCAGTAGTCCATGTGCTTAGTCTGCTTGTTTTTAGCAAACTGTTTACAGGTTCTTGTGCTTTATCTTTAGAAGAGGCTTCCCTCTGGGATGACAGACATACAGATCAATTTGATGCAGTGTGCAGCGTATAGTCACTGACAGGCTTACCCCCATTCCTCAAATCTCTGCAGCAATGCTGGCAGCACTCAAACATCTATTTTCCAAAGACAACCTTTGGATAGGACGCTGCACATGTGCACTCAACTTCTTTGGTCGAACATGGCGAGGCCTATTCTGAGTCGAACCTGTCCTGTGAAACCACTGTATGGTCTTGCCCACCACTTACAGTTAGATACTGTATATTTTTTACTCTATTGAATTGTGCAGTATACCATACATGAACTAAACCCCAATGTATACTGCATCAGGTAATAGGTCTATGGCTACATTTGCTGTATATGCCAAGAGCTAACCCAGCCCATACAGTAATGGACACTACTGATGCATTATGAAAGTGGCTTTTCACTGATAGCTCATAATTAATAATTGATCTTCCTTGGAAATGTGAAAAATTTTAAATTCTCAAACAAATAGAAGCCTGTTTTTGAGGGCTTATTTACATTACTTATTTTCCGAGCAGAATTCTGCTCTGGAGTCCTGCTGCAGAAAATTTGGTGCAGTAGCCTCCCCTTGTTTCAAGAGACTCTGCTGTGCCATTTCCACTATGGATGTTTTGCCACAAAATTCCAGTCCCCAGACTGAAAGAATGATCATGTTAATTCTTGGTGGAATCTGTTCTTATTTAAGCACTGTCATTAAAACTATTTTTTGCTATTGCACTCTTTTTGGTTCATAAAAATCTTTCTAATGTACTTTGTTTAAAAAAAAAAATGTGTTTATTTGTGTTTAAAAAGCTGCCACTAGATGTCTCCCTACTTGTCCAGAGCACATTTCCCACCATCTCTTGCACATACTTTGGACTCTTGCTGGCCTGGCAGAAGTCCAAAATCAGGTAATGCAGTCTGGAGTGCTCAGGGGGGTGTGTGTAGCCTTAGCCAATCATAGCTCATCTCACACTGAACTGCTCTGGGCTATGTGTAGCAGAATGAGAGAAGAAGTTCTCCCCTGTATGGCTTCAGATGATGTCATAACCTGCTGGGTAATGCCCCTTCCCAGTCTGTGAATCTGAGTGAGGCTGAGCAGATCAATACAGATCAATATCAAGGTAGAAAACTAACAAATAATAAAAATAAAGGCAGGGGGTGGTCTATCATGATGGGGGCAGTGAACTGGGAGGATTATTATAACATTTTACAAGATAATGACAGGTACTCTTTAAATGCATTGCAATCTAAACATTTCCGAGCAGTCCTCTGCAGGTGGAGATTACATAGTGTGAATGATCCCTAAGGCTTCTATCTTCATGTTTGTATAATAAACACACACAAATACAATAACATACTGAACAGTGTTACAAATGTGTCTTCCATCTAGTTTATGAGGAATTTTAGAGAGTTGACTCCTGTACAATACAGGTTGGGTAGCTATAAGGATTTTCAAAGAGAGACAATATTTTGTTATGGTACATGGGTCAAGACAAACTTTCCTAGATTCTTGATGCGAACCCAACATTTCATATATTTTCTTAGCTGCTGCAGGCATGAACAGTGCTGAATAGAAATCCAACAACATAAGATGGTAACACCTCAAGGAATTAAATATGACAAGCAAGCCTTACACAGGCAGCTAAAAACATATGTGGTGTATAATACTGCATGCATTGAATAGGAAGAATTACAGAGTTCATAATTGCTGTAATCTAAAAGCCCTGCTCGCTATTGATTTTAAATGTGCTTTCTTGCAGTGGACCTGTCTGAAATCAAAGAAATCCGTCAGGGAAAAAACTGCAGGGACTTTGAGCGCGGAAAAGTATCACGCCTGAAGGAGGATTGCTGCTTCACTATTTTCTATGGAAGCCAGTTTGTTCTTAACACTTTAAGTCTGGAAAGTAAGCTATGACACACGACACAATGACGAATCAAAACTCTGTTTATAAGCCCAGGTTCTGTACACTTAGAGCAGGACAGAATATCTGGCTCACTGTGGTTATAATAAGGTCACTATAGGGTTCTGTGGTTAGGATTAGTAGCATCACTGTTGATTTGGGCCATGTGGCTGTAATACGCATGCTATCATGTTAGAATATCTGCAGAATACAACCTATGCTTTACCTGTGAAGTAGCCTGTGTCTCCTGATGGGCTGACATAGGTTGAGCAATATGAATCTTGTCCTTACTATCTGATTTTATTTTGCAGCGGACTCTGTGACGGATGCTGAGAAGTGGAAATGTGGCTTGAATATTTTACTTGACGAAGTGAATTTGGCTTCCACGCCAACCATCATAGAAAGGTGTGTGTAATAGTTTTCTTAAGATGCAGGAGTTTTCGACTCAATGGACAATTTTATTTGGCAAAATTGCTGGGCCCGGTGCATAGCACATCATTGCTTGCTGTACAAGACATCTACATAGTTCCTGTAGTGCCCTAGACTAGGGTGACATGGAAACTATGTACTGAGCAGGAGGCATAAGCTGTATGCCTTTTTGCTCAGTGAACACTTACTAGATTAGGTGCAAAGCGCCCAGTCTAGTCAATGTGAGTAGCAATCCTTACAATATCACATCTTACTTCCAGGTGGCACACTGTACCTTGCCCAGTGAATGTAAACTGAGCAGTAGGCATACAATGTATGCCTGTTGCTCAGTAAATAAAGGAGCAGAAACTCATGCTTTAAAAAGAATCCCAGCTCCTGCACATACTCACCTGAAGTGAATCAGTAAAAATTGGATTTGGATGAATCTAAACTTCTTGTAAAATTCTAAATAATTAAATTTTTCCTGAATTAATACGCTCATCTGTAATTCTCAGATATATAGCCTGTATAGTCCATGCCATAAAGCTGAAATTTGTTGATAAAACTCACCTAAGGGTAGGATCATGACAAGATAAGGCTCAAAGGGTACTCCGGCCCTAATACATCTTATCCCCTATCCAAAGGATAGGGGATAAGATGTATGATCGCGGGGGTACCGCCACTGAGGGCCACCACAATCTGTCATTCCGCACGCACCTTTGTGAGCTTTCCGCAGCGATGGAGGATCCGAGTGTGAAGCATGACAACCACTGGACCGGAGTATCGTAACGTCACAACTCCGCCCCCTTGTGACGCCCCGCCCCTCAATGCAAGTCTATGGGAGGGGGTGTGACGGCTAAAATCACTGCTTTATGAGTCAAGTCAAGTCAGTCCCTGTCATCTGTCAAGTCAGCGTGGTCTGCATTCAATTGTCCAGTCCTACTACAAGTCTTAGCAAGGCCTTAAGGTCTCTGCATCACTGGTCACCTCCTTGGGCCCTGGCTGAACTTTATAGACTTTACTAACTGTCTACCCTCAGTAAAGCTACTATTGTCCGTAACTTGGCATCAGACTATTTATTGCCCCCGTACCTAGCCAAGGATCAAGCGGTATACCTTCGGGTGGTTTTAGGCTAAACCACCCCCTGGCGTCACGAATACAAGTGGTTAATTCCATCTGCCCCTAGGGTAACAACATCTGCCCTCATCATACCCCACTACCACAGATGCCAAAAGTGTGTCCTTTTTGGCACCTGTCTGGCTGATATATATGGAAGCCCTGTCTAATGCTGGTGGATGCAAACATTTGTGGTTCAATCACTAAAGACAAAGGGAGAGACAACATCCTAGTACTAAGATCAGGACTAGATAAGGTGGCTTTTTACATTATGATTATAGAGAGACTTTGGCATTGGGTTGTGGCTCCATAACTGTAAATTAAACAAGAATAAAAAAATATATATATATGTTGACCTTCAAGGCTTTTCTTATTTTCCTAGCTGGCTGAGAAAGCAGATATACTCCGTGGATCAGACCAGAAGAAACAGGTAAGATGAGATTCTTTGTCAATCTAAAAGTATCTGCTACACAGACCCCAATAAAAGTTCAAATTATTAGACTGTTTAAGTATGGTATGTTATCTGTCACCTATCTGTTTGGTCAGCTTGCATGTTCTTGAGTGTTTGGAGGTATCACGTTTGTCAAATCTTTTAAGGGCTGACCTATTTTCGGCCATGGTGGGGGGGGGGGGGGGGGGGGGTTGTAGTGGTATTCCAAGTGTTTTGCTAAAAAAAATATGATAAGTAAAGGTTACCTATCTTTTTGATCTCCCGACATTCCAGTACTGACTATTAAGTGGTCTAAATTAGTAATATTTCAGGGATGGTAGGTAAATAGATTTTTGGATGTATGGCATGTTTTTTTGTAGTAACAATGTGTTGCTGACACTTCTACCTTTCCTGCCCACAGTTCACATGTAAGGCAACAGTGTTTTGTCACCGCATCATGTAGACATACACTTTAAAGACATGCTATTCTTTATCACTTTGCAAGTCATAGTTGTAGTAGACATGTACTCTGCTTATAACTATTACTACTTAAAGGGGTACTCCGGTGGAAAACTTTTTTTTTTTTTTAAGTCAACTGGTGCCAGAAAGTTAAACAGATTTGTAAATTACTTCTATTAAAAAATCTTAATCCTTCCAGTACTTATTAGCTGCTGAATACTACAGAGGAAATTATTTTCTTTTTGGACCACGGAGCTCTCTGCTGAATCACGAGCACAGTGTTCTCTGCTGACAACATATGCTGCTCTGGACAGTTCCTAAAATGGACAGAGATGTCAGCAGAGAGCACTGTGCTCGTGATGTCAGCAGAAAGCATTGTGTTCCAAAAAGAATTTCCTCTGTAGTATTCAGTAGCTAATAAGTGCTGGAAGGATTCATATTTTTTAATAGACGTAATTTACAAATCTGTTTAACTTTCTGGCACCAGTTGATAAAAAAAAAAAAAAAAAAAAGTTTTTCACTGGAGCACCCCTTTAAGCTAAGTCCAGACAATGTTAATTGGTTGATTGGTGGCATCGATAATCTCAGGAGAAGTGGCAGCAACTTTCCGAAATGAATGCTCCTTTTTGCCACCACTTCTTCTCCACCACCAGCTTCTCAATAAATATGGTCTGATAACAGGCAGTACTGCTCTATATTAAAGAAGTTAAAGGCTGCCTTCTTCTGATCGAGTTTGGTGGTAGCCAGTGCTTCTTAATCATGTAAAAACAGGGAGAAGGATGGCTGACAACGGACTCCACATAGGGTAAATCAGTCTATATCTGATATGTGTCAAGTTTGCTAATACTTACATAGCACTGAGTGTACTACATCCAGAGAAGCTGGAAACAGCAGAGGCATAGAGTGTTGTGTATAAAGCAGAGGCAGTTCTTGGTATCTACAGTAATATGGACCTACCCAGTTGTACACAATGGGGGAGATTTATCAAAACCTGTGCAGAGGAAGAGTGGTGCAGTTGCCCATAGCAACCAATCAGATTTCTTCTTTCATTTTCCACAGGCCTCTAAAGAGGCCTGTGAAAAATGAAAGAAGCAATCTGATTGGTTGCTATGGGCAACTGCACCACTCTTCCTCTGCACAGGTTTTGATAAATCTCCCCCAATATCTCAAATGCAGGGAGGTTGGGATCATTGGATTCTAATTTAAGGGTTACCCATTAGCTGTCTACAAACATGTAATATGGCACATCGTTTTTCAAGAGAGGAGACATTAGATCTTGGGATTAGAAAAAGGACTATGCGTCCCATGTGCCATAATGGACACCGCTTTATTTACTAGCTGTCAGAACGTGATCTCACATTTATCTCCACACCTTTCCTGTAATCATGACACGTTGGTCTCCAGCCTCACCAAAACTTCCAGCTTGTCTGACAGCCTATAGCTGCCAGGGTTTGCAGATAGTCACAGTTTTGTAACAGCCCAAGGGCTACAGATTAGAGTCCCCTGGCTAAGCATTGTGTTGACTATTACCCAGACTGGCAGCATATGATGGGAATTGTTCCCATTCTCATGTGATCTGAGCTTTTCTTCCATTGTCCTGTGGGGTCTCCAAACTAGGGAGGTTCATTCAGGAAGTAAAGATTGTAATTTTACTTCAATGTTTGGCCCATGACTGAACTTAACCAGGTTCCTCAGGGAATTCAATTATTTCATTGTTGTATTTTTTCAGGAAATAAACTTCATGCCAAGCTATTCCAATGAGGAGAACACCACTGGTGTTGTTCCCCCCGAAAACAAGCAATGCTCTTTCATTACATTAGAACCTATAGGAAAGGTGACTGATGAGAATTTTGTTTTGCGCTGATAAGGTCTAAACAGATCTGTCCACAGATGGGTTGTGTTTTGGATTACAAGGTGAAGCTATTCATGAAATAAAGGTCTGGGGACATTGGAGGAAAATAAATAAAAAATGTCTAATTGTTAGATAGTTTAAAGGTGCTCATACACCTTTAACTATCTATTCAACTTTCTAAAGCATATGGTAGGATCAGGCATGTTGGATTTTCCCCACCTGACACTTTTGTTCTGGGAAAAATAAGGCTCCACCTTAGCTGTCTGGCAGTGGCTTACTCATTCCCTACCCAAAGAGGAAAATTGAAAGTTTGGCCGTGCCCAACGTTCATTCGTATAGGGAGGTAAACTGTTGGATCAAAAGGTATTGAAAGCATATGTCAGCCCTAAGAATGCACCAGATATATAACTGTGACTCAGACTGTTTCAAAATCTGGCTCATCTTTTTACTATCTAGCCTTAGTTTAGACCATTGTTTTAACTGGCTTACTTTTACATCAGAAATGCACCGTAAAACCAGCAATGTCCCACCTGAATGTAATGTAATGCTGGTGTGAGGTTTAGATAGAGACAAGAGAAGTTGTGCTGTGCTGTACTAGGCTTAGGAAGCCTAATGGAGGGCTGTGGAATTATGTGCTAGAGCAGCAGAGACAAAACAGCAAGCAGAGTTGTGCTGGGCTGTGTGAAGGCATGAGCTTCTCCATGAGATGACAATTTTGTGTACCTAAGAGGACTGCTGTGTGGGCTATGAATTGCCCACGATTCCTACCAAGACATCACTTGCTCAGAAGGCCGCAGGAGCAGTGGTGAGTTTGTAACGGGTAGTTCGCTAGGGGTAGAAGAATAAGTCTACCCTGGGGGAGAAAGGGTGAACAGCAGAGGACCTAGAGAGAGAGTAAAGAGCTCCTAAAACAGGAGTCAAGGGAACTGTAAGTAGCTCTTAATGCAAGATCCATTGTTGTATAGTGTAAGCCCTGGAAACAAGAGCTTCGGTCACAAGGGTTAATAGACCCTGTCAGCCCCTGATGAGTCAGCCTAAAGGGGAGAAAAGGGAGAGCACTTCTTGGTGTGATAAAAGAGAGATACTCAGTATAAAAATGAAATAAGACAGGAGCTCACCAGATTTGGTTGTGTAACATCATACACAACAATGGTAAGCGCATCAGGAGGTAGTGTATCCGCAGCCCTCCGGCTAGGCAAGGTATTCAATCGGTCTGGCTTCAAGAAGAACGCCGGCTCCACGTGGCGCAGGATACAAAAGGAATGGAGATCAGATAAAATCGAGGTAGTTTATTTCCCAAGATGCAACGCGTTTCATTGCGAGAAAGCAGCTTCATCAGGCATGATGCATGATGAAGCTGCTTTCCTGCAGTGAAACGCGTTGCATCTTGGGAAACAAACTTGTGGTGACTGGGGTGTTGCAATGATATTACAGGGTCTGGTGGCATTAACCCTTACTTGTCGAGATGCCAGGGTGAGGTTTGCCGCCAACCGGCCCACAAACGGCAGGGATTATAAACGGAATGTCCACAGCAGATTTTATGAGATAACTGGAAACTTTTACTTGAACTTTTATGCAACAGTCTTTACAATTGTACAGTTTCTCTTGAGGTAACCAGGATTCAGGTTCCTCACAGGCTTTGCTGAGATGGATAGTCTTTAGCTTTAAGCAGGCCACTGTGCTACTAATTATAAGATTTGAGTAGAATAGTAGTTGTTACGCCGAGCGCTCCGGGTCCCCGCTCCTCCCCGGAGCGCTCGCTACACTCTCCTCACTGCAGCGCTCCGGTCAGATCCACTGACCCGGGGCGCTGCGATACCGCCTCCAGCCGGGATGCGATTCGCGATGCGGGTAGCGCCCGCTCGCGATGCGCACCCCGGCTCCCGTACCTGACTCGCTCCCCGTCGGTCCTGTCCCGGCGCGCGCGGCCCCGCTCCTTAGGGCGCGCGCGCGCCGGGTCTTTGCGATTTAAAGGGCCACTGCGCCGCTGATTGGCGCAGTGGTTCCAATTAGTCTGATCACCTGTGCACTTCCCTATATCACCTCACTTCCCCTGCACTTCCTTGCCGGATCTTGTTGCCATCGTGCCAGTGAAAGCGTTTCCTTGTGTGTTCCTAGCCTGTGTTCCAGACCTCCTGCCGTTGCCCCTGACTACGATCCTTGCTGCCTGCCCCGACCTTCTGCTACGTCCGACCTTGCTTCTGTCTACTCCCTTGTACCGCGCCTATCTTCAGCAGCCAGAGAGGTGAGCCGTTGCTAGTGGATACGACCTGGTCACTACCGCCGCAGCAAGACCATCCCGCTTTGCGGCGGGCTCTGGTGAAAACCAGTAGTGACTTAGAACCGGTCCACTAGCACGGTCCTCGCCATCCCTCTCTGGCACAGAGGATCCACCTCCTGCCAGCCGGCATCGTGACAGTAGATCCGGCCATGGATCCTGCTGAAGTTCCTCTGCCAGTTGTCGCTGACCTCACCACGGTGGTCGCCCAGCAGTCACAACAGATAGCGCAACAAGGCCAACAGCTGTCTCAACTGACCGTTATGCTACAGCAGTTACTACCACAGCTTCAGCAATCATCTCCTCCGCCAGCTCCTGCACCTCCTCCGCAGCGAGTGGCCGCTTCTGGTTTACGCCTATCCTTGCCGGATAAATTTGATGGGGACTCTAAGTTTTGCCGTGGCTTTCTTTCCCAATGCTCCCTGCACTTGGAGATGATGTCGGACCAGTTTCCCACTGAAAGGTCTAAGGTGGCTTTCGTAGTCAGCCTTCTGTCTGGAAAAGCCCTGTCTTGGGCCACACCGCTCTGGGACCGCAATGACCCCGTCACTGCCTCTGTACACTCCTTCTTCTCGGAAATCCGAAGTGTCTTTGAGGAACCTGCCCGAGCCTCTTCTGCTGAGACTGCCCTGTTGAACCTGGTCCAGGGTAATTCTTCCGTTGGCGAGTATGCCGTACAATTCCGTACTCTTGCTTCAGAATTATCCTGGAATAATGAGGCCCTCTGCGCGACCTTTAAAAAAGGCCTATCCAGCAACATTAAAGATGTTCTGGCCACACGAGAAATCCCTGCTAATCTACATGAACTCATTCACCTAGCCACTCGCATTGACATGCGTTTTTCCGAAAGGCGTCAGGAGCTCCGCCAGGATATGGACTCTGTTCGCACGAGGCGTTTCTTCTCCTCGGCTCCTCTCTCCTCTGGTCCCCTGCAATCCGTTCCTGTGCCTCCCGCCGTGGAGGCTATGCAGGTCGACCGGTCTCGCCTGACACCTCAAGAGAGGACACGACGCCGCATGGAGAACCTCTGCCTGTACTGTGCTAGTACCGAACACTTCCTGAAGGATTGTCCTATCCGTCCTCCCCGCCTGGAAAGACGTACGCTGACTCCGCACAAAGGTGACACAGTCCTTGATGTCTACTCTGCTTCTCCACGTCTTACTGTGCCTGTGCGGATGTCTGCCTCTGCCTTCTCCTTCTCTACTATGGCCTTCTTGGACTCCGGATCTGCAGGAAATTTTATTTTGGCCTCTCTCGTCAACAGGTTCAACATCCCAGTGACCAGTCTCGCCAGACCCCTCTACATCAATTGTGTAAACAATGAAAGATTGGACTGTACCATACGTTTCCGCACGAAGCCCCTTCTAATGTGCATCGGATCTCACCACGAGAGGATTGAACTTTTGGTCCTCCCCAATTGCACTTCTGAAATTCTCCTTGGACTTCCCTGGCTTCAACTTCATTCCCCAACCCTGGATTGGTCCACTGGGGAGATCAAGAGTTGGGGGCCCTCTTGTTCCAAGGACTGCCTAAAACCGGTTCCCAGTAACCCTTGCCGTGACTCTGTGGTTCCTCCTGTAACCGGTCTCCCTAAGGCCTATATGGACTTTGCGGATGTTTTTTGCAAAAAACAAGCTGAGACTCTACCTCCTCACAGGCCTTATGATTGTCCTATCGACCTCCTCCTGGGCACTACTCCACCCCGGGGCAGAATTTATCCTCTATCCGCCCCAGAGACTCTTGCCATGTCTGAATACGTCCAGGAAAATTTAAAAAAGGGCTTTATCCGTAAATCCTCCTCTCCTGCCGGAGCCGGATTTTTCTTTGTGTCCAAAAAAGATGGCTCCCTACGTCCTTGCATTGACTACCGCGGTCTTAATAAAATCACGGTTAAGAACCGCTACCCCCTACCCCTCATCTCTGAACTCTTTGATCGCCTCCAAGGTGCCCACATCTTTACCAAACTGGACTTAAGAGGTGCTTATAATCTCATCCGCATCAGAGAGGGGGATGAGTGGAAAACGGCATTTAACACCAGAGATGGACACTTTGAGTATCTGGTCATGCCCTTTGGCCTGTGCAACGCCCCTGCCGTCTTCCAAGACTTTGTTAATGAAATTTTTCGTGATCTTTTATACTCCTGTGTTGTTGTATATCTGGACGATATCCTGATTTTTTCTGCCAATCTAGAAGAACACCGCCAGCATGTCCATATGGTTCTTCAGAGACTTCGTGACAATCAACTCTATGCCAAAATAGAGAAATGTCTGTTTGAATGCCAATCTCTTCCTTTCCTAGGATACTTGGTCTCTGGCCAGGGACTACAAATGGATCCAGACAAACTCTCTGCCGTCTTAGATTGGCCACGCCCCTCCGGACTCCGTGCTATTCAACGCTTTTTGGGGTTCGCCAATTATTACAGGCAATTTATTCCACATTTTTCTACCGTTGTGGCTCCTATCGTGGCTTTAACCAAAAAAAATGCCGATCCCAAGTCTTGGCCTCCTCAAGCGGAAGACGCCTTTAAACGGCTCAAGTCTGCCTTTTCTTCGGCTCCCGTGCTCTCCAGACCTGACCCTTCCAAACCCTTCCTATTGGAGGTTGATGCCTCCTCAGTGGGAGCTGGAGCTGTCCTTCTACAAAAAAATTCTTCCGGGCATGCTGTTACTTGTGGTTTTTTTTCTAGGACCTTCTCTCCGGCGGAGAGGAACTACTCCATCGGGGATCGAGAGCTTCTAGCCATTAAATTAGCACTTGAGGAATGGAGGCATCTGCTGGAGGGATCAAGATTTCCAGTTATTATTTACACCGATCACAAGAACCTCTCCTACCTCCAGTCTGCCCAACGGCTGAATCCTCGCCAGGCCAGGTGGTCTCTGTTCTTTGCCCGATTTAATTTTGAAATTCACTTTCGGCCTGCCGATAAGAACATTAGGGCCGATGCTCTCTCTCGTTCCTCGGATGCTTCTGAAGTTGAACTCTCTCCGCAACACATCATTCCTCCTGACTGCCTGATTTCCACTTCTCCAGCCTCCATCAGGCAAACTCCTCCAGGAAAGACCTTTGTTTCTCCACGCCAACGCCTCGGAATCCTCAAATGGGGTCACTCCTCCCATCTCGCAGGTCATGCGGGCATCAAGAAATCTGTGCAACTCATCTCTCGCTTCTATTGGTGGCCGACTCTGGAGACGGATGTTGTGGACTTTGTGCGAGCCTGCACTATCTGTGCCCGGGATAAGACTCCTCGCCAGAAGCCCGCTGGTTTTCTTCATCCTCTGCCTGTCCCCGAACAGCCTTGGTCTCTGATTGGTATGGATTTTATTACTGATTTACCCCCTTCCCGTGGCAACACTGTTATTTGGGTGGTCGTTGATCGATTCTCCAAAATGGCACATTTCATCCCTCTTCCTGGTCTTCCTTCAGCGCCTCAGCTGGCTAAACAATTTTTTGTACACATTTTTCGTCTTCACGGGTTGCCTACGCAGATCGTCTCGGATAGAGGCGTCCAATTCGTGTCTAAATTCTGGAGGGCTCTCTGTAAACAACTCAAGATTAAATTAAATTTTTCTTCTGCATATCATCCTCAATCCAATGGACAAGTAGAAAGAGTTAACCAGGTCTTGGGTGATTATTTACGACATTTTGTTTCCTCCCGCCAGGATGACTGGGCAGATCTTCTTCCATGGGCCGAATTCTCGTATAACTTCAGAGTCTCTGAATCTTCCTCCAAATCCCCATTTTTCGTGGTGTACGGCCGTCACCCTCTTCCCCCCCTCCCTACCCCGTTGCCCTCTGGTCTGCCCGCTGTGGATGAAATTTCTCGTGACCTTTCCATCATATGGAGAGAGACCCAAAATTCTCTCTTACAGGCTTCATCACGCATGAAGAAGTTCGCGGATAAGAAAAGAAGAGCTCCTCCCATTTTTTCCCCTGGAGACAAGGTATGGCTCTCCGCTAAATATGTCCACTTCCGTGTCCCTAGCTACAAGTTGGGACCACGCTATCTTGGTCCTTTCAAAATTTTGTGCCAGATTAATCCTGTCTCTTACAAACTTCTTCTTCCTCCTTCTCTTCGTATTCCTAATGCCTTTCACGTTTCTCTTCTTAAACCACTTATCATCAACCGTTTCTCTCCCAAATCTGTTCCTCCCACTCCTGTTTCCGGCTCCTCGGACATCTTCTCCGTCAAAGAAATTCTGGCATCCAAAAAGGTCAGAGGGAAAACCTTTTTTTTAGTGGATTGGGAGGGTTGTGGTCCAGAAGAGAGATCCTGGGAACCTGAGGACAATATCCTAGACAAAAGTCTGCTCCTCAGGTTCTCAGGCTCTAAGAAGAGGGGGAGACCCAAGGGGGGGGGTACTGTTACGCCGAGCGCTCCGGGTCCCCGCTCCTCCCCGGAGCGCTCGCTACACTCTCCTCACTGCAGCGCTCCGGTCAGATCCACTGACCCGGGGCGCTGCGATACCGCCTCCAGCCGGGATGCGATTCGCGATGCGGGTAGCGCCCGCTCGCGATGCGCACCCCGGCTCCCGTACCTGACTCGCTCCCCGTCGGTCCTGTCCCGGCGCGCGCGGCCCCGCTCCTTAGGGCGCGCGCGCGCCGGGTCTTTGCGATTTAAAGGGCCACTGCGCCGCTGATTGGCGCAGTGGTTCCAATTAGTCTGATCACCTGTGCACTTCCCTATATCACCTCACTTCCCCTGCACTTCCTTGCCAGATCTTGTTGCCATCGTGCCAGTGAAAGCGTTTCCTTGTGTGTTCCTAGCCTGTGTTCCAGACCTCCTGCCGTTGCCCCTGACTACGATCCTTGCTGCCTGCCCCGACCTTCTGCTACGTCCGACCTTGCTTCTGTCTACTCCCTTGTACCGCGCCTATCTTCAGCAGCCAGAGAGGTGAGCCGTTGCTAGTGGATACGACCTGGTCACTACCGCCGCAGCAAGACCATCCCGCTTTGCGGCGGGCTCTGGTGAAAACCAGTAGTGACTTAGAACCGGTCCACTAGCACGGTCCTCGCCATCCCTCTCTGGCACAGAGGATCCACCTCCTGCCAGCCGGCATCGTGACAGTAGTCACACAGGATTTGTAGGTTGAGCTCTATAACTCACGGGTTTAGTGGCTGCTGCTCCTTTAGGCTTTGACCTATGTTGAGATGAATGAAGATATGCTGATTGTGCTTGGCTTAATAGTCTGGAACTAAGAGCAGGAACCAAGAGAGCGAATTTACAGACTACAGCCCCTTATATACTAGGGGGGCTGGAGTAATCCCATTGGTTGCAAAGCCTGTAAGTCCTGAACCCAGAGAACTCTGGGTAGATCACATGACATTATCACATGACCCCGGAAGGTCCTAAATATCTGTACACTATTCAAAAATATATTTATATGAGGCAACCAAGGGGCAAGCCCTGCAAGAGAGCCCTGTGGAATGGAGGGACTCTAGCTGAGGGGACTTTAGACAGGGACAGGACGAGGTCCTGCACCAGGACACCACAAACTACCTCGATTTTATCTGATCTCTATTCCTTTTGTATCCTGCGCCACGTGGAGCCGGCGTTCTCCTTGAAGCCAGACCGATTGAATACCCTGATGAGTCAGTGTCAGAGAGACAAAGTTTAGTACAAACAAAACCAGAACTGCCAGTTTACTGAGTTTGTGACTTTTCGTGAGATCCGTTCTATATTCTGTATCTTAAATGTTACTAAAACTGCAATGCATAAGTTCCTCTTGCAAGTAAAGTCTTTGTAAGTTCTGCGTTTCAATACACTTCATCTGTGCATATCCTCTAGTGAGGCACTAAACACCAGGTCCTTTTGCACACAATCACAAGCCTGTTTGAATTACCCCTAACACCACCCCCACGCCCCTCTTTCAAGCACAATAGTAGAAATAAATCCTGTGATTCATATTATCAATGCCCCTTGGAAATAGTAATGGCTCTTTTTTATTTGTTATGTGCACAGCTTTAGTGGCCTGATGAACATATTGTGAGAATAATAGTAACCTTTCTATTCAAGCTTTAAAATTTGAATGTTAAAGGGTACCTCTCATCAAATAAACATTTGATATATTTTAGATTAATGAATGTTGAATAACTTTCCAATAGCATGTTAATGAAAAATATGCTTCTTTCTATTGTATTTTTCCTGATCAGTCCTGTCAGCAAGCATTTCTTACTCATGCTGGAGTCCTAAACACTCAGAGCTGCCAGCCTGCTTTGTTCACAGCCAAACAGGCTGTGAACAAAGCAGGCTGGCAGCTCTGAGTGTTCTCCTTTGTGAACAAAGCAGACTGGCAGCTCGTAGTGTTTAGGACTCCAGCATGAGTCTGAAATGCTTGCTGCCAGGACTGGTAGGGAGACCCCTAGTGGTCATTTCTTCAAAGTGGAAAATTAAATAGAAAGAAGCATATTTTTTAATAACATGCAATTGGAAAGTTATTCGGCATACATTAATCTATAATATATCAAAAGTTTTTTTGATGAGAGATACCCTTTAAGTATTTGACAATGTTTCTTTTTGCACATTTACTTTCCCTTTAGTCGTTGCCTGTTTTTGTTTGCCTCTGGCAATGGTCTGCTTTGCAAAGTAGGAAATAGGAGTCCATTTATTACATGATAAAAATTTGATTAGAATTCTACTTCTCTAGATTGAAAATTATGGAATGTACATGGTAAGAATATAGAAATACTATTATTTGAATAACTAGGCAGTTGGCACGTAGAATATTGTGCACACTTTTGGGTACCTGAGTATACAAAAGACATTACTGAACTCAGCCAAGTTCAAACTATAGTGATTGAAGTGAGTGTATCTTCTAGATTTTATTTATTTATGTAGGTATGTATGTATGTATGTAATTATTTATTTTTACTGAGAAGGGTCAGATACTGAAACTTTTTTTCTAATCTCTTTTTGTTTTCCCACTTAATTTTTTATTTCTTTATTTTTTATTGCTTAAAGAGTACCTGTCCTGAAGTTGATATATTTTTAATTCAGTTTACCCTCCCCATCATGATAAACCACCCCCTGTTTTTTTTAAATTATTATTTTTTAGTTTTCTACTTTGATAGTGTTCCTTATCTTTTTCTCAGTCTCAATGAGCTCTACAGACTCAGTAGGGGTGTTCCCCAGCAGGCATGACATTATGTGAAGCCCTGCTGGGGAGAACTTTCTCTCTTACTCTGCTATACACAGCAGTTCAGTGTGAGATGGGCTTTGGCTGAGACTGCACACCCCCCTTAGCTCTCAGCACTGTACAGTGTGTCAGCTCTGCCCAACAGCTGCAAAAGGAGCAGAAATGTTCAGCACAATATTCAGTACTATGCACTGAAGGCTGAGGTTCAACCTGCATTTCCTGACTTTTGTCTCTGCCAGGCTGCTGCAGGAGACAATCTGCAAGCAGGGCTGCAGGTAGGACCAGAAGAAGGACCCCTGGGGGCCAATATTTTAGGGGTAAATTTTACACATAAAGTTACAAATTATTATTAGGATAGGTCATTAACATCTGATCTATGGGAGTGACCAGATTATAGGGGGTGCTGCCGGGGGCAAACTTCAATACCTGTTGCAGCCACTATTAAATGTCATAATTAGTAAAGGATCAATGTTTGCAAAATGCAGCAGCCCAGCTAATTGGTTGGGGTGCTGGGAGTCAGATCCCAATTGATCAGATATAAACATCCTTAAAGGGGTACTCCACCCCTAGACATCTTATCCCCTATCCAAAGGATAGGGGATAAGATGTCTGATCGCGGGGGTTCCGTCGCTGGGGACCCCTGCAATATAGCATGCGGCACCCACCTGTTTCTTGTCCAGAAGCGCTGGAGGGTCTGGGTACCAACCACGGGAACGGAAGTCTGTGATGTCACGACTCCGCCTCCGTGTGACATCACGCCCCATCCCCTCAATGCAAGTCTATGGGAGGGGGCGGGACCCCCGCGATCAGACATCTTTTCCCCTATCCTTTGGATAGGGGATAAGATGTCAAGGGGTGGAGTAACCCTTTAAATGGCCCTATACAGCAAACCCAGCACCGCCTGCTACTTAGGGAGTATATAGTATGTGATTTATACTATTAAAGGAGAACTACGGGATGGAAAATTTTATCCCCTATCCTAAGGATAGGTGATAAGTTTCAGATCGCGGGGGGTCCGACCACTGGGGCCCCCCACGATCTCCCGTACGGGGCCGCGGCTCTCTGCATAGAGAGCGCGTGTCGACCACCGCACGAGGCGTCGGCTGACACACGCCCTCCATTTACTGCTATGGGAGAGCCGAAGCGCTGCCTTCGGCAATTTCCGGCGCTCCCATAGCAGTGTATGGAGGGGGCGTGTCCGGCCGCTGCTTCGTGCGGTGGTCAACACGCCCTCTCTAACCAGAGAGCCGGGGCCCCGTACGAGAGATCGCGGGGGGCCCCAGCGGTCGGACGCCCCGCGATCTGAAACTTATCCCCTATCCTTAGGATAGGGGATACATTTTTAAATCCCGTAGTTCTCCTTTAAGTCCTAGAGTATCTGTTTAGAAGGGTTATTTATTGTGCTTTTTTTGTTTATCATTAGGCACTGGGAGGTAATTTTATTAGTTAACTATAGAATACACCATGAAAGGAGATAAAGCTACCAGAATGTAGTGCACAGCCCTTCCTCTGGATAAACACTGCAGGATAAAACTAAATTGACTTTTTTGTTTCAATACTGGTACAGTTTAATATCAAATTCAGCACAAATGGCAGAAAATGCTTTGGTCTAATACTCCATTGCAACAGTCAATTTTCTCTGTTTGATTTCTGAATCTTTTCACTTTGTCATTTAGTAGTAACTGGAAAAACCCACTCATTCCTTAAATGGTTGTTGTCATACAGTAGCCTGTCACTACGTACAGATAAAACCTCAATGCAAAATTCAGAGTGGAAGAAACTTTAAACATCAACTAGATCTGCATGTAAATAGAGTATGGTGCCTGAAGACATAGCCCTGAACTGTAACACGTTCATTTTGTTACATAAAATTCAGAGTTTATGCTCTTTATAACAACATAGTTTTGAATAATATTCTATATTAATCATGAATAATATCCTTGCACTGTTCGATTAAAGTCTATCGCATACTGGAAGCGACGGTGGCAACGGACCCTGATGAGATTGTAAACTCTACTGGCATATAAGCATGCCCATGTGTGAATGCTGTTTAGGTTGAATGATCACTACCAGCCAATATAATCACACCACCTGCACGCTCAACCATGACGGGTGGAAAATTGAAAAGCTGCTCTGTGGTAGCAGATATATACAGTGTATTATTCTGCTAAAATAGTTTGCCTATCTTGACTAAACTTTTTAATATACTCATTCATCACATTCATACATTGGGGTTTAGTTTATGAGCATGTGGGTGAATACAGGCATTTTATACTTCTTAAGGGCAGGGTCACACAGGGCGCATCCTCAGTATCTTTCACGCTGTGGATGTGCTGACGGCAGTCACAGAGGCACTGCATGGAAGCTCACAGCTGCCGCTGGGAAGCTCTGTGTGTCCGCTCGTAGCAGCGGATTTTTACAGTGGGAAGTCCGCCACTACGAGCGGCCAAAGAGAGCTACCCGGCCGCAGCCGAGAGTTTGCTCTGCAGTCCCTCTGTGACTGCCGTCGGCACATTCGCAGCGTAAAATACTGTGCAGATGAGCCGCGTGTGACCCTGCCCTAAAAGTGGTTATCATTGTTACGGTGAGTGCTCCGGTCCGGCTTTCCGACCATGAGCGCTCACCTCCCTGCTCTCCCGTCCGGGCAGCGGTTCGCATCGCGAATCGCAACTCACTTCTCACCTGCCACCGCTCTGGCCTCTGCTTCCCGGCAAACGCGTCCCCCGCCTCCTAGCACGCGCGCGTGCCGACTTCATGAAATTTAAAGGGCCAGTGCACCACTGATTGGTGCCTAGTCCTTCAGCCAAAACTATGTAAGGCAGCTCCGCCCTATCCTCTCTGCCAGATCTTCAGTGCCCCTAGCCTGAGATTAAACTTTCTCAATTGTCTGTTTGACTTGCCCGTGTATTTTGACCCTTATGCTAAGTTATTTGACTACGCACCTTTGCCGTCTGCCTTGACCTTCTGCTAAATCAAACCACCCTTCTGTCTCATCCTTCTGTACCTTGTCTTGCCCAGTTACCTGTGTGGTTGAGTCATATCGGGGGTAGCGACCTGGGTGTCGCCTGCCACAGCAAGCCCATCCTGCCTTGTGGCTGGCTCTGGTGAAGACGAGCGTCACCTTTTCTCTGCTCCCTGATACGGATGTCATCTGCCACACCGGTTAGAGGATCCACATCCAGCAGTGTTACAAAAGTCATGCTAGGCCTGGTAAGGCATAATGCCTACAGACAAGACATACTCCATAATAAAGGGGTATTCCCAATTAAATGTACTTTTCCCTTATCCCCTGTTCTTTTGAAAAAGCTCCATGTAATATTACTTGCAGTAGAAATAAGCAGCCAAATGAAGCTTCTCTTTGTGATGACTGCTGCGAAGGGGCTTAGAGAAGACTAGTTATGTTATAAAGGGGTGTCCAGCTAGGACACCTCTTTAAATGGGCATGGTCAGATCCAAAAAAAACTTTTGTTGTTACTGATAAAAATGAAAGATAATTTGTAGTATGGTTGTTCAAAATTTGTTTAATATTTATAAAAGAAAACAGCCCCTGAAAATCCCACCACTAGGGATCCCCATACCTACTGGGACCCTAACCATTCCTGCAGCAGCATAAGGCTTGTCGGTGAGTCATGGACAAGGCTGCATGAGCAGACACACTTATCACTTCTCACCACCACAAGGAGGGACATTTCCCCTTCCCTTGAGAGTACTTCTAACAATGTGAGCTAATGGAAAGATTTTTTTTTGTTTGTTAATAAATATAGGTGTTAGAAGCATAAAATGAGATGTAGATGGTCAGGATTAGGTACTGTGTAACGTATTAATTCTTCAGAATTTCAGAATATTGCTCTCCTATGGTAGAGACTGTGATAATCCTTCTGTGGCCTAGTAATATATGAAGTGCACAGACTGAGGTATTCTAGTGTAGTATATGTAAACTGTAGTCACCAATGCTGTGACATTTGACAATCATTACATTTCCAGTCATCAATCTTCACATATTAATGTACCTCTTTTCCCTGCAATGTGATGAAGATGAAACTGAAGTTTATACTAAGCGATCAATTCTCACGTTTTTATCTCCAGTATTAGCATTCGAGAGCTGAAGACAATACTCTTCCAGATTAACTTCAAAGTCAGCAGTGCAAAATCACTGAAAGACAAGCTGGTGGTAAGTATTCATTCTAGTATTTGGTACTAAAGATATCACATAGACTATTCTTTTATCTGGTACGCTAACTGATATAAGAATTCTTAAACTAGTTGTTTGCTTTGGGCCAGACTATAAGGGGGGATTCATCGACTGATGTGCATTTGCAAATTTGCCTCCGCAGCCTGTTCTTATTTTGTACACACTGGGTCATGCACAACATAATACATTTTGTACAGCAACTGGGAAAATTACACATTTTCATAGTGGTTTTTCATTGTACAAAAATCTGTGCTAATGATAAATACCCCCCCAAGTGTTTAATTTTCCAGCAGCAGCACCAGAGGGAAAATGGGAGCATTACACATGCAATCCATGCCAGATCCTTCACTGATACAATCAATATTAACACACTAACTAACAGCCAACTAACATAATGAAGAATGCATTTTGGAATTTATTGTTGGCACATTTATTTGGCTACAAAGATCTGGTCAGGAAGCTTGGCAGGGGCGGAATTTCTGAATCATATTAGGCATTAGAACACAGCCAATACACTAAATAACAATATTCTGTACAAATCCATAGTTTTGTATTGCCAGCACTACACAAGACCCAGAAGTGACTGCTCTCCTTTTGTCTTCTGTTTTGACATGCCTCTCCATCCTACTTGAATTGAAAGGGTTCTAACTAGTGTTTTATTATTTTGTAGGACATTGGGATCCACAGAGATGACCTCAGTTTTGAGCATGTACATATGTTCTACAAGAAAATGATGTTTGATTATCAGAGATCTGTAAGTGCAGAAACCCCCCTAAATGTAACCCACTGTTTTGCTCTTATAGGGCTGATCCATCTGGACCACCCTGTTCCATATACTCTACTGTAATAGGTCATATGCTCTAGGAATATGTGTGGTAGCTCCTATCATCTCCATGTACTCTTTAGGTAAAAAAAAAAAAAAACAGAGACTCTAGGACTGAAGATTTTGCATGTGCAGTTTTTTGAGAAGCAAATTAAAATATTCTTCTTCTTTTAAGATTCTGGATGAATTCAGGAAGGATTCTTCAGTATTTATTTTGGGGTAAGAATGTATTATATGATTTCAAATAAAAATGGCAACACATAACTCATGCTATATATAATTGGTCTTCAACTTGCCTCTCTCCAGTGAAAAACTAAAGTCCCAGCATGCCCCATCAGCCTGCAGCATGCTGGGAGTTTCTGTTTTGCAACAGCTGGAGATCATCCACAGGTTAAAAGGAGCACATTTCCCAGATGTAAATAGTGCTATTCCTGATAGCAATATAACTTAACTTCTATTAGGATTACATAAATATATAAAAAAAACTAAAACAGGAGCGCAAGTGTACTAGTACGAAGCAGACAATTTTTGAAAGTCTGCGGTCATGCAGCTATAGTGTCACCATTAAGGGGCAAAACTGAGTGAATCCTACTCCCATCATGGAACAGGGTCTGTTCCATGTTGGGGGCACTAGTACAGGGGCTGAGAGATTGATCACATCGGGTCTCACTTTTGAGACCCGATCCGATCAGAAGTTATTAAGCAGGGAAGCGGGCGGAATGCTCTGCTCCCCAGCAATGTACAGTGTACAAAGGAATATAATACTGTATTGGCCCTTGGTCATAACTAGACCAAAGTGTAAGCAAATTGTAAGGACTGACCGACTTTGGTAGTGATGTCCTCCTGCATGGCTCCTCAGCACAAGAGGACGTCACTGCCGCAGCACACTGATTTAAAGTGGCCAAGGCGCTGCCTTTTCAGCATCTCGGGCCACAGCCACTTAGTACAATGAGTGGTGGTAGCGGCTGCTGCTGCACCAGGGCTAATTTGATTCTATCCCGCGGCGGGCGCTTACTGAAAAAAAATTCATAGAAAATTACCAGCAGCAACATAGAAATACCGGCTGCGGCAGTAAATTATCGGCTGGGTGGCAACCCTATTTACAGTGTCCATTTACAGCATTTAGGTGAGACATATTGAACAGTTCCAGTAAATCAATATAACTAGAGTTGAGTGAACTTACAGTAAATTTGCCCATAACAAGCCTCGCAGCTTTACTCTGCATAAATTAGTTCAGCTTTCCAAGTGCTCCGGTTGCCTGGAAAAATCCGGAATGAAAGTGTTAGGATCAGGAATAGCACTGTGTGCCTCTAGAAATGTGGTCCTTTGTTTTACTGCTGTAAGTAATGTTATGACCTTCCAGTGGATTTTGTGTCCAATTGTTGATTAAGGATTCATCCACAGGTTAGGGACCACCGCGTTTTATCACTTAACTGAGAGCAGTGGTAGTGGTGCAGGTTTGTGCTGGTGGTGTCCAGTATACAATATTCTGCATATGACCAGCTACTAATTCTTGCCATTCTCTGGACTGATAGTGTCAGGAAGAGATTGTTTTTTTCTACTGATGTGCTCCTCAGCTGGAGGTTATGCTCATAGGTGAAATGGCCCTCCTGTAAAGTTATCTCTTTGAAGAATACTACAGCGAGTTCATCCTGAAAAACCTAATGTCAGGAAATAATAGATTGGTCGTTCATATTAGCTTTGTTCAAATTTATAAAACTGATATTACAGAAGTAAAAGATTTTGTAAAACATGCATATAAAATAATGGACCGTTATCTTCATTTTTATTTCTGTTTCTCAATTTCTCTGACGGAATTGTGTGTTAGAAATAAAAACACTGATGTGAACCCAACCTTACTTTCAATACACAAAATGTAGATAGCATAGACTTTAGGTTTATGGATGTTTTGCTCACATGTAGTTCAATATCACTATAACTTGCCAGTCTGGTTATATTTCTCAGAAATGTTGATCGAGCTGAAGCTTCCGCTGTTCATTTGCATGACTTTCAAAGGTTTTTACAACATGAACAACAGGTAAGTAAATTCCAGAGTTGTGTTTTCTTAGCAACAAAGTCATCTGATGAAAGCTCCATTATACATATTGGCCCTAATTTACTAATGTCAACCCAACTCTTTTTCTCGGGTTGTGCGACCAAATTTGTGTTGCATAGCCCATGCACCACTTTGTGAGACACAATTTCCAGACACAAAATATCATCACTCAGAGGGTTTTTTAAACTCGTCAAAATGTGCGTGGTTAGCCAAAAAAAGGGGCGGTTGTTTCAACAAAAAAGCAAAAACACTCTGAGTATGATGAAAAACTCACAGGAAAATGTGTGAATTTTGCTTCACCGAAACCTGACAGCTCTGAGCTGTCGGGAAATTACTCAAAACTAAGTGAATCCTACTCCCATCATGGAACAGGGTCTGTTCCATGTTGGGGGCAGTAGTACAGGGGCTGAGAGATTGATCACATCGGGTCTCACTTATGAGACCCTGTTACGCCTAGCGCTCCGGGCCCCCGCTCCTCCCCGGAGCGCTCACGGCGTCTTTCTCCCTGCAGCTCCCCGGTCAGTCCCGCTGACCGGGAGCGCTGCTCTGTCATGGCCGTTGGGGATGCGATTCGCACAGCGGGACGCGCCCGCTCGCGAATCGCATCCCAGGTCACTTACCCGTTCCCGTCCCCTGCTGTCATGTGCTGGCGCGCGCGGCTCCGCTCTCTAGGGCGCGCGCGCGCCAGCTCCCTGAGACTTAAAGGGCCAGTGCACCAATGATTGGTGCCTGGCCCAATTAGCTTAATTGGCTTCCACCTGGTCCCTGACTATATCTAACCTCCTCCCATGCACTTCCTTGCCGGATCTTGTTGCCCTTGTGCCTAGTGAAAGCGTTTTGTGTGTTTAAAGCCTGTGTACCAGAACTTCTGCTATCTCCCCTGACTACGAACCTTGCCGCCTGCCCCCGACCTTCTGCTACGTCCGACTTTGCTTCTGCCTACTCCCTTGTACCTCGCCTATCTTCAGCAGTCTGAGAGGTGAGCCGTTGCTAGTGGATACGACCTGGTCACTACCGCCGCAGCAAGACCATCCCGCTTTGCGGCGGGCTCTGGTGAAAACCTGTAGTGGCTTAGAACCGGTCCACTAGCGCGGTCCTCGCCATCCCTCTCTGGCACAGAGGATCCACTACCTACCAGCCGGCATCGTGACAGTAGATCCGGCCATGGATCCCGCTGAAGTTCCTCTGCCAGTTGTCGCTGACCTCCCTACGCTGGTCGCCCAGCAAGCTCGTCAGATCGCCCAACAAGATCACCAGCTGTCGTACTTGACCACCATGACACAGCAACTCCAGTCACAACTACAGCAAGTACAGTCACAGCTACAGCAGCAACAACCATCTCCTCCGCCAGCTCCTGCACCCCTTCCGCAGCGAGTGGCCACTCCTAGCCTCCGCCTGTCCTTGCCGGACAAATTTAATGGGGACTCTAAGTTTTGCCGTGGCTTTCTTTCGCAATGTTCCCTGCACTTGGAGATGATGTCGGACCAGTTTCCTACTGAAAGGTCTAAGGTGGCTTTCGTAGTCAGCCTTCTGTCTGGAAAAGCCCTGTCATGGGCCACACCGCTCTGGGACCGCAATGACCCCGTCACTGCCTCTGTACACTCCTTCTTCTCGGAAATTCGAAGTGTCTTTGAGGAACCTGCCCGAGCCTCTTCTGCTGAGACTGCCCTGCTGAACCTGGTCCAGGGTAATTCCTCCGTTGGCGAGTACGCCATACAATTCCGTACTCTTGCTTCTGAACTATCCTGGAATAATGAGGCTCTCTGCGCGACCTTTAAAAAAGGCCTATCCAGCAACATTAAAGATGTTCTGGCCGCACGAGAGACTCCTGCTAACCTGCATGAACTCATTCATCTAGCCACTCGCATTGACATGCGTTTTTCTGAGAGGCATCAAGAGCTCCGCCAGGAAAAAGACTTAGATCTCTGGACACCTCTCCCACAGTCTCTACTGCAATCTGCGCCTAGGCCTCCCGCCGAGGAGGCCATGCAAGTGGATCGGTCTCGCCTGACCCTGGAAGAGAGGAATCGCCGTAAGGAAGAGAATCTTTGTCTGTACTGTGCCAGTACTGAACATTTTTTGGTGGATTGCCCAATCCGTCCTCCACGTCTGGGAAACGCACGCTCGCACCCAGCTCTCGTGGGTGTGGCGTCTCTTGATGCTAAGTCGGCTTCTCCACGTCTCACGGTGCCTGTTCGGATTTCTACTTCAGCCAGCTCTCCCCTCTCAGCCGTGGCCTGCCTGGACTCTGGAGCTTCTGGGAATTTTATTCGGGAGTCCTTAGTGAATAAATTCCGCATTCCGGTGACCCGTCTTGTCAAGCCACTCCACATTTCCGCGGTCAACGGAGCCAGGTTGGATTGCACCGTGCGTTACCGCACGGAGCCCCTCCTAATGTGCATCGGACCTCATCACGAGGAAATTGTATTTTTTGTCCTTCCTAATTGCACTTCTGAAGTTCTCCTTGGACTACCCTGGCTTCAACACCATTCCCCAACCCTGGATTGGTCCACTGGGGAGATCAAGAGTTGGGGTCCCTCTTGTTCCAAGGACTGCCTTCAACCGGTTCCCAGTACTCCCTGCCGTGACCCTGTGGTTCCTCCTGTATCCGGTCCCCCTAAGGTCTTTAAGGACTCTGCCTGCCACAGGAAATGCCTCTCCCCCCCTCCCAGTCCCATCAGGCAAGCCTCTGTGTCCCCTCATGGCCCTCGTCCTGGTGTCACACTGCCCCGTGCCAGGTCTCGCCCTCTGCCCTCTCTCCCCATTCCTACTCCTGCTGTTCTGCCTGCCGTTGAGGAATCCCTCCATCCTTTCCCGGTGTCCTCATCCCAGGGGAGGCAGTTACCGGACAAAGAGAAGGGGAGACCTAAGGGGGGGGGGTACTGTTACGCCTAGCGCTCCGGGCCCCCGCTCCTCCCCGGAGCGCTCACGGCGTCTTTCTCCCTGCAGCTCCCCGGTCAGTCCCGCTGACCGGGAGCGCTGCTCTGTCATGGCCGTTGGGGATGCGATTCGCACAGCGGGACGCGCCCGCTCGCGAATCGCATCCCAGGTCACTTACCCGTTCCCGTCCCCTGCTGTCATGTGCTGGCGCGCGCGGCTCCGCTCTCTAGGGCGCGCGCGCGCCAGCTCCCTGAGACTTAAAGGGCCAGTGCACCAATGATTGGTGCCTGGCCCAATTAGCTTAATTGGCTTCCACCTGGTCCCTGACTATATCTAACCTCCTCCCATGCACTTCCTTGCCGGATCTTGTTGCCCTTGTGCCTAGTGAAAGCGTTTTGTGTGTTTAAAGCCTGTGTACCAGAACTTCTGCTATCTCCCCTGACTACGAACCTTGCCGCCTGCCCCCGACCTTCTGCTACGTCCGACTTTGCTTCTGCCTACTCCCTTGTACCTCGCCTATCTTCAGCAGTCTGAGAGGTGAGCCGTTGCTAGTGGATACGACCTGGTCACTACCGCCGCAGCAAGACCATCCCGCTTTGCGGCGGGCTCTGGTGAAAACCTGTAGTGGCTTAGAACCGGTCCACTAGCGCGGTCCTTGCCATCCCTCTCTGGCACAGAGGATCCACTACCTACCAGCCGGCATCGTGACAGACCCGATCCGATCAGAAGTTATTAAGCAGGGAAGCGGGCGGAATGCTCTGCTCCCCAGCGATGTACAATGTACTTTTACTTTCATTTTTAAATTCCCCGCTGGGAGCCCTGAATGGCCGGTACTGAGGCATTCAGGGCTCCCGGCGGGGTTTCCAAATAGAAGCACTGTGGTGGGAAAAGATATATAGAACTGGGAGTTATATATCTGGCCCCTCGCAGTGCTTCTATATGTCTTGCCCCCCTGCTGCGCTATATAAGTCTTGCTCCCTGCAGCGCATTTATATAGGTATTGTCCCCCACAGCGCAATCATATGCCCCTGCAGTGCATGTGTATACATATTTCCCCCCCGCAGCACTATCATAATCCCCCAGCAGCGCTATGAATGAAAAGTATTCTAACAGCCGGCCGGCCCGATGCGCTGCTGAAAGAATACTTGTCATTCATAGCGCTGCAGTGGCATCTGTATATATATGCGCTGCAGGGGTCAGACATATATCCATATGTCTGGCCCCCACAGCGCTTCTATAATCAAATGCCTCCACAGTGCTATGAATGAAAAGAATTCTATCAACAGCGCATTGGGCCAGCTTCCCGGCCAGATGCACTGCTGTTAGAATACTTTTCATTCATAGAGCTGTGGAGGCATATGATTATAGAAGTGCTGTGGGGGCTAGACATATAGCGATATCTGGCCCCCACAGTGCTTCTATGTACATTTGCTGCCGCAGCGCTGTGACAAATATTCTTTCAGCAGCGCATTGGGCCGGCTGGCTTCCCGATCCGATGTGCTGCTAATAGAATACTTTTCATTCATAGCGCTACCAGGGGCTTATGACAGCACTGCGGGGGAAAATATATATACACATGCGTTGCGGGGGACAATACCTATATAAATGTGCTGTGGGAGGTAAGACTTATATAGCGCAGCTGGGGGGCAAGATATATAGAAGCGCTGCACCACTTCTATTTGAAAACCCCGCCGGGAGCCCTGAATGGCTCCTCAGTACCGGCCATTCAGGGCTCCCGGCGGGGAATTTAAAAATGAAAGTAAAAGTACACTGTACGTCGTTGGGGAGTAGCATACCGCCCGCTCCCCTGCTTTATAACTTTTGACCGGATCAGGTCTCAGAAGTGAGACCCGGTGCCATCAATCCCTCAGCCCCTGTACTACTGTAGTAGTACAAGCACTAATGTAGTCTGAATTTACAGAGGCAGATGGCAGTGTGAATGCAGCCTTTCAACATGTTACATTGTACAACTTTTTAAAATTCTTTTTGACCCATATATCTTTATCTGTTCTGTGTTTGCTTCTCCCTTTCCTATCTTTAATTGGATGTTTCTGTAATCATCTTAGCAATACTGCCTGTCAGGGCAGAATACATTTCTTGCAACAGATTTAAACCTGTGTGACACACAAAAAAAAATGTAAAAAGAAAAACACTCCACATTAAACTCGGGCTTTAGTAAATCTGGGCAATTTTGTTATTTCAGGTATTGGGCGCTGCTATGGTCCAAGGTTTTCATTTGTATATATTCACTGTTATTGAATACAACCAGATTAGACCTACCAAGAATGCCTTTTAAGGCTACTTTGATGCTTTATTTTAGGAGACTGCTGATCAGCATTGTGTTATGAAAGATAAAGTGGTATACACACAGTGCACTTAAACCAGTAGGACAGTAATGTGTACTTCTGCAACCAACTTTTTTTTTCTATTGGTCCAAAGTGATTTAAAATGCATAGTTTAGGTGTCCACAGCCCCTATACAGATTTGTCAGACAAAGCCTGAGCGGTGTGATCCTGCAGCCTCTCTATTCTCTATCACTCCTCTTCATACTACCCTGTCTGATGCACTGAAACATAAAATGTCTCCTCTTTCCAGACCATACAGTCAGAAAGTGGGCACAATGTAACCCAAGCCTCTGTTGGCATTGCAGTAATCATTACAGAGTAATCATATTTACTTTTAAAGGAAAACTGTCATCAATGTCACCGCACTACCTGCTGTTAGAGGCCGGTTGCGCGTGTGACACTGATGACAGCCATATTCACTTGCCTGTGATCCGTGCTCCTATTGTCTGTTCCCTCCGTTCGGCTGGCAGGCTTGGGACACAGGTGGGGCTTTGTGATGTCACGGCTGCTGTTTCTCTGCTGGGTCCTGCTACAAGCAAGCCTAGGGAAACAGCAGGGGTGATGTACCGAAGCACCGCCCTTTTCCAAAGCCTTCCGGCTGAACAGCGGGAGCAGATGAAGATACTGGGACAACGGGAGCATGGATCGCGGACACATGAGTATGGTTGTCATCAGTGTCACCACACTAACCTGCTGTTACAGGCAGGTAGTGCAGATGACACTGATGACAACCATACCTTTAAAAGTAAATATGATTACTCCCTGATGATTACTGATATGCCAACAGAGGCTTGGGTGTCCTCTTCATGTTTAGTTTCTGGTTTGCTAAAAAGCAACCTATGCAAATTAGTGAAATGGAACTAAAAAATGGTGAAGGAAAAAAATAGCTTTGGGTGTTAATAAGGATAATTAAAGTGTAACTCCGATCACTGTTTAAATCTCCCACAACTTTGTAGTAAGAGACTTGTCTGAGACTAAAGCAATCAGTATATGGATGTGCCTTAAGTCCCATTCAATTCAATAGGACTCCTGATAGTTGTAGTTTTGGGCTACAAATTTGTGGGAGATTTTCTGCCAATGGAGCATGACTGGAGTTACGCTTTAAGAAAAAAAATTTGAGGCTTTAAAGGGAACCTGTCACATGCAGTCCAAGATTAATATATATAGTTTTGTGGCAAAAGGTTTAGGAGAATTTGCATTTCTTCATGTAAAAAAATGATTCAAGGCTAAGTAGTAGTAAGATGGAATTTCTCTCAGTGTCTGAAAGCTTTCTAAATATTTCCTTCTCATATATGCCTGGGGGTAGTCTATAAATCATGAGGAAGTAATTCTCAGTCTTCTAGTTTAAGCCTCTGTAGCTGCCACACCAGCACTCCTGGTGTCTGTGTTTCATAGCTACTTCCTAGTGCAGGCATAGACAACCTTCGGCACTGCAGACGTTTTGGACTACATTTCCCATGATGCTTTGTCAGCATTTTGGCTGTAGGAGTATCATGGGAGATGTTGTCCAAAACATCTGCAGTGCCGAAGGTTGCCTATGCCTGTCCTAGTGACTCGTCGTCCCTGCAGGAGCTGTCCCACTTGACCAATTAATGGTGACATCGGTGTTCCATTTCAGTCAGTAATCGGCTGAATGGGCAATTCTTGTAGGGACAAAGCAACATCAGGTACCAAAAAGTAGCAGTAATAAACTGGGACTAGCAGATCAGCGCAAAATCTGCATAGGCTTGGGATAGGTGTTATTATTTTGACACCACACCCTGATGTGTAAGTACATTTTTGTTACCCTTTCTTTTAGGGCTTATGCACTAAGGGCTTTGTAATTTCCGTTCAGAATTTCCGAGAGAAAACCACTGATTTTGCTGCCCAGTCCATAATGCGCAAGTTCCATAAGAGTGGATCCGAACTCCGCTGAAACAATTAGTCAATGGGACTTTTATTTTATACACCTATTTCTATGGTAAAGTTCAGCACAGAATGAAAGCTGATTTGGGACAATGTGGATCTGTTAAGAAAATTCAGGAAGGAATTTCACTGAACTTCCTCAATGTGCATTTCCTTAGGCCGGTTTCACACGGCAGAATTTCTGCACTGAATTCTGCATGAATTTATAGCCGATACACTTCAATGGGATTCCGCTGTCCATTTTACACAGTGGAAGTTCTGCTGCAGGAATTCCATTGAAGTGAATGGGCTATTAATTTCACCAAAATTTACTGCAGAAATTTCATGCAGAATTCTGTGCAGAAATTCAGCCTTCACAACCTATTTTTACTAGCAGACACAGAAAGGTACAGTAGATAGGTAAGAAAATGTATGAAAATGGGGAAAAACAGTGCTAGAATACACAACAGGACAGGTGCGCAGGGCTCTCGGCTCACACATCACGAGCCCTGCACAGAGCCCTGCTTATTAACTCCCACTTCCTGTAGTTGGTCTCTTTACAGAGACACACAGACAGTAGCTGCAGGGACAGCTTTTTTTTTTACCCAAAATTATAAAAAAAAAATGTAATTACAAATATTCATATCTACTGACCACTTGTGGGCATGTTACCTGCCAAAGAGTGGCATATATTAGGCAGCAAGTAAACAGCTTGTTCTGTTTATATGTAGGAATTATAGACAGCAGGTCCTGTTGGGTGTTCCCAGCATGTAATGGTTAACACATACCAATAGTGGTCCAAGGAAGGACAACTCATGAAAGGGTTATGGCCAGCCAAGGCTCAATGATGCACATGGGGAGCGGAGGTTAGCCTGTCTGGTTCGATCCCTCAGAAGACCTACTGTGGTTGATGAGGTGATGAAAAGTTAATGCTCGAGATGATCAAAAGGTTAACAAAACTCAATATCAATATGAGCAATATTAGACCTCAAGGGTAGTTAGAGTAAAATTATAACATTTATTAACAGTCTAAAATATATAAAGTATATGTACTTGTATTTTAGACTATTAATAAATGTTATAATTCTTTTTTAACTACTCCGGAGGTCTGATATTACTTTTGGTTAACTATTTTTACTTTTCCCCAAGGGTATAAGAGCTTTATATCAGAGACCTTGGCAAGTTAGTAAACTATTTTTTTACCTTGTTCCCCATTCTTTCCGTGAGCTTCTCACTACCATTTCTATATATAAGGGGTCAGAACACACAATGCATCTCAGCTTGCTGTGTTTTGATGCATAACACATCTTTTATATTATTCGGATGACTGAGTACATTTAAATTGCTTAGGCTACATTCACATTTGTGTCAGAGCTCCGGAGGTTCAGGGATGGAGAATGGAGCCAGATGGTCTGATGCACAACAGACACCAATGGATCCCACGAGACCCGATTGACTTCAATGGGTCCCTCAGGTTTCTGTCTGGTGACTGTTTATTTAGCAGGATTTGAGCAGACAAAAATTCCTGCTTAATAAATAAAATCTGTGGTGGAGCCCCCTGAACATACCTTCAACTTAAACTTAGCCCTACCACACACCACAATAATGGCTACATGCTCCTCTATATGCTTCCATGTTATGGAGTGCTAACTGGCCAGGACAGGAGGATGTGTATGAAGGTCAAGAGCCTAAAATATCTGCATTACAAGACGCATGTATATAAAAGGACACTAAATAATTAGCATATTAATACAATTAATTCATGTTTTATTAAAGCAGGGGTCTCAAACTCAAATTATGTGGGGGCCACTGGAGGTAGCGGCTGGGTGAGGCTGGGTCACATGTGCCCCTCACATATAATGCCCCCATCATGCGCACATTAGGTAGCCTTAGCACAAATTCCCCACAATAGGTAGCCGTAGCACAGTTTCCCCATATTAGGTAGCCGTAGCACAGATTCCCCACATTAAGTACCATAGCATAGTTTCCGCACATTAGGTAGCCTTAGCACAGATTCCCCACATTAGGTAGCCTTAGCACAAATTCCCCACATTAGGTAGCCTTAGCACAGATTCCTCACATTAGGTAGCCGTAGCACAGATTCCCCAAATTAAGTAGTGCAGCACAGTTTCCCCACATTGGGTAGCGCAGCAGTTTCCCCACATTGAGTAGCGTAGCACAATTTCCCCACATTAAGTAGCGCAGCACAGTTACCCCATATTAGGTAGCGCAGCACAGATTCCCCACATTAGGTAGCCGTAGCACAGATTCCCCACATTAGGTAGCCATAGCATAGTTTCCCCACATTAGGTAGCCTTAGCACAGATTCCCCACATTAGGTAGCCTTAGCAAAGATTCCCCACATTAGGTAGCCTTAGCACAGATTCCCCACATTAGGTAGCCGTAGCACAGATTCCCCACCTGGACTGCACTACTTACATCTGCCTGCGGGGACTTCCTGGCAGAGGTGCGCGCTATAAGTGACGTCATCGCATGCGCTGCGCAGGACGTCGGCATCCCTGCGCGGGGCTTGCATTGATGTCACTCACCCCGCGCACCTCTGTCAGGAAGTCCCAGCAGGCAAATGTAAGTAACTGTTTAGTGACGGGGCAAGACTGGTTGCCCCGTCATATGCCTGAAGAATTCACCTGCCCAGCGCCTGGAACTGCATGTCCCGGGTGTCGGGCGATACAAATTCCAGATCCCTGGTGCAGGCCTCCAAATTTCGTTCCACGGGCCGCAAATGGCCTGCGGGCAGGGAGTTTGAGACCCCTGTATTAAAGAGTACCTGTCAGTAAACTTTTAATATTTTGTTCCCTTATTTAATTATAAGACTCTTTGCTATTTACTTGCTGTTAAAATTCTCAACCTTTAAATGTTTTTAATGTGATTGAAAAAACAGCCACTAGGTGGCTCTGTTCTGTTCCCTTCACAAGTCAAACAGTTAGTTTGGTCTCCTTCTGGCCTGGCAGGAGACCAAACTCAGGAAGTGTGTCCGGGGCATGATGAGGCACAGCTCTCGCAGGCTTCAGTGACGTTGTGCCTGCTGGGGAATGCCCACTTTCTCCTGACGGGAGCTCACACAATGTGAGCAAGTAGAAAGGTATGATATAAAGCTTTTTAAAGTGCAAAAAAAAAATATTTAAGGGCAGGAAGGTGTGTTAGGAGTAGCTAGGGAATATAATCTGAGTAAGTTTAGAAAATATGGTTTGATGACAGGTACTCTTTAAACCACAAGAAATGGGCAGGCTCTTCAAAACATTTGCTAGTATGTTGGTGCCAGATACCCTAGGGCACTCTGAGAGGTATATTCATACCAGGGCATTCAGAGCATTTTGCATACCTATATTTTAGCAACATCTAAATACCTGCAAACACATGAACAGCTTATCCAAACATAATTACCACAATCTTCTTCTTTGTCATATCCCAAATATCTGAATAAAATAACTAACATGATAATGTTTGCTGATATAAGGGCTACCCCGTTGATACAAGCAAAACCAATCAGCATCAAAACCAATCTCCATAACATAGGGCATGACATTGTATTTCAGAACTGTTATACATAGTAACACCCGCTCATGTTGGGCTATGTAAAATATCTGCTGGCCCAGCACGGGGCTTATTATGTATCCACTCACAATAGAATTTCCTTGCTCATGTAATTATTTATGGCAGCAAAAAAATGAGTAGTAATAAAAAATAAATAAAAGGAAAAGTAAATGGCAGAACAGTATGGCCCATTATGTGTATTGTGGAGCGGGCTGATCAGTAGAGTGGGTTTTGAATATTCTGCCATCCGTTCACAGTACAGCAGGGGTGCGCCATTCAATGTTTGCAGATATTTAACATTTTCTCTACAAATTAAGAAGAAGCTGCTGCTGGGAAAATGATTTGTTCTCTGCACCTTAAATGCCAACAAAAGACCATCATTATTATCCAGATAGACTAAGATTAGCTTGTGATGCTTTTTTGCATATGAAAATGGCCTTTGTTCCCAGTAGGACGAGCTGCAAAAAGGGAACAGCATCTTTCTTTGTCTCTGTGTTTGCATGGGGTAATTAATAAGCCTTTTTACTACCTACATCGGGGCACTGGCTGATGCCACAGATAGTGAGTGCCAGGATTAGCTGCTGTTTACTGTGACAGCTTTTTCCAAACAACCTTACTTATCGCCTACATGGTTTTAACCCTTTCCTGGCCATGTAATCTGAATGTAAACATAGATTTTACCAGCGGCTACTTGTGCCATCAAATGCATTATAAGTGTATTATAAGTGTATTTAACGATGTGCAGAGGGAAATACGCTGCATATTCCCAGATGAGCATATACTCAGGGCTACCCGGCGGCAGCCCTGTGTGTATAGTGAGGTTTGGAAGCGGGGCCGTGTGCGGCCCCGCTTCCAAACCTCACTATACACACAGGGCTGCCGCCGGGTAGCCCTGTGTGTATGCTCATTGGAAAATACGCAGCGCCTTTCCCATTGCCCAACAGATTTTGCACTGCGTAACACTACATGGGACCATACCCTAAGACATTTTCTTCATTGATGGTTTTCAAATAATTTTTGCCAAATGTACAGGTTCTCCAATATATATATATATATATATATATATATATATATATATATATATATGTCTACAGGGAGTGTTGCTGCTGGGACCTCAAGGAATTAGATTTAGAAAATCCAAATTAGGAAAATATGGGGGTGCTTTAAAACATAGCTTTTAATATTAGTACACTAAAATCACACCTCAAAGTATATTAGTGTATAATAATGCCCAACACCAAAATCATATTATTAACTGATACCGAGATTCATACCACTGTACGTGAATTAGTGTATGAACAGCCACACCACACTTGTTTAGTCCCTACGCGTTTCAGCCCCTATCTTGGGCATCATCAGGGGATTTACCACAAACAATACTTGTGTGGACTTATATATATATATATATATATATATATATATATATATGTGGACTTTATATATAAAAGCAGTTACTTAGTTTGAGTAGCACCCGATACATAGTGCTTTACTCAGGGGGTGTAGGGTTCCTGCAGAGGACATTGGCACATAGGACCTGTGAAAAAACCCATAGAGCCATGTAAATGTACAGCATCATATCCAACACACTTATTGTTGTGCTTTGTAACAGACTCACAGTTCCTTATAGTGTCCCGATTACCTGTAAAAGAGGCACACAATAGACAACCTATAAATAAAGGTCCGATGTTCCTGTAAGGAAAAACTAGCTGAACTGCCGCTAGTACGCTACTTACAGTTAACCGCTGCTGCATCTGAACCAGAATCCCGGATGGCGCACAAACCCGCAGTGGCGGGGAGCCGTACTGTCTGACGGCTACACTGTGCTCACCGTCCGGGATCCCGGTGTCTGGCGTCATATCCGGTCAACCCCGGAACTACGTCAGTTCTGTCGTAGTTCCGGGGTTGACCGGATATGACGGCAGACGCCGGGATCCCGGTCGGTGAGCACAGTGTAGCCGTCAGACAGTACCCTGATGATGCCCAAGATAGGGGCTGAAACGCGTAGGGACTAAACAAGTGTGGTGTGGCTGTTCATACACTAATCCACGTACAGTGGTATGAATCTCGGTATCAGTTAATAATATGATTTTGGTGTTGGGCATTATTATACACTAATATACTTTGAGGTGTGATTTTAGTGTACTAATATTAAAAGCTATGTTTTAAAGCACCCCCATATTTTCCCAATTTGGATTTTCTAAATCTGTTTAATGCTGGGAGGTATGAGCCCCTTGCAGGCTCTTGTATGTTTCATGCAATAATCTATATACCTCAAGGAATTAGTTGCAGTCTGTAGGAAGACGAAGCAGCAAGTGTTTTCTTCCCCTAAGCACCACCACAGACAACCATTACATTGAGGTCCATTAAAATCTTTCTAATATCTGGACAGGATGGGTCCTCCAGAGAAATAGGAACTTTTTGTAGCATCTGTTCACTCTAATATTTGGTTTTCCTAAATGGGGTACTCTTTCACTGTAATAACCAACATCTGAAAATATTTTGCCTGGATGCCATGTCACAAATTTTTTATATTGCAATCACTTTGTGTGCCAATATATTCATATGGAACGTGGAACCATGCTATGGCATATGCTGTATCCTATTCCTTAGCAGAAGGGTTCAGGTGGTGATGGGGTGGGAATGTTTAAGTATACCACTCAGATTGTGTCTCTGGCATTGTGTCTCTAGTAAGTGGGCATGGACACTTCAGCTGTCCTAGCACTGCAAGTTTTTTGCTGTAGAAAATTTACAGCATTTCCTGCCCCCATGGCCTTACCCTAAATTATATTTGCCTTCATTACAAATTTGAACATAAGTCACATTTATGTCCTGAAAACCCCTAGGATTACAATTATTGTGTATGCATAACTAGTCTATAACATTGTGTATTAGTTTAAAAAAATACTTCGAAATCACACATTTCACATAAGTCCATGTTACATAAAGTTTTCCAGGACTACAATATTGCTGACCAGTTGTTGGCACAGGCCATTAAAGGGGTACTCCCGTGGAAAACTTTTTTTTTTTTTTTAATCAACTGGTGCCAGAAAGTTAAACAGATTTGTAAATGACTTCTATTAAAAAATCTTAATCCTTCAAGTACTTATTAGCTCCTACTACAGAGGAAATGGTTTTCTTTTTGGAACACAGAGCTCTCTGCTGACATCACGAGCACATTGCTGTCTGCTGACATCTCTGTCCATTTTAAGAACTGTCCAGAGTAGGAGAAAATCCCCATAGTAAACATATGCTGCCCTGGGCAGTTCCTAAAATGGACAGAGATGTCAGCAGAGAGCACTGGGGTCATGATGTCAGCAGACAGCTCTGTGTTCCAAAAGGAAATCCATTTCCCCTGTAGTATTCAGCAGCTAATAAGTACTGGAAGGATTAAGATTTTTTAATAGAAGTCATTTACAAATCTGTTTAACTTTCTGGCACCAGTTGATTTAAGAAATAAATAAATAAAAAAAGGTTTTCAAGTGAGTGACCCTGTTTTTACCCTTCTTACCAAGTGAAAATTGATGCAGGAGATATTAATCTTGTTGCTAATGTCGTAATTTCTTCCAAACTGCTATGGAGGCGGCTGCTGCTTTAGTGAAATGCTTTCTCCCGCCTGCTACGGTGATAACCTCGCCCCTTAAACCTGTGTAGAGGAAGAGTGGTGCAGTTGCCCATAGCAACCAATCAGATCGCTTCTTTCATTTTGCAGAGGCCTTGTTAAAAATGAAAGAAGGGATCTGATTGGTTGCTATGGGCAACTGGGCAACTTTTCCTCTGGACAGGTTTTGATAAATCTCCCCCATACACTTTATTTATAGAAAAAATGTTATGTGAACAAGCGAACTGCAGTAGAAGCACAATAAACAAGCACAGTGCTTAAAAAGCTGTGTCTAGTAAACAAAGAAGGGACCCCTTCAGTCAGCTGACTGGAAAACTGCCATGGTCAAACCTTCCCCAATATATTAATGATATTGTATCTGAAATAATAATAGGATATTAGTATTGCAGTCCCAGAAATACCCTCTTATACACTCTTTTAAATATACTGTCCAGTGTGATAAAGCCACATTTTACTAAAAGGTTTGTAGGATGATAATATTCTTTATTACCCCAAAAGGAATCTTCGGCCCAGGATCTTAATAAAGTTCGTGAACGCATGACCAAATTCATTGATGACACTATGAGGGAAACAGCGGAGCCCTTTTTATATGTGGACGAGGTAAGGAAGCTGTACACAAATGGCCTGTAAATCATGAATGCAGCTCCTCCAAGTGGACTTAGAAATATTGAATCCTTTAAAGAAGCACTAAAGCTATTTTCTTGCACATATTAGGAGAGGGGGGTTCAAACCTGTGTACAGGTGGAGCAGTACAGTTGGTCACATGATCCCTTCTCAGACCCCCAGAGAACTCCATAATTTTTGTGTAGACTGTGTAGCTACTTTCTGTAAACTACAGGGATACAGCAGCTATGAGTTTCCTCTTGTCAGCTCTCAGTAGCCTTTTCTTCCCACCAAACTCTGTCTTCCATATTCTCCTTTCCCCCATGCAAAGTGTGCTGTTGAATATATTAATTCTGCCCTAAGTGACCAGGAGTGCAGTGATAAAGAAGGTGAGCCCACACAACGATTAGCTGCAGGGTTGTGAAACTCACCTGTCTCATGTTGCCTTTGGACAATAAGGATATGGGGTTGTGAGACCCAAATTTGTGGCTGGAAGTACTGAAGCTAGGAGACAGTTATGTGACTTGCATTAGTAAGGAGTTTATGTCATTTAGATTCAAATACTGCCTCTTTACAGTTATGTGGACATTTCTGTACAGTGATCCCTCAGCTTACAATGGCCTAAACATACAATATTTTCAACATACTATGGAATTTTCTGGACCATTGTAACTTTAAACCAGACTCAACATACAATGTAACGGACAGTTCAACATGTCAATGCCTGGAAAATTGACCAATCAGAATGGGCTTTCACTGGTAAAATACCTGTCTGGTGGTTCCTTCCTACAGTACAGGGAGGTATTACATGTTCTACTACTCTTAGCCGCTCTTTTGGACACCAGGTAAGGGCGGCTCCATTTTACTTTTTTTTGGGACACTGTGGCCGACATTTATCATTGTCTTTAGATAGTTTTTTATGTCTAGAAAAGGCGCAAATAAACCCTGCTTGCGCCTTTTTTGCGCCTTTTGATTTACACATTTCTGCTGATTTTGTAATCCACTTATTTTGCAATACAATGATATGGAAGGGTTTTTTGAACTGCGCCTTTTTATGAAATGCGCACAAAAGACGCAAAGCCACTGAAAATTCTTTTAAACTACACCAGCCCAGACATAGCTTAGCTTTTTGGTTTATGTGAAGAGAGAAATTTCAGAAAATGTGACCAGCAAATATTTATCAAATGCTCTGTGACCATTTAATACATTTGATGCTCCTACACATTCCCAGTACACACAAAAAAGGTGTAGAAAAATGCTTTACTTACACCTACAATGATAAATGCCGGCCTGTGTGTATTATACAGCATCCTGAAGAAGCTTCTGTCCTCTACATAGACAGCTCTTACTTACTTTTATATGTAAGGACTTGTTTTATGTATATTAGTTATCTACTTATTTTTAGTTAATTCCCACTTTTTACTATTTTTGGATGACATTTTGGGGCTTCAGAACCAATCACCAGTTTTCCATAGAGTTATGGTCTCAACATACAATGGTTTCAACATACAATGGTCGTCTTGAAACAAATTAATATTGTAACTTGAGGGACAACTATATTTATGTAGCCTGGCCTTCTAGTTCTGTGCAATTCTTAACTATGGTATGTTTTCAAAATATATCCTATCCTTATGGGCTTCTATCTCTTTCAGTTTCTGACCTACTTATTTTCAAAAGAAAACAGCATCTGGGATGAGAAATATGATGAGATTACCATACAGAACATGAATAATCCGCTGTCACATTACTGGATTTCTTCCTCACATAATACGTGAGTATTGATGAAAATGTAATCCTGTGGGTGCCAGGAATAATCTATATTTCATTGTCTTTGGAACACCTCTGGCACCAGTATTGTAATATAAAAGGTAAAACTGATGTAACTGCTATTGTAGTAAATGATCGGACATTTGCACTACATAATCTAAGAAAGCAAGCAAAGAAAGTGTTGATAAAAATGTCTACTTTCACATATACAGTTTTTGTATAGAACTAATCTATATAAAAGCAATATTAACGTTTGTACATTTATTACATTACTTACCTTGTAGTGATATTAAAGGGGTACTCCGCCCCCAGACATCTTATCCCCTATCCAAATGATAGGGGATAAGATGTCTGATCACAGGGATCCCGCCGCTGGGGACCCCTGTAATCTCGACATCCGGTGAACGAAGGGTGGTTTGGAATACTTTACTCTTGGGGCTTTATTTTTAGCATGTGACCCCAGTATGCTTGTTTATTTTTATGTTTCCCCATTTGTTTTGTTGTGCAAATGTTGCAGATAGTACACTGGTAGACATTGATGTAATGTTATTTTCCTTATTAGTTACAGCTTTATATTGATTTTGCATACATTTTGCAAGCATTCCTGCCATATGAGTAGGAACTGCTGCTAATGCAATGTTTCTAATATCACCTCTTTAGCCATGTTTTAACTATAAACCTGTAAAAGGTCTCTGAAGAATGCAATAACAATCTCACTTTCTCGTAACATGTGATTTGCATTTTCCAGCCTGATTTTTTTGTGGAATTTCACATTGGTGCCAAAATGCTTTTTTTGGGGGGTTAAATGGAAAAAGTGGTGCAAAAAAAGAAATAAAAAAAAGCATATTTTTAAAGCTATGAAAATGTGGTAAGGAAAAAAAAGCATGATTAATATTACTGTAACAGCTTCATCCCCGGTTCTGTAAATGCTTAAGGCTGTCTTAGGCAACCCTTAGCAATTGAGCGCAGATAACATAGATCAATGTAATGCAATAGCATTATATTGATTTATAGTCAACAATGAGAAATAAAGAATGAGGACATTCACCAAATAAAATAAAAGAAGATAGTGAAAGACGCCACTCCAAAATAGTTCACAAAACAGATAGTGGTTTATTCACCCATACAAATACAAGTGATGCGATATTGCGACCTCTACTGAGGTTTTTCTCATTTCTCATGACCTCAGTAGAGGTTGAAACGTTGCATCACTTGTATTTGTATGGGTGAATAAACCACTATCTGTTTTGTAAACTATTTTGGAGTGCTGTCTTCCACTATCTTCTTCTATTGGATTTTGACCGTGGTCAGGCCTTTGCTCCCCTATATGGGACTCTTGCAAGTCTTATAGGCATAGTAGACATGATTTCTGTGTTGATTACTCCATTAAGGTAACCTGAAAATAGACAAAGTATTAAGACAGAATAAGGGATTTAGAAATATCTATACTGTAGTTTTTTAAAGCCTGATCATTACTGGTATCCTACAAGGGTTTTTCATCAATGTACAGTATAATGGCTGGAGTTTTCTGTAAACAGTAGTGTTCATAAAAAATGAATGGATGAATTTTCACAGTGATCAGGGGACTAGCTTTGACTGAAATAAGACCCTTTAAATATAACATAGCTTACTACTATGCGCTTCGTTCTTGATGTCCAATTCATTCTGGCTTTTCCAATTTATTTCACAAAAGCTGTTTAGCAGCCCATAGGGAGGATAGTACAGTGCATCATTTATAGCTGTACGGTGGAGATGACCTTACTATGAAACCCACAGAGGAGAAAGGCCAGCGATACAGTACAAAAATACATATATAACCTATTTAACATGGTATTATAGAAGCATATTAAGGGCATGCAACTAATAAAGCCTTTATAACAACATGAAAACAATTCAGATTCAGGATGGTACTTCCAGCAACTGACTTGGGAAACCCACATGGAAAAGACAGGGCCAGTGAACTAGGCACGATACTGGTATACCTGTAGATAAAGATTCTTTTCAGACCAGGTACCTCACAGATTAATTTTACTTACGAACTCAGTAACATCAATTACTTATTTTTTCTGTCAGATGAGAGGCACAAACTTGAATACCTAACATACTAGCAATAGTATTTCTCACCGCAAGAAATTTCTCACCGCAAGGAGTATATCTAGCTAACTTTAACTCCCCTAACTATTATTATGGGTAACCAACAGGCATATAATTTTGATATTCCCAACAACTGAAAAAGCATCTGGAATATATATATATATATATATATATATACTAGCTGAGTACCCGGCGTTGCCCAGTTTTTCCTTCCTAATCCTTGTTGGGGAGGAAAATAAACAAAGGAGGAAGCTTTTGACTTCATATCCAGTCCTCATATATTGTTGTCATATCTCAACCCCATATCTCGACCTCCTGTCCCGTCCTCCTATCCCGACCTCCTATCTCTACCTCCTATCCTGACATCCTATCCCGTCCTCCTATCCCGACCTCCTATGCCGACCTCCTATCCCGTCCTCCTATACCGTCCTCCTATCTCGACCTCCTATCCAGTCCTCCAATCTAAAGCTCCTTTCTCGAGCTCCTATCTCGAGCTCCTATCCCGACCTCCTTTCCCGTCCTCCTATCTCGACCTCCTATCTCAACCTCCTATCCCGACCTCCTATCCCGACCTCTTATCCAGTCCTCCTATCTCGACCTCCTATCTCGTCCTCCTATCCCATCCTCCTATTTCGACCTCCTATCCGACCTCCTTTCTTGACCTCCTATCCCATCCTCCTATCCCGACCTCCTTTCCCATCCTCATATCTCGACCTCCTATCTTGACCTCCTATCCCGTCCTCCTATCCCGACCTCCTATCCCGTCATCCTATCCTGTCCTCCTATCCCGACCTCCTACCCGACCATATTTCTCGACCTCCTATCTCGACCTCCTATCCCGTCCTCATATCCCGACCCGTAATATGTGTACCAGGTATTGAAATATCTCCAGCCGTACAGAAGTTATGTGGGAACATACATTTCCCATTGATTTGCATGGAACTTTAAACAAAAATCCCAACCCTCACAAATGAGGGTAGTTAAGGGTTAAATTAACTATCCTATATTTTAAGTGGACATATAAGTAACATGTGACCAAGTATTATCGAAATATCTCCAGCCGTTTGGAAGTTATGCAGTAACATATATTTCCCATTGACTTGTATGGGACTTTAAACATAAACCCCGCCCCTGGCAAATGGGGGTGAGTAAGGGTTAAATCACCTATCCTATGTTTGTTGTTGACATATAAGTAACATGTGTACCAAGTTTCGTGTTCATATCTTTAGCCGTTTGGATGTTTTTGTGGAACATACACACATACATACACACATACATACATACATACATACATACACACACACACACACAGGTTGAGTTTTATATATATATATATATATATATATATATATATGTATATATATTTATTTTTTTACTTTCAGCAGCTGCAAAGCTATATTATACTATACAGACAAAAACAGGCAATAACACTGCATTGCTCCCCCAAAGTGGAGTGTCACAACCTCCGCCTGAAGCATGGTCTGCCACGCCCCCTCCATATATGGAAGAACCGTTCGGCAATCTTTGGCTCTCCAGTAGAGATATATGAAGGGGGTGTGGCGGCCCCTGCTTCAGGCAGGGGTCATTATGCACTGCTCTGGGGGAGAGCTGGGCTCCATACAGTAGATCGCGGGGGGCCCAGCGGTCGGACCCTCCAAGATCTAAAACTTATCCCCTATCCTTCTGTAATTCCAGGTTTGAGACTTCTCCTTTAAAGAAATTTTAGATATGATGGTCCACCCTCTGGATAGGCCATCAATATCAGATTTGTAGGGGTGTGACATCTGTCACCTCTGTTGTTCAGCTGCTTGAAGAGGCAGTGGTGGTCATGTGACGGTTACCATAGCCATTTAAACCAATGAAATGGGTTCCCCCTGCCAATTTGATATTAATAGCCTATCCGGAGAAAAGGCCATGCATTTTAAATTTGGATCATTACTATAAGGTGTATTGAAGAAAACACATCTATTAGCTCTATATCACAATCAGAGCTTAAAGGGGTACTCCGCTGCTCAGCGTTTGGAACAAACTGTTCCGTACGCTGGAGCTGGCGCCGGGAGCTCGTGATGTAATAGCCCCACCCCCTCATGATGTCACACCCTGCCTCCTCAATGCAAGTCTATGGGAGGGGGGCGTGACAGGCGGAGCGGTGCTATGACGTCATAAGCTCCTGGCTCCAGGGTTCAGAACAGTTTGTTCCAAACACTGAGCAGCGGAGTACCCCTTTAAGTGTCAGGAAGGCTGTGCTGAGCTTCAGGATGCATGCCTCCTCCCTACCACACCCCTTCCTGTCTTGATTAATTGGCATACAGGGATCAGTGCTAGAAGCCAAGCTCAGTATATCAATCATGCAGGATAGAGAGAGGTGGGTGATAGAAGAGGCATGCATCCTACAGCTCAACACAGCTTTCTTGACACTTGAGCTCTAAGTGTGATATAGAGCTGACAGATTCCCTTCAAAGTGTCCATATGATTTAAAAAAATCTTTTGACAGCTGTGCACTTCACCCCTGTGCTCACTGCAATCTCTGTCTCCGGGCTCCACTATAAGTCTATGGAGCCCATATTAACAGAGATTGCAGGGCTCCTAGCACTGAGACTTTGACTGATCAAAACTTTCCAAATGTCCCTTATGTCCTAACCATCCAATTATTTAAACCCCCATCACCTTCCTATAAGAAGAAATCCCCCCCCCCCCCCCCCCACAACAGGATAGGAGGACAGATGCTGGCAGTCTTCACTGGAGACTGTTTTTTCTTCTTCTTGTTTCTAACCTTTGCTTCTTGCAGGTACTGTGCCATCTACTTCCTTTACCAGTGCTTTGCGCTGTGTCCAGGTTGGCATAGTGTCCACAGGCATAACACTGACTTATTTTCTTTAGGGCGAATGCAGGAAATCAATTCCTCTGTGTTCCCTGAGTGCTCTGTGCGCTCAAAATAAATACATTTCCTATTACTGGTGTCTAGCTTTAAGTTAGCAAGTGGTTTCATTTTATACATTTGGAGAGTATTTCTCTCAGTTCCTTGTTCCTCTTGGCAGCGTTTGAATATTTAAAGTAGCCAGTGTCAACCAGGCTGCCTCTCTGAGCGCAACATTGGTATTTCCCTCTAGCTTAGCTTGTTTCTTCTCCCTCATCATGTCACGTTAGACTATGTTTTTTCTACCTTTCCTGTTGTGTATATAATAAAGAACCCTTTTTCAAAACATGTCTTCTTTTGGTTTTAGTGATTAGACTGGTGGGCAAAAGCAGCATCTAAATGCAAACACCTGACATGCAGGGAATGCTTGGTTGGAGAGAGATCAATCAGTTCACAAAAAGCTAGCCACAGTGTTATGGTAATCTCACAACATAGCCATTTAGCCCCAAGACAAGCGCAGATCCTTCCTAAGCATGTCCATTACTGCCTGCCAGGTACGTACTAAAATCACCTTATGGTGGATAACCCCTTTAAAGACCTCAAGGCAGGTGGACACAGAGGTTGCAGCTCTCTCTATAAGTGTCTCAAACTTGTCCAGATGTATATTGACTCCAGCATTTCCAGAGACAACATCCTGGCACAGTTCAAAACCATCTCACTGGCTATGCATTTTTTGGGTGATGCTTCCCCTCAGCAGCTTAAACTGTCATCTAAGTCAATGGTCTCTTGGCTGCAGGTAGACAACCGTTGTGGCTAAAACTGTTGGTAAGAAGATAAGGGAAGCATTAATCTCTTAACCTCAACTTGTTTTTCCATTGTCTTGTAGGGGGTATTGCTTTTTATAGGAAGGTGGTGGGGGTTAAATTAATTGGATTATTATTTTATTACTACTCTACGCCATTAAACATTCAGTCTGTCCCGACAGTTTCACAGGGGTTAGAAATACCCCACCTGTGCTGCTGTTGGGACTAAAGGAAAATAAATGAATGTTAAGAATTGAATGCGTCTCCGTGACATGTCAAAAGTATTTTAAAGGACAGGGACACTTTCAGAACTTACTACACACAAATGATACATTACATTTAATAGTAAAACTGTATGCAGTAGGATTATAAGGCCCCCCTCTAATGGTGAATGCCGACAGCAATTTTAACTTGTACCTATGACCATACACTATATATGGAGTTTTGTATCACAGTAATGGAGCTCTGGCTACTGTTAAACACTACGGATAAAGACATGGCAGAAATATCTATTACATGGGCCTTTTGCATTTCACTCTTTATTACAGAAACATTACCCTTCATCTTATGTTTTCTGCTTCCTGACCAGGTATTTAACAGGAGACCAGCTGCGCAGTGAGTCGTCTACAGAAGCTTATGTGCGGTGTCTGCGGATGGGGTGCCGATGTATTGAGTGTAAGCGCAAAGTATTTATTGTTATTTTATGTGATAGAACAACATTGGTTTTCTACCTTTGCCTCCCCTTGTCTGTCCTTCCTGTGGTCTTTCAAAGTTTGCACTTATTGGACTTCAAAAAATAATCAATAAAATCAATGCTGGTAGATTTCAGAAAGTTCTGCTCCCCTGGGAATTCTAGTGAAAGCCTATTTAAAATTAGTCATTTCATTTATTACCACCTTGCATTATGGCTAGAACATTAAATTGCTGACGTACCACCCGAAATATCTAGATGAAAGATTCTAATGTGTTCACGTTGTGCTGGGAAGTGTACTGGGATCACTGAAGTGTGATTGTTTCCTGTCTCTCACCTCACTCCAGTGGACTGCTGGGACGGCCCTGATGGAAAGCCAATTATTTATCACGGATGGACAAGAACAACGAAAATTAAATTTGACGACGTGGTGCAAGCTATTAAGGACCATGCATTTGTCACCTCTGAGTGAGTTCTTGCTTTAACTCTTTAACAACTGGGCATATGATGTATGAAGGCTACATAGAAAAAAAAGACAGCTGGAACTTATATTTGTGTCTAGATTTTATAGTCTCACCACATATAATACTCAATGTTGACAATAAAAAATCTAAATAGCTGTTTCTTAGTGATATCTGTTTGTGGAAAAGCTGGGTAACAACCAACAAAGCAGCTATGACAACTCCCAAAAAGCGTCAGATTTCTCAGACCCTAAGTTTACAGCGGGTTTCCCATTACGAGTTTGAGCCATGGTGGGTTTTCCACAGCAGAGAATCTGCAGCAGATTACATTGACTTCAATGGAGTTAAAATTTGCAGTGGCTCAAACTCACAGCAAGAAACTTGCTGTAAACTCGTCCATGTGAGCATACCCTAAAAGTTAACCCCCTTAGTTCGAAAAATCCAATATCTTAGTACTACATGATCCCTGGCAGATCTAATGAAGTCATGTTTTACTATTCTGCTAGTAGTCCATATTATTGCTGTAATGCCCAGAACTAGAGATGAGCGAACTTACAGTAAATTCGATTCGTCACAAACTTCTCGGCTCGGCAGTTGATGACTTTTCCTGCGTAAATTAGTCCAGGTGCTCCAGTGGGCTGGAAAAGGTGGAGACATTCCTAGGAAAGAGTCTCCTAGGACTGTATCCACCTTTTCCAGCCCACCGGAGCACCTGAAAGCTGAACTAATTTACGCAGGAAAAGTCATCAACTGCCGAGCCGAGAAGTTCGTGACGAATCGAATTTACCGTAAGTTCGCTCATCTCTACCCAGAACCACTTGCAGATAGATTGAACTTCACTGAGATCACCATAGAACTACAGGATAATCTGAGGCTCTGTTCACACTTCATTATTGCCTTACAACAGAGGTACTGTATATTTCCTGACATATACTCTACAAAATTGACCAGAAGGCTGTAACAAAAGCCATAGTAAAGACATGGTACAGTACAGTAGTTCCTTACCTTACACAATGCTATATTGCAAGAAGAAGAAAAAAACACTACTGTATGCCCAACACATCCTCACCTGGTTTTTGTCAAAAGTACACTCATCTGGCCATATAGATATCTTAGTGTGAACAGAGACTGAGATTAGTAGTTAAAATAGTTGCCCTAGTATTCCTGCAGAACTAGGCAGGGTTTTGGTTCTTTTTCTCATTGTTTTTTTTTTTTTAACTTTCTAAGTTGTAAAATCTAAAAATAAATAAAACAAAAAGATTTTTTATTTTTTTTTAGAAAAAATGGGTTACCTAGTTAGCTCACTTGAAGTATTATGGGGCCAGGTATTGCCGTAATGTAATCCAGACCCAAGGCTGTGCTCACACATTCAGCTTTTTATTGATTAGAAAGTTAGGAACAGATCAAAAATGGAGGACATGCAAAAATGAAAGAATAAGACGTTTCTCTTTTCAAGTCCATTCCTGTCTTTGTATTAAATAATTGCATTTATAAACCTGAACATGTAAACACACCCTAAGGTTGTAAAAACAAAATGTTTCCATTTACTGGATGCTTCTGGTCAATGCATTGGCCAGAAGAAGCATCCAGTGATGGGAAACGTTGTTTAATTTCCTTTGTTTGTACTGAAATAAGGCTTATGTTTGTTTCATCTACATTTGAGTGCCACCTCCATTCTAATCCGCTAATTTTTGCAATATATGTTTGTTTGTTCAACGTTTACAGCACTCCCTGGATCCTTTATCGTATAGTGTTTGTGGGTTATGTGGACATACTATGTACTTGGGGTAGCAATACCTGGAGGTGACCCTTTTTCTATGTCTGACACCCTTAGGCTATGTTTGGACAGAGGAAAGTCTGCACATAAAATTTGCATGCGGACATTCCACCAAAAGCAATGCGTTTCCATGTGGACTCCGCAGAAAGAATAGGCATGTCTATTCTTTCTGCAGACTCCGGAATTGGGATTCTTCAGATGTTCCGTTATACGTGTTCCCCATTTATGATCCGTTCCTGGCTTTTTAGTCAATGATTGCAATTAAAAACCTGAATGCATAAACACCCCCTTAGGCAGATTGGTTCATAAAGTGGTTTATTAAAATCCCTAATGTTTTTCGAGCATTATGGATGTTATGGGGTTGGGGATTCTTTGTAAGTCAGAACAGAAAAATGCTGCAAAGAGAGGCCCCGATTCTGGAGGTTTTGCTACAGCAATGTACAGTTATTTGCATGGGTACACTGTAATATTACAGTCAATAGGCCATGTTACAAGCAGTTTGGGGCTGTCCAGTTGAGGCAATCCCTTTTAGACATTTGAAAGAAATCAGGGACCACCCCTATTGGAAATGTACAATCATTCTTCTTTTCATGAATCTGACTGAATAACACATTATTATATCTTCTGTAGTTACCCAGTTATACTCTCCATTGAAGAACATTGTACGGTGGAGCAGCAGAGGTACATGGCCAAGGTGTTTAAAGAAGTGTTTGGTGAAATGCTATTGAACAAACCCATTGAAGCAAGTGCAGATCAGCTACCATCTCCTACACAGCTAAAGGAGAAAATCATTATCAAGGTAGTTATTGTATCAGTCTCTTACCTTCTACTCTGAGTCTCCTGACATAGCAGATTGTAATATAACAATAACTAAATAACTTTGCTTGGGGGAAATACTGTAGAGGGTGGGTCTTGCTCAACCAATATGGTATCCCTTGTTGTCCTTGTTATCACATCAAGCAAGCAGAAAATACAGAGACACCTTTCTCTTTCCTTAGACCATATTTCCATTGGCCAGCCACCCATTCCAGTTAGGAGACTTCCTCTTCCAAGGATCAAAGAGTTGTAGCAGTGGCATGTGATTTTCTGCCAGGAGAGCTGTAGATTTTGTGAGAGAGGCAGTAGGAATAATGCACCCCCCTCCTTCTACAAGGAACGTCTTTTTGGATTGCAGACAGGTTCCCTTTAAGACATCATTCCTGTTAATATCCGTTTCATTCAAAAGGTGTCAGCTACGAAGACATAAAGGTGGATGCTGACTTTTTTAGTCAAAGTAACCACACCTCTTGAGGGACAGCAAAAAGCCATGTTTCCAGGACAGTGCAGATTCCCTAAAGATGAGAACAGCAGAATTAATTGCTTGGTTATAAATTAATTTAACAAATTAATAAATTCCTTCAGGTTAGTGACCTAAGAGTGATAAGTAGGACAACCCTAACATGCACATAATTATGTTAAAACAGCAAAATAACACCTATACCCTATAGACCACTCAAATCCTGAGATTAAGAAAAAAACAAGAAATGTCTTGAAAACAAAGACATGTTAGGTGTTTCAAAGAAAATAACCACAATCCATACTTATTAGAGGACTCCCCTGACAATAAGCAGATCACAATTCATCTCCCTGCAGGTACCCCCAACCATCTGCAGGCCAAAAGATGAGAATCCTTTATGGTGGACACCTCTATTAGGCAGACCCCTTTTCCTACGCATACCTATATGATATTCTAACAGAGAGAACCTAGCGGGTTTTTTCATATATACCGTAGTTTATACTTAATATTTTATTTTTTCACAATAAAAGCATATTTTATAGGACCAATGTTTTTATGTGTTACTGCATTCCTAGAATCATAACTTTTTGTTTTCTTTTTGCATCGAGGTACCAAAATGTGTGTTTTTTGTAGTGTGTGGGTGAGTTGTAGTTTTTATAAGCACCAATATTTGGCAAATAGTAGTTATTGATTGCTTTTCATAAAAAAATTTGGAAGGGAGGGAATTAGAAGAAATGAACAAATTCACTTTTTTTTTGCATTGTTGTGTGGTATAAATACTATGTATCTTTTATTTTTTATTTTTATAGTTTACTATGTTCTCTAAGGCCCCCTTCACATCTGAGCATTGACCAGCAGCGTTTCCTCCGGCGCTGTAGAAAAAGCACTGGAGGGAATCTGATTGTAGAACTGATCCCATTCTTTTGAAAGGGATAGTTCACATTCATCCAGCATCTCAAGTTGACGGTGGCACACACCGCATGGCCACCAGACAGGGAGATTGCACAATTAAAGGGGTTTTCCACCATAAGGTGATATTAGTACATACCTTGCAGACAGTAATGGACATGCTTAGGAAGGATCTGCGCTTGTCTTGGGGTTAAATGGCTATGTTGTGAGATTACAATTAACACTGTGGCTAGCTTTTTGTGAACTGGTATTTACTGTTTGACTTTTCTTTTTTGCCTAAAAATCCCATAATTCCATTTCCCCCCCCTCCCACACATCATCCACCCCACCCATTGAAACATAAATGAGCTGCATCCATTCAAATCAGTGTGGTTTTCAATCAGGGTGCCTACAGCTGTTGCATTAGTTGCAGATTGATCCCCCCACCCATTGAAGCAGACAGGCTCCCTGTCATCAGCTGACTAGTGAGTCAGGTCTCGGCCGCATTACAACCTGGGAAAAATCTGAGACAACAGTCATTTTGTATGCTGGTAAAAATAAATATTGGGGTGAAAATCACAGAAGAATTGTGATAAAACCATCACACACAGGTACAGACATTATATTATAAACTACACTAACCTTACAGCCTCTGTAGCATAGGGAAATAAAAAAAAAATCCTGGAATACCCCTTTAATGAATGCTGGGAAATTATTTGCATACCTGCAATCCTCCTCTGTACAAAACCTCTGTCATGTGACTATGACAGCACATGCACCTCTTACAGTTTTGCGCCAAACTGCTGCAAAGACACCACAGTTATGATGCAACTTGCAGTAAATTCATCATGGCAATACTGCAAAATGCATATATACATGTGAAACCCTTCTCAGGGAATAATTTATACCTAGGCAGTTGTGCCAGGCACAAATCTGGTAAAAGTGGGTGACAGCATCTGTAGTAGCATTAAAGGGGTACTCCGCCCCTAGGCATCTTATCCCCTATCATCTGCTGCATGGAGCTCTGTGCAGCAGTTGACAGGGGGTGCTGCAGGAGAGATCGTGGGGGTTCCCAGCAGCGATACCCCCCCCCCCCCCCCCCGATCAGACATTTTATCCCCTATCCTTTGGAGTACCCCTTTAAGATCGGTCATACTGTCCCCTTACCTTTCTTTTTAGAGGAATTTTTTAAATTGTTGTAAAAAAATGTGATTATTATATAAAAAACATTTATTTCATTTATCATTTTAACCCTTTAGCATAAAAAATTGGGATCCCATGGAGATTGTGTCATCAACGCAAATGACCATACGGAGGAAACTAAACTTCAGGGAGAACTGTATATGTGGGATGCAATAGATCTGGTAATCTGCTTATCATTTTTTTGAAAACTGTATATCACATATTCTTTTATATGCTGTAATATGTTGTATGTCCAGTTTATTTCTTGTAAGGTAATAAATGTTTGGTCACAGGGTGGCACTGCAGCACCTGTAATAGACACCAGAGGGAACTCTGAACCACCAAAGCCATTAAATGGAAGCTTTTGAAGTGGCAGGGGTTGCGGATACAAATCTCAAGTTCACACATTTATAGCTTTATTTTATTTGAACTGATTACTTTTTTTTTTTTTTTAATTGTTTCTTTCTATTTTGTATAAAAACCTGTAGTTTCCACAGCAACAACGAGCTGATTTGCAGCTTCTTTTTGTCAAGTTTATTTTAAATATTTCCCCTAACAATCTGGTAAATAGAGAAAACACGCTGTGTTTAGGTAATATTAGGGTAATATGACATATAATAAAAGACAAAATGCAGAAATCAGTAATTGTCTACACAGGTTAAAAACCGTCCTGTTACTGAAGGTCCTTCAATAATGTACTGGTTATTAGGGTCCCAGATGGTCCTGCTGCTGGGGTCCCAGATGATAGCTGATAACTCATCTTTTAGCCAGTACAGTGGTCCCTCAAGTTACAATATTAATTGGTTCCAGCATAACCATTGTATGTTGGGTCCATTGTATGTTGGGACCAGAACTCTATGGAAACCTGGTAATTGGTTCTAAAGGCACCAAAATGTCATCCAAAAATAGGAAAAAGTGAGGATTAAAGAAAAAGTAGATAACTAATACAGATAAAGCAAGACCTTACATATAAAAGTAATAAAGATCTGCTGGGAGCCATAAATCACTGTCTAGGTCAGTTTTTTCCAAGCAGGAAGGCTCCAGCTGTTGCAAAACTACAACTCCCAGCATGCCCGGACAGCCAAAGGCTGGGAGTTGTAGTTTTGCAACAGCTGGGGGTACCCTGCTTGGGAAAACACTGGTCTATGTAGAGGACAGGAGCTTCTTCAGGGTCACAGTACACAGTGTCCCAAAAAAGTAACATGGAGCCGCCCTCATCTGGTGTTCAAAGGAGCAGCTAACCCTGGCACAGGTAAAGAGTACAGAACATGTAACACCACCCTGTACTGTAGGGGGCGCTACCAGACACCCAGTCAGTGCATACACTTCAGTAATACAGGGGTTTTACCAGTGTAATCCCCATTCTGATTGGTCGGTTCTTCCAGCCATTGACACGTTTCACATATCTGGACTGTCTGTAGCATTGTATGTTGAGTCCGGTTTCAACTTACAATGGTCCAGAATAGACCATTGCATGTTGAAACTATTGTATGTTGAGGCCATTGTAAGTTGAGGAATCACTGTATTGATAAATCAGCCATCTGCAGTCAGTGGGCTGTCCATCTAAAGCTTAAAAATCATGTCAGTCTATTTCCCCCTGCTCATCCCCATCGGGTACAGAGATGAGCAGTGGGGAATGGACTGACAGTGATAGCACTAGTGCTATGGAGAAGCATTAATCAGTGTATGCAATCTAAAGATTGTATGGTATAGTCCCCTATGGGGACTAAAAAAAAGTGTAAAAAAATAAATAAAAATAAAAAAGTAAATAAATATGCATTAACCCCTTCCCTAATAAAAGCACAAAATGGATGCTGTCACCGGTGGATCCATTACGTGTGACCCTACCCTTAAACATACTAATTTTGGTGCATGTAGTTATAATTTTTTAAAGTAGTAAAATAAAATCAATAAAACCTAAACAAATTTGGAATCCTTGTAACAGTGTGGACCTACAGAATAAAGATAAGGTGTCATTTGTACTGAAAAGTGTACTGCATAGAATTGGAAGCCCCCAAAATTTACCAAATTGTTTTTTTTTTTTTTTTTCAACTTTGCCCCACAAATATTTTTTTCCTGGTTTCTCTGTAGATTTGTGGGGAAATGATTAATGTAATTACAAAGTCAATCTGGTGGTGCAAAAAACAAGCCATCATATGGGTCTGTAGGTGGTAAATTGAAAATGTTATGATTTTTAGAAGGGAAGGAGGAAAAAAACGAAAGTGCAAAAATGATAAATGTGCCTGGGAGGGAAGGGGTTGATAAATGATAAGTTATCCTGGAGCTTATATTAACCTATATATTAGTTTGCTCAGCTCCTTCTGCACTTTCAAAATGACAGGTTCCCCTAAGTTAGGCTAGGTTTCCACTTGCTTTTTTTTACAAAAATGCCAATAAAAACGCCCATTCTGCCACATGGCGTTTTTTTGTGAAAAAACGCTGCGGCCAGATGTTAGCTGTAAGTCAATAGTAAACTGCAAAATGCCAAATCCACTTGGAGTTTTTCAGTTTGGCGTTTTTTTTTTATCCTTTTGGCGTTTTTGGGCTCCTTGGAAGTTTTTAAAAAACAACCTTTTGTCGAGACTTTGGCGTTTTTTCAGGAAAATCTTGGCGTTTTTCTCCCATAGAAGTCTATGGAAGTGAAAAAACGCCAAGAAAAACGCCATATGGGTTTTTTCAGGTGGACTTTACCGATCCAAAAAAGTGTTGGAGATACCTTTTTTTATTAGAATTTAGTAGGGTACCATTAAAAAATAATAACAAAAAGGATACAGTAGTGATGGAAAAAATTGTATTTAACTAAATGTATCTTTTTTATAACAAAATTTTTATTAATTTTTAAACAGGGATCAATTTATGTGGGCGGGTAGAGCACTAAAAATGTAGCAGACAATAATAAAAATGTAGTGTGTGTGTGTTTCACTTTTATTTTTTTTATATTTTTTAGGAGTAGTAGTTACCTGTACTAATAGACAGATCGCCGGGGTCCGTTGCAATGATGTATAATGTATAGATGCGGCTGCTCTCCTATGGTCCCCTGCACTGATGTATATATACTTATTCATATTTCCCGCAGAGAGCTGTGATTGGTCAGATGGTTCCAGCCAATCACAACTCTGTAGGAAATAGGAATATGTTTATATATACGGCCATGCAGGGGACCATAGAAGAGCGACCGCTGCATCCATACATTATACAGGAGAATCGCAACGGGTGTCAGGAGGAGTGACACCCACTGCGATCTGTCTATTAATGCAGGTACTACAGCTCCCAGCATGGAGCAGAGTGTGCTCCATGTTGGGAGTAGTAGTACCTGCAGTAAGGGACAGATCCCAGCGGATGTCACTCCTCCTGACACCCACTGCGATCCTCCTGATGTGAATGTCAGGATCAGCTGTTCTCAAGGCTACAGAGCCAGGAAATCAGCTGATCCTGACCTGAGCAGTATATATACATCGTATACATACTGCCCAGCAAGAACTTACAGTGAGCCTGCAATGTGTATACAGTATACACATTGCTGGCTCACTTAACCCCTTGCTGTGCTGTGCGCTAAGCCAGCCCGGCAAGGAAAGAGTTAACTTACACTACTGGACAGTGTAGGTTAAACCTTTGGGCGGTATACACTATATACAGCTATCTATAGATAGCTGTATATAGTGTATACAGAAGATGTAGAAGTCCCCTTACCTCCGTCCAGTCCCCGCATGTCCGTGTAGCTCCGCCCCCTAGTGATGACGTCATTAGGGTGGAGCTACAGACGCGATCCAGGCTGGCAAGGGTATAAGGCTCTGTTAACTTTGTCCGTATTGGATAATGTGAATAGACCCTTCTGCCAGTGTCTACCCAGACAGGGAGACTCCAGCTGTTGCTAAACTACAACTCCCAGCATGTCTTTGGCTGTCTGGGCATGCTGGGAGTTGTAGTTTTGCACCAATTTGAGGCTCACTGTTTAGGTAGACATTGCATGATGGGCACTCTCCCCTGCAGAGAGCGCAAAAAATGTCCTAACCCATTTTTTCGTGTTTTTTTCTTTCCTCTCGTTTCAGATCCGTGTATGCAGAGGATTACGACGGATTCGATGGATTACCACGGATGAACTGGATTTTTTAAGATTTTAATAAAATGGTTAACGAGGGCTGTGGGGGAGTGTTTTTTAAAATAAAATTATTTTTCCAATGTGTTGTGTTTTCTTTTTTATTGAATATTCAGGCTTAGTCATGGAGGCTGTCTAATAGACGGAATCCATTACTAAGTCAGGGCTTAGCGTTAGCCCTAAAAACAGCTAGCGCTAACCCCCAATTATTACCCCCGTACCCACCGCCACAGGGGTGCCGGGAAGAGCCGGTGCCAACAGGCCTGGAGCATCAAAAATGGCACTTCTGGGCCTAGGTGATAACAGGCTAGCGTTATTTAGGCTGGAGAGGGCCAGTAACAATGGTCCCCGCCCACCCTGGTAACGTCAGGCTGTTGCTGCTTGGTTGGTATCTGGCTGATACTGAAAATAGGGGGAACCCTATGCATTTTATTTATTTTATAAAAAACGCATATGGTTCCCTGTATATTCAGTAACAGCCAGATACCAACAAAGCAGCAACAGCCTGACGTTACCAGGGTGGGCGAGAACCATTGTTACTGGCCCTCCCCAGTCTAAATAACGCCAGCCTGTTATCGCCTAGGCCCAGGAGCACCATTTTTGACGCTCCGGGCCTGTTGGCACTGGCTCTTCCCGGTACCCCTGTGGCGGTGGGTACCGGGGTAATAATTGGGGGTTTGCGCCAGCTGTTTTTGGGGCTAACGCTAAGCCCCAGCTTAGTAATGGATTAGGTCTATTAGACAGCCTCCATTACTAAGCCTGAATATTCAATTAAAAAAAGACACAACACATTGGAAAAATTATTTAGTTTTAAAAAACAGTCCCCCACAGCCCTCGTTAACCATTTTATTAAAATAAAAAAAATAAAATTCATCCGTCGTAACCCATCGAATCCGTCGTAATCCTCTGCATACACGGATCTGAAACGAGAAGAAAAAAAAAACACAAAAAAAATTGGTTACGACATTTTTTGCACTCTCTGCAGGGGAGAGCGCCCATAATGCAATGTCTACCTAAACAGTGAGCCTCCAATTGGTGCAAAACTACAACTCCCAGCATGCCCAGACAGCCTTTGGCTGTCTGGGCATGCTGTGAGTTGTAGTTTAGCAACAGCTGGAGTCTCCCTGTCTGGTAGACACTGGCGGAAGGGTCTGTTCCCATTATTGTTGATAGCTTTATATTCTGTATACCGCACAAAGGGGCTATAGGAGCAGGGAGTCCTGTCAGTCTGGTGACAGGATTCCTGGCTCCTGTATAGTATACATGGGTAGACTATGCCCCCCTGTATACTATACGGCTGGGGGAGGTGAGTAGTGATGCTGTACATCACTCCTCATCTCCTTACACTCTGTGGACCGGGGCTCAGCATCCGACCCACAGAGTGGTACCTGAAGACAGTGAAAAAACTGCAACAGGGTACAAATTTGGCTGTTTCCACACACCAGGGAAAACGCCAGAAAAACTGCCAAAACGCAGGAAAAACCTGTGGCAGTTTTTCTGGCGTTTTTGCTGTTTTTTTTTTTTTTAAGTGTGCAAAAAAACAAAAAAAAACCTAGCCTTAAAGGAGTTTGCCCTTGAAGGCACAGGTCTAATCTGATCACTGTGACCCCACTGGTCATGAAAATGGTCCCCCTGGTTGAATGGAAAGGTAGCTGTTGCGTATGTGCAAAACTAAGCAAAAACATTAATAATGTTTTTTTATATAAACAAATACATAAAAAAATAAATACATAAATAAAACATATAACATATATAGCATGTATTGCAACAAAATAGAAGTAACAGAAGTGCGAGCCTGGTCTTGACAGCATAAACATAGCTTTATTTTCTGACAGCCATAGCATTAATTTATGTACAATTGAATGCGTGAAAGGTCTAAAAATGACAGAAATGATGAAGAAATGTAACAGTTTAGGGATCAGTAAAAGCTGAGTATTTTCTGTATGCTTTTTATCTCCTACATAACATGTCAAATGACAGATACAATTGCACATATTACTACTGATAGGGTAATTTAGACCATTACATGCTGCAAATATAACTATGTATTATATTCATTCTAAGCTCTTAATGGATATATAGCGCCATGCTTGCTTATATTGACTACATATTTTGGCTACAATATAATGTACCATGTTAAGGCTGGATTTACACATTAGCAATGCTATATAGTAGGGGTATGTTCACACTGAACAATCTTATTTTATTTACAACCATATTTTCATCAGTTTTTATGCCACAATGTATTTGTGTGTGTTACAGTCACAAATATAGCTGAAAATATGTTGATTTTTTATTTTAATTTTGTTTATGAAGTGTAAACATACCAAGGTAATAAAAATTATTACATTTATGTGTTGGTGAAAATGTTGCAAAATGCACTCGCAATGTTGAGCATCCATAAATACAAATAATTAACGTACCTTATTATAAATAAAATCTTGCATCATTAGACAAACAGCTTAGGCTAAAAACAATAAAAAATGCCCAAAAGAAGCAGATTGTCATCGCTCAAACTTATGGTTACATTATCTGACATCCCTATCCCTCAACATAGATAGTTACAATGAATTTCCCAAAATTAGGACTATAAACAATCCAAAATCAGAGACGGTGAGAAGAAAATATTACAGGATCCACACAAAACAGTATGGATGATGTCATGAGAAAGCGAATTCCTGCAATACTATATAGATGTAGAACCACCATTGCCTCTCCTGTATTAATGGTTATAGTATATATTTTTCATAATTATACTGATATATTTTTAATAACCTTGCAGCGGCAATCGCTGATGCCGGCTATTAGCTGCGCCGGGGCCTGAGCGGTACGGAGGAGGATGACGTCACAATCTCGCTCTGTAGCAGCTACAGAGCGAGATTGTGATGTCATCCTCCTCCGTACCGCACGGCCCCGGCGCAGCTAATAGCCTGCAACCCTATAGAGCCCATGATCAAAGCTGATTGCAGGACCTAAAGCCAGCAACTCAATGTTGCCAGCTGGTTGGTATGTGTGATCGGGACCCCGCGGGGCAATCGCCTCATCACCTTAATTGACGGCTGGAGGGTCCCTACCTTCCTTTGTGCCATCGGATCTTCTTTGTGTTGCTCTAGCCTGCTTTGGCAGGCTACAGCAACAGACCACAGATAACACTGATCAATGCTGTGTAATAGCCCAGCATTGAACAGTATTAGGAATCAAAAGATTCCATGTTATAGTCACCTATGGGAACTAAAAAGAAAGTTATTTTTTTTTTTTTTTATAAATGTGTATAACCCCTCCCCCTAACAACATTTTTAATCAACCCCCTTTTCCCCTTTCAGAAATAAAATAATGTAAAAAAACAAAACAAAAATAAACATGTGGCATCGCCACGTGTGTAATTGTCTGAGTTATTAAAATATAATGTTAATTAAACTGCGCAGTAAATGGTGTAAACATAAAAAATACCAAAGTCCAGAATTGCGCATTTTTGGTCACTTTATATAGCAGAAAAAAACATCAATAAAAAGTGATCAAAAAGTCGATCAAAAACAAATATGGTACTTTTTAAAACTACAGAGCACGACGCAAAAAATGAGCCCTCAAACAGCCCTGTATGTGGAAAAATAAAAAAGTTGTAGGTGTCAGAAGGGTACAATTTTAAGCATGCTCATTTTCTTATAAAAAGTTATATATTTTTTTTCACTAGAAAAATAAAACAAAATCTAAATAAATTGGGTATTGTTGTAATAATTTATTTTTTATTTTTTTTTACCAAAAAGTGCACTACATAAATTGGAAGAATTATGGATTTTAATAGACGAGGAGGAAAAAATGAAAAATGAAAACCAAAAAATGGCTGCATCATTAAGGGTAGAGATGAGCGAGCTTAAAGTATATTCGATTCGTCACGAACTTCTCGGCTCAGCAGTTGATGAATTTTCCTGCATAAATTAGTTCAGCTTTCCGGTGCTCCGGTGGGCTGGAAAAGGTGGATATAGTCCTAGGAGACTCTTTCCTAGGAATGTATCCACCTTTTCCAGCCCACCGAAGCACCTGAAGGCTGAACTAGTTTACGCAGGAAAAGTCATCAACTGCCGAGCCGAGAAGTTTGTGACGAATCGAATTTACTGTAAGTTCGCTCATCTCTAATTAAGGGGTTAATATAATATCTTATATGAAGTGTTTTTTTTTTTATATATATATAATATCCTATATGATGTAGTTATTTTGTAATAATTTATTAAAAGAGAGGCAGATGTATGTGAGAAATCACTCCTGATAAAGCCAGTCTATGGACGATACACACATCAGGGATTCTAAGCCCACTTGGGATCACAGGAGTGACATCATCATCATTATTTTTTGCAGATTCTCTTTTAGTTTCTTTTAGTGCATTATTTATTGAT